>NC_090921.1:495321062-495624092 GCF_040938575.1 Ambystoma mexicanum | reverse complement strand
GCCTTGGCCTTATGCTGGTCATCACTTTTCTTATGTTTAGAGGAGGATGAGGCCTGTTCCTCGAAGATTTTAAACATTTTCTTTCTAAAGAGGTCCCACTCAACTTTGGAGGAGGATTTAGTGAGGCAGACTATGCTCCTTTCCCGAGAGTAATCTGAGGAAGAATAAGAAGAGAGTGATCTAGCCCTTCTCTCCAATTCCTTTGATGACGAAGAGGAGCTTCTGCTCCTCGAGTGGGATCGTTTTTTGACCTTTTTTTTGTGTGGAGTTGAATCTCTCAACTCGTGGGATGACCCACATTTCGAAGGAATGGATGGGGATTTGGGGACAATCCTACCCACTGACAGGCAAGGCTTTAAAAGAGCAAAACGATAAACTTTCATCGACTGACAAAAACGTCAGTCTGCGGTTATTTGCTCGACGCCCAGGCACCAGATGCATATTTTATGCGGATCCGTGATGGACAGTTTGGTGCCGCATTTTGCTAAACAGGCGTGAATTGAGCTAGTGAGTAATCCCATTCCAATATGGCCACTACATATAAAGCAACGGTTGCCTAGGCGACAGGTTGCAGCCACAACATTTTCTCACAAGATACTGCAGAGTGCGCGTGTGCGAGCGTACAGCTCCGGCGGATAACGGTGATTTGTGATTTCCATTAAGTAAGCACATGATATTAGTAATTAAGACTTTTGAAAGATGGAGTGAATTGTACCTAGTGACACGCGTTCGATCTCTTTGCAGAGACCGCTGTTGTACGCGTTGGTATCCTGCGGATATGACCGCTGGTGGAAGTGGAAGGCACACAGTCAGACCGTTTCTGGTCTAGTGAAATATAGCGTTGCTATGACTGATGTAAGTTTATATTTATGCAACCAGATGCTTGTGTTTCCGAATTTAGTTGGGAGTGTGGATTTACTCACAAATATATGGTCGATCTCGTTACAGAGACCACTGCGGAATAGATATCCCCCCCACGGACTAATCCCCGGGTGACGTGCAAGTCATTTTTGAACACTTGCATTTTTTGAAGGTTACTAGATTCGGCGTGGCAAACCTGTCTGAAAGGAAGGTTATGTTATGGATAAGGAGGTTTACACCATGACCATCACACTGATTATTGTTCTTTTGTTATTTTTCATTATTTGTTTTTTATGGTGTCTCAATCTTGGTAATCTCGACATGATTCATGGAACCTACATCACCAATATGAAAATGGGGTAATGTACTAACGCTATTGTGTTTTAATTTATTTCTTTTGACAATCTGGTCAATATATGTATGAATACATTGATATGTGAATGTTTCATTGATGTTTTGGGAACTGATGATTTTTCTGTTTGATTTTGTGATGCAATGTTAATTATGCTATGATAGTTGAAATTTAATACCTTAGGAAAAGGTGTAATCACAGGCCCTGAGGAAGGGTTCATACCCGAAATGCATAGGCCATTTATGTGATGAATTCTGTCATGAAAATTTGATTTGAAGAAAACTTATGAAGGTGATGAATTAAAGAGCATTCGGAAAGAAAGACGCAATTCGAGAATATTCTTTATCATTATTTTTGAATTATACCACTGTATAGTGGATTAAGGGTGTGCAGCCCACACTGCTGGCCACACGGCCAAGGTCTGTTTTGATAAGATGTTGGGCACTCTGACATTTTTGGACCATCTGCGAGAGATGTTGAGCCCTCAGCCCGGGTGGCAAGGCTTTTCCCTGAGGCTGAATCCAGGACTGCTCTAATAAATTGAGGCTTCTGTGAAGGTGTCAAGTGGGACTTCTTGAAGCTCAGGGAGAAGCCCAGCACATGGAGAAAGTGGCAAGTGGAACTGAGATGATTCTGAGCCTGCTCCGGAGAACAAGCCCTGAACAACCAGTTGTCCATATAAGGGTAGATGTGAATTGCCACCCTCCTTAGACTTGCTGCTACTACTGTCATAAGCTTGGTGAAGGCTATCTTGGCTAAAGTGAGCCCGAAAATGGCTGAACTCTAAACAGATAGTGAGAACCAGCAACTGCGAACCTCAGGAATCTTATGTGCTTCTGATTTATGAGCACATGAAAGTAATCATCCGAACGGTCCAATGACGCCAACCAATCCTGGAGTCAAAGGGCCTGAAGGATCTGCGAAAGAGTTACCCATCTTGAACTTGTCCTTCCTGAGAAACTTGCTCAAGCATCTCAAGTCCAAGATGAGTTGCACTCCTCCGTCCTTCTTGGGGATTAGGAAATAGGGAGAGTACCAACCCTGGTTTCTCTCCGCTGCGGGTACCAGCTGTACTGTACCTTTCTCCAAAAGGATGAGAATTTCCTGTTGGAGAAGCGGATCTGGATCCAAAGTAGATTGGTCTCTGGGTGACAATCCGGGGGCTTCTTTAGGAATGGGAGGAAGTAACCATAGGCCACTTGTTTGTAGCACCCATGCTTCAATGTTTATGCCTCGCCAACTCTGGAGATGTTGTGACAGTCTGCCTCCTACCACAGACTTGTGGGTGAGGAAGTCAGGTTTTGCTGACCCATGCTACAGCTCAGGGCAATTCAGAGGGTGTTGCGCAAGGAGTTCTTCGCCCTCTACCTCTGGATTCATGTGGTGTCCTCCTCTGACCTTTTTGAGAGTTGTGTCCTCTTGTGAAGGTTTCCTTATTGAAGCCCCCAGAGATGTTGCTGCTGCTGTAGAAGCCTGCAGCTTCTCTAAACTGCTATTAGCTTTCTCGCCGGACAATTGAGCACCATCAACGGGCATGTCCAGCAAACGTGCCTGGACATCTGCCGCAAAACCTGATGTCCTAATCCCAGCCAGGGGTCTTAGTATCGTGCTGGTAGCCATTGCCCTGCTTACAGAGGCAACCGTGTCCAGGCTTCATTGTAACGACTGCCTCATAGCATCCTTACCATCTTGGATTAAATTTAAAAATCAATCTCTCTCTTCACCCTCTGGTATATGATCCGCTGCCGGAGCAGCCACTCCCCAAAGGGTATACATATATTTTGCCAGAACACTGGTAGCATTAACAGTTTTCAGTGCCATAATACCAGCACTGAACATTCTCTTTCCTATGGCATCCTATCACCGTTGTCAGGTGGGGCAGAAGGATAAGCTGACGCCCTACAGGATGTTGCAGCCTGAACTAGCAGACTTTCTGGTGTTGGGTGCTTTGTGATAAAAGGTGGACCTATGGAAGCTGGTCTATATTTTTTTTGTTAATAACTTGTTCACTGGTGGGATAGAATCCGGCTTAAGCCAATTCTCCATGACTCTGATTCTGAATGCAGTGTGAAAGGGCAAATCTGCTTCCATTACTGGTGCACTGTCCAGTATATCCGTAAGGTCATCTCTTTCAACTATCGCAGCTGGTTTAGACCAACCAAAATTTTCTGACACCTTACAGAAGGGTGCTAGATTTCTTCCACTCCTTTAGAGGTTCTCATTCCGCAGGATTAGATTTATTTGGAAAGTACACTCTGCCAGGAGAGGAGGAAGACGTTGACGAAGACCTGTGGTGTTGCTTCTTGGTGAGATGGTGCCGAGCGTCATGACCTCGACTCGAGTGCCTAGAGCGATTTCTCTCAGGGTAAACGTCCCTAGAGTCAGAGGGAGATTTTATTTGTTGATGGGATAATAGAGGGGGATTGGGGAGAGGGCTTACCAGTAACGAGCTTCCCCTTCCTTTCCCGCAAGGCCTTGACCGTCATGGTGTGGCAAGAGCCACAGTCATCGACCTTGTGGCCTACCCCCAGGCACCACAGGCATACTCTGTGCGGGATTGTAATGGAAATTTTTGCCCCACAATCAGCACACAGCTTAAAACTGGTCTTTGTGTTGAGGACATGTCGAGTAGATGAATATCCGACAGTTGAAAGTAGCACGTATTTGAAGTTTCGCGGAGGCGATGTTGATCCGAAGCATGCTAGCATGCGGAAAAAACAGAACTAAGGCAACGGTCACCACGCCTGCTCCATATACTAGCGGCAACGTCACAGCCGAGGACAGTACGGGGGTCGTCAGGTCCATGACTTGACGCCGCACGAAGCTCCACTATAAAAAAGACATTCCAAAGCAAGCTGCAAGCAGACTTGGAGTATCAAAGATGAGGAATAAGTGGGAGGACACAATCCGTTTGAAATATGTTTTGGGTTTAGAGTCTTGTGTTAAAGTATTACTTGTTGGATTCATTTTTCTAGTGTGTTTTTGGGTCTGTGGTAAATAAAGTAGTTTTGTACTTACCCGTCTAAGCAGAATCAATGTGCATTTCACTGTGCGGACTGGTTGTGGACCCCTGACTCCATTGACCTCTCCTTAGACTAAGCCATGACCACTCTCCACGGTTACCTTGAATGGGTTTGGCTACCCTCTCAGAGTTCCCATGTTAACTAAAACTAGGGTGGCCCCGTGATCTGTCCACCAGGCCAGATTTTAGAAGGACATCATATGGAATTGGTGTACAGCGGAAGTCTTGGGTACCCCACTGTTGTCCACTGGTGTATTATTCTGATTCTACGTACGCAGAAAACTGTGATTTGAACCTTGTAATATTATAGCATCCACCTACTCTTTTTTTAAAGTGTGGACACATTCACCATGTCCACTCTTGGTGCTTTAAAGGTAGATAACTTGAAATAATTGTGTGTGGAGAGAGGATTGCCATCCAGTCTGATTTAGTACAGCGATTGTTTGATAAGCAGGAGTCAAAAATGGTTTCTCTGCCAAACAATGGAGATGCAGGAGGTGCTGGGGAAGTCCCTACCAGTAGTCCTGGAATGGTTGTAGCTGCAACTATTGAGAGGACCAGAGAAGAGGATGGAGAGGTTGAGGAATCTTCCCCATGCTTCCCTAACAACGTCTGAAGCTGAAGTCATGTTGGATCTTAAGAGAGAGAGGCTCAGACAAAAAGGGGTTTGATTTCAAAATGGGTGTCCGGTTCCATGTGTTGGGTTTCTGGAATGATTGGGTTGTGTGTGTCTGTTTTTAATTACATTTGAGTGTGGTTTGCTCGGGGCTCAACTCTGGTCATTCAGAGTATTGGAGCCTTCGCAAACCACGATGGAGGTCCTAATACTGCGGCGTGATTGGTTGGGGAAAAGGCTTCTGGTCAGGAGGAGAACATTCTCCACTGCCTTTCATTGCCATATGCACAGCAGGGAAGGTCAAAATTTAAGAGCTCTTGAAGGCCTTTTTTCTGCCAACACTGGAAGAACATCTGGAGCAATCTCGCCGGGACAGCAATGCAGGAAATCCCAAGGAGAAAATCCAGCAGAAATCTTGAAGAAAAAGCTAAGTAGTCTGCTTAAACTTGTAAAAGGTTGCGACTACTTAAATACAGAGCAACTGTTAGTACAGGGTCAAATGTAAATATTCGTTGAAACCGTTACTTTTGGTTAAAATAGTTTTGTTTGAACTCTCGTGTGTGTTATTACACAAACGAGACATTGTTAGCAAGAGAAAAGCGTTTCTCTCATGAGAATAGTAATTTCTGAGGAAATGCCACAAGAGGACTCTCATTCCTCATTGTGTTACTGTGGAAACCAGAAAGTGTCTGTTTTTCTCCTTTCGGAGAAGAAATAATTTGGTTTCTGAGAGCGAAAAATCTTCCTTACCTGTGTAAGGACGGCATGTTATCAAACAGTGAGACAGATACAAGTGATCACAGTTCAAGGAGTTTATTGAACTTCAATTGGGTTTGAAAAACACCCATCTAATTCTAAATCTAAAGATAGGAGCAAGTTACGACCATCAAATAACGCAATCCTAGTCGAATCTGTAAAACAAAAAGGGCCTATACCAATAGACCTATTGCCAATCCTTACATCTAAAGACAAATAGCGTGGGAAACAATGTTATGCAAAAGAAAAGGTTTTCAAGAAATGATAGATTAGGATATTCAAGCCGTTGGCTCCTATTCCCACGTTTTTAGCACAGGTCCAGGTGGCACACTCGTGCTTAGCACAGTCTCTGGCTCCTCTAGCATGAGGATGCAGTTCAAATCTCAGTATCAGGAACTTCTGTGCCAAACTGTCATTCGAAGAATCTTACTTCAAAGGGCCTGATGTGACAAACATTCAAAAGGTCCTTTCTTCTCAGGGTTCTCATGTACAACTTCTCGGGAGATATTCGATTCACCCTGGGTCCCCCTCTGCCGGCCTCAGACCCACTTGAACACACAAAACCTTCTCGGTGAGTCACTGTTCAGCTCGGGTCCGCATCAGCCGGGCTCAGACCCACTTTAATACAAATCTTTCAATTGATCTCCCTCAGCCAGGCTCGCACCGACTTTGTCTATTTTCTCCAAGCTTTCTTTGCTTCAGAAATCGAAGGATTTTGTTCAATCCGCCGAAGGACCACTTCGATTTACAATTGCTGGCTTGCTTCTTGATATGCTCTCTTTCTCACTTTCACTTTGCCATTTATCAGCTGGATACCTTACAGAGACCTTCAAATGAGCACCACGCAGCGCAGGACCACTCTGTCAAGAGTAGTATATCTTGCTTTAAAACTTCAATCACTCATCAGCAGTTCAACTTGCGTCCTTTATCACACAAGTTTAGCAATGTTCGTTCCAGCGCTTGCCATACAATGTTGCTGCTTGCAACCTTGGCTTCAACACAGACCAGTATTTTATCGGTCTCCCCAACTCACAGGCTGTGTTGATTTCACCGACGCTGCTTTGTTCTTGGAGCAAAGGACAGTACCACGGCAGCTGGTGCTTCTTCCCGCCTTGATTATTGATGCCGGAGGGCCCCGGGGACCCCCGACACACAAAGCAGGATTCTTCAGCCTGGTTTCCTGGTCTTACACTTTCTATTCTTGAGGTTTCACGAAAGTAACAGTACATTGTCGAAAAGGTCAAGGGAACTTCCCTCCTTGCGATCTTCTCCTGTTTTGCAGTCTTCCTTCTCTTGTTAAACTGGCATCTTGGAACTGCTGTTTCCTCGTGTGCCTTGCCTTGCTCAGAGTGTACTCTCGTGCTCTGCCTTTTATCAGTGTGGGGAACCTTAATGGAAGTCAGGTGTGTGTGTGTGTGTGTGTGAGAGATGGTCAGTAATTGCCTGACCATCGCCCCATCGTATTGGGACAAGTCAGGTATACGGCTCGGGTGTTAGTCTGTTTTCCCTCTTTGCGAGCCGTCCATGTGCAAGTGCTTGCGCTGTAAAAGCGGGCGAGGGGTAGAGTTCCTAAATATCCTATAGGGTGGATGGGGTAAAGGTGTTACAGGGAAGGGTATACCGCGTCTCTCCATCCGGTGTCCCACTTCCACTAGACCCCTCAGCCAGGTAATCCTCCCGCACTGGTCCAGCCCCAGGAACTGTATCCAAAAGTGATGGCTGTGTCCTGGCCACCGGGATGACAGATCTCCGGGGACTAGTGGGCGAGACACCTTCTGGTTTCTCACCAGTCAATCCCAGAACTTTTTGCTTTGACAAGTTAACTATTTTACCTTGTCCCTAGTCTTTTACTCTTTTTACGGGTGACCTTTTTATGTATCTACATAGTGTATGGCTTAAGTTATAGTTTCCTACAACTTTAGGGCTTAGGCTGGGTTGCCCCTATGGGATCCCCTTTTAATTTCTCTTTCATGCACTTGGGTGAACTACAGTTCCCAAGTAGTAAAGAGGGATTTTCATCCACCTTTACATTTTATATAGGTAGCCAGCACTGCGGAGTGCTTGGGGGATACAATGTATCACCTTTCTTAATTACCTGATAACCCTTTCTTAAAAATGCAAGTTTCCTTAAATGGCTGGTGGCAGTGTAACTACTTTTATGACTTTTTAGTCTTCATTATTCGCAGGCTGTTAATTCAGCCTTCGTAGTGCACAGACGGGCCACCATTTAGCTAAAATGGTGAGCTCCTTTTTTTGCCATTTCTTGTGTGCTTGCTGTTTCTGAGGGCGACCTTAGTGACTGTTTTGTCTTCGCCGGGAACTATCTGGATTCCAGGCCCAGGCTCCAGAGTGTCTGGAAAGGCAGGAAGAGAGGGAGGAGTCCAAAAGTCTGCAGCCCTTTGTCTTCCACCTTGCCTGCAAGGAAGTAACTCCCAATGGGGGGCTGGCTGTCCTGATTGGACAACCAGACCTCCCCTTGCTGTAAAATGCGGGAAGAGAATGCAGAGGTTGTGCTGTAGTTCCTGATAAAAAAATCAGAACCTGGAAGTAGCTGACAAGTCGACCACTGGAGCTGAAACAGAAGAGGAAGATGAAGTAACGACAGCTATAGTGATTTTCAGCGACTGGAGAGTCTGCTGTGTAATCAGAGCCTGCTGTAAACAGAAATTGTTTTTACTTATTGTGTTTTTCTTCCCCTGAAGAATTTCCTGAAAATTAGTGTGAGAGTTGAAATGAGGAATGAAACATGTCGGGTATGTGTGTTTGATGAATGAAAGGCCAACTATGTAAAAAAATAATGAGACTATCAGTCGGTGTAAGGCAGAAACCTGTGCAGTTCCCTTAGCGACCACTGCAAAAAGTTTAAGACTACAGGTGTTAGCAGTAAAACCAATTGGTAGCAGTCTGTACCACCCAGATTTACCTGGTAGCTGTGGCTGAGCAGTCAGACTTCTCTCAAGAAGAGTTAGGCAGTATATAGAGTATACACAATAGGGACAAAAATACAGTAGTACAAGCAAACACTGACCAGAGCTTTGGTATAAAAGTATATAATTATTAATTTAAAAGCACACTTGTAAAAATACACTGGCACTAATATGTCAAGCAAGTTCAAACACAGTCACTAGAAATATATACACCCCCCTAATTAATTATTTGACAAGTCTAGGTTAATACACCACTTATTTAGCAAAACAGAGGTGAGCGCGTAACCATAGATGGCACTCCAATAATTATTTAAAAAGGGAGAGAAAAGGCAGAAATAGGAAAAACACACAATACCAACACTTTTAAAGAACCACAGCAAGTCAAGCAAGGCAGGGTCTATTGTAGAGCAAAATGTTCATAGGCCAGGCCCACTCTTGGAGAGAGCAAGGCGGAATGTGCCCAAGATCACACAGTGGAAATACACTAAAAGCCTTTGCAGAAAAGTCAAAAAGAGGTTGGATCAAGTTAGAAAGGTAATGTTAACAGGTCCGAGGTCACCCCAGGATAGAGAGTCAAGGATTTACGGGACACCTTGGACGGTCTGTTGCAAGGGAGACCAGGCGGGACACAGTACCTGAAATGGTGAGAAAGCTCCAGCGGGGGTAGTTGTTCCTGGCAGCGGGTGCAAGTCGGTGCTTCGTCCAGGGGAAGAGAAGATCTCGACGTGGAGGAAAGCTGGAGGTTGTTGCACTGCCAGGGAAGAAACCAGCCGCGGAGTTTCCCGGTTAAAAGGTACTACCCTTTTATTCGCGGTAGTGGTGAAGCGTGGCTATCCGGCCGCTGGGGTGCTTGGCACGGGTGATTCGACCACGAGACGATCCAGGAAGGCGAAAAAGGCAAACTGGTTGGTCCCACCAGCTCAAAGGGAAGAAGACTCTCCTGGAAGAAGATCTTCTCTGTCATCGGGAAAGTGGTGAGTTTCTTACAGCAGGGCTCCACCGGTGGTGTCGTCGTTGTAGATGGCTCAGCTTCTCCCTTCTTTGGATTCTTTAGGTCCTGTGGCGACTTCTGAAGTTCCAGTCCCCAAAGCCCTGCTTTTATGCAGCAAAACCCCCATTCACCAGCCTAGCTGTCAATCAACCATGCTAAGTGGTGAGCCAGGCGGCTCACCACTGGGCCAATCACGCAAGAGTGCGACTTAAGTTGCCGAGGCAACTCAGTCCAGGGTGCCTATTCCCCCCCTCCCACACATCCTGTAGACCCAGACAGAGTGGCACCACTTTTGGAGGCTTCTGTGCAGAAGCCCGCCAAAAGTGGAACAAAGGGCTTGACTTGGGTTGGAGTTACAGAGGCAAACACAAACGCCATTTTAAAACCGAGTCCTGGCAGAAAGATTCAACCGGGGAATAAATATTAAATAAATAACCTGGAGGTATCTAACATTGCACCAAAAAAAAGTGGTGCGTTTAAAATGAATGGGAAAATCCCATAGGAAATATTCCGGTGGAATATTTCGCGTGGTAACCACTGCCACCAGCCAGAAACTCGACAAGGGGGGACTGGACACTGCCCCCTTGAAAACAGACCCAGGGGCAATCGAATAACCCCAACCAGTACTTCCACAATATGATGGTTTGGACTAGTTCTGTTCACAATTTAAGCCTAGTAAAGTCAATGCTGACTTTACATGCCCTCGGAGACAGTATTCAGTCCCAGGGTATGGAGTCTATGTTTAGGGGTCACTATGACACCCCTGTGTTACTGCACTTAGGGTGCTGTGTAACACACTTACCAAAAACACATGAAGCCCTATGGAGTAAAAGACCCCATAGCCCATAAAACACAGTACATAGTCAAAGGACATTCTCAAATCATGCCTAAGAGTGGGAGAAAAAGAGTCTCACTCTTAGCAGGAGAAAAAATGAAACCCCAAAAATCCAGCAAAGCTGCTGGGGGACTCACTAGGTTTGGGAAATGAGCCTTAACAGAGAATTCTCCCTAACAGTCGGTACCACATAGTAGACAAGACTGACAGAGAATATCTTATCGTCTGATTAAAATCAACAGCACATTAGATTTAAAATGAATTGCTTCTTAATGATTTGTCATAGAGAATGGCTGTTAGTTTAGAAGACTGTCTTTTAGATGAAAAAAAATGAGAAATATAAAAGAAAAAATAAATATGTTCAATGAAATTTGTGTCTTTGTAAAAAAAACAATAAGATGTTATATATTTTTTTTATATGAAAATAAAATTGTGATATTTATTCATACAAAACTTAGCTGTAGTAGGTTTACATTTAATTGGGAAAAGACAATGCGCCTAGGGTCAAAAACTGGATGAAGAGTGAAAAACAAGGGACCCTTTGCACATATGATACCATATTGTGGGCTATGTATTGAAGACGGCTGTTGCAAAGTTGTCCAAGACAAAAATATATGTCTCCATCCTCTAGTATCTTATAGTTGTGAGTGTAATAAACGGCTCCTAGGCCGTGGGACAAAAACTAAATCTTTTTCTCATGTCATCTTTTGAAACTTGGGAGGAAACGGTAACACATGATACAGGTGACATCATGGCAGAAAGATGCAAAAGCTATGATGATGAAATCATCATCACTGAAATTTTGAGTAACTCATCCCTCTTCGGTGGAGAATTGGGAGATCCATCCAACCTCACAAACTGGGATGAACTTACTCAAATTAAAAAAAAGAATAATAAGATCAGAAATCCATGGGAGCATAATGTTGGAATACTTAAGAAATGGCATCTTGCCTCAAGGCTTGGTGGTAAGAAACGAACCTAGACTCTTCCTAGACAATAAAGAGTTCCTTGTACAATGGAGTTACATTGGCAATAAGTGTGGGAGGGACTGGGTGATCTTAAAGATAGTTACGGCCAAACAAACTACAGAGAAAATTGCCATAGATCTACAAAAACTTGAAGATGAAATTAAAAAAACAGTCCCCATTGAACAGTATAAAAAGAGACTAGATGAATTACTAACAGAAATGAAATAATTTAAAGAAGATCTAACCAAAGAACGTATTAGAAGACGAAAGAAGGACGCCCAGAAATTTACCCACAAAAAAGCTGTTCCTTACACACAGGAGAACTTTTTCAAAGAACAGGCAGAGTTGGGTACGACCCAGAAAGGCAATAATGGGAATAGGAGAGTGAGATTCAGGGGTTTGTCATATAGTTCAAGTGAAGACAGTACGGGTGAAGGAAGCAACATGGCAAGACGAGGAAGAAATACTGAATTTAACACAGGTCGGAGGTCGTATAGAGGTAGACAAGGTGGCAATAGGAGAAATGCCAATAGAGGAAATCCAAATGACCAACATTTTTTAGGATGGGACAGGACATAATGGGACCCAGACCAGAGGGTAACACGGAGCATGAAAACACTCTGGTAGACTTATCTGACTATACACTCAGAGAAGTAGAAACCAAAATATTAGAAAAAGGTTTAAGATTTGTCACTACAAATAGACACAACTGCTTCACCTTTAGAGAGGAGTTTGCAGAATTAATGAGTAAGATCCATTTAAGACAGTATTTTGCTGACAAGGAAGAAATAGACAAGGTAGGGGACTCCACAAAAAATCCAACTTTACTCCACCAATAAGAGTCCTACAAGAAATTGGGACACTAGAAGCGAAAACAGAGAGAAAAATGCTTCCAGAATACAACAAAAGAAGAAAAGTTAGCCTGACACAACTATTTGAGAATGACTCGATAGTCATTCAAAAAGCTGATAAAGGGGGCGCTACTGTAATCCTAAATAGAAAAGACTATATAGAAGAACGCATGAGACAAATAGATGATGCAAACAACTACCATCTATTGGATGAAAAACCTACCGAAAGATTGGAAGAACTAATTGATCTCAAGTAGCGAAAGCCTTAGAAAGAGACTGGATTACTAAAAAAGAGGCAGATTTACTACAACAAGATGAATCTAGGATCCCACAATTTTATGTTCTCCTCAAGATCCATAAATCCCTCACTAGGCCACCAGGGAGACCGATTGTGTCGGGCTGTGAGTCTGTTCTAGAACCGCTCTCTAAGTTTTCAGATGTATTCATGCAACCTATGGTCAAAAAGATGCTGTCTTATGTAAAAGATACTACCCAGCTAATAAAAGAAATAGAAGGGAGACCTTTCAATCCCGAGGAAGAAATCCTTATAAGCCTAGATGTGGTTGCACTTTACACTAATATACCACAGCGGGCATTTTTGGAAGTCCTAGAGGAAAGACTATTGAGTGAAACAAGAGACAATAAGACCCTGAGCTCTCTGATCTTATGGTGTGCCAAAGTAGCACTTACAGAGAGCTACTTCCATTTCAATGGACATTTTTACAAACAAATACAAGGAACAGCAATGGGGGCCACGCTGGCCCCCAGTATAGCCAACCTATATATGGAGGCATTTGAAAAAAGCATCATCTATACAGAAAGTAACCCATTTAAAGATAACATCCAGTTATGGAAAAGATATATAGATGATGTGCTCTTGATATGGAAAGGAAATTTACATACAATGTCAGAATTCTTCTCATGGATAAATCTACAAAATCAACATCTGAAGTTTACCCATAACCACAGTAAAGAAGAAATTAACTACTTTGACATCACAATAAAAATAGATACAACAAATGGAACACTATATGTAAAACCATATAGAAAACCAACTGATCGGAATGCTATTCTACATTACCAAAGCTTCCATCCAGTCCACATACGAGATAACTTGCCTTTTGGCAAATTTTTGGGGCACAAGCGAAACAGCACTAATAGAGAAACATACAGAGAAGGAGTGTGAAAACTGAGAAGAAATCTGCACAGCCAAGCATATCCGGCAAGTTTAACAAAAAAAGCAATGAAGAGGGCAGATAACAATAACCGAGAGGCCCTCCTTGAATATCAACACAAACCTATGATAAATAAAAAGGGTGGTATAGTGTTTGCAAACACATAGCAATCTATCGAATAGAATTTGAAAGATCATTAACCGCAACTGAAGATTTTAGAAAAAAGCAGTACCCCAATAGAGAAACCCTTGATTTCGTTCAATAGGAGTAAAACCATCAAAAGACCAGGTGACGAGGAACGACATCACAACACAAAGGAAAAAGCAACCAACACTGACAGAAAAGTGAGGTTTAAAAGCCCCAATAGGTCATTACCCATGTGGAAATTGCACATGTTGTCAACAGACTAAAAAAATATCACAAGTAGATATAGGGCTGGAAACAAAATGGAAAAAAGATAGTCTGACAAATTGTAATTCAACATTCGTGGTATATTGCATCTGGTGCCCTTGTAAGAAGCTCTATGTGGGAAAAACAGAAAGAAAAGTGAAAACAAGGATAACAGACCACAAGAGCTGCATTAAAAACCGTGTCCATACAGCACCACTAGTAGGACACTTTGTAGAAAGAATACACAGAGCAGAGGAACTGACATGGTCAGTTATTTTCAAATTGAAACTAAGTAATGACATCAATGTGGACCGTAAGAGACTTCTGAAAAAAGAAAAAGAATTCATCTTTCTTACAAAAAGCGTGGAAAAAGGCTTAAACGAGAGATCTGATTAAATCATGAATCAGCAAATTAACGTATGGATACATCAACTACCGTGGAAGCCTTAGGTCACCACGTTGAGATCAGGGAGCTTGAGGTACCATGGCGTCTATTTTTCAAAGCCTGCCCCTTTGCAGTGTTGAGAAAAAAAGCAAATGAATATAGGTGGCGGCGTAATGCTAAGCCTTTGAAATATATCCAATAAAATATGGAAATTGTATATATGGGGTATGAACTTGACATTAAAAGACTTACCCAGTAGCTTGTGGAAGAGGAAAAGCGAGAGCAAAACGCAGGTACTGAGATAGTGTCAGCCGTGCATAATATCTGAGGAAAATAAGACTAACATGGAACGTAACCTTGAAAAAAGGACCTAAAAAACGTAAATGAGACGTAATGACGTCACTACGAATATAACACATGTGAGACTATGGACAGAGTAGATGCAAGACGGGGCAGACTGATGTTTACGGCCAGCGGACGCGAATACGGAAGAAGGATCTAAACGAATAAGAAGACGCGCCTCCCTCGACATGGTTTCCTGTGAAGTAGCAGCAACAGGATAACGGGACAGCGAGGACGAGGTGCACGCCACAAAGAAGAGGACATACTGGAACATAAATAAAAGTACACAGGAGCCGAAATTCTCAAGCGCGGGACACGCCGCAGGAAGAGGAGGCGATCCAGCATTAAAGCGATTGCAGGTAAGACAAGTAGATCACTTGAACTGAGACAGCCATAATATGAGAATGACTGTTAGTACGCTACAGGTAGAGATACCTTTAAAATATCTCTAAACAAAATGTACATGTCGCCACTACAGGGAATTGAAAGCCGAGCCGCAGACACATCCCATAGAGCCACCAATAAGCCTTCTAAGTACTTCCAAAACCCTAAATTATTATACTCTAGAAGAGGAACACAGAAATTACCAAAAAACAACAGAACTAAATGCTGTGGGAAAGGATAACTCACAACGAGGTAAAAGAAAATAATGAGGAAACAGGGCACAACATTTGAGTGTATGAATAGGACACTAGAAACATAAATGATACCCTGTTTCCTTTTAATTCATTAATTAATGGAATACGTCGGAGGAACATCCCATCGAAAGAACGTTACCAGGTAAGAAAGTAACTTGTTCTTCGAGGGGATCGTGTCCTCCGACGTATTCCACATCTATGACAAACTCCCAAAGCAGTACCAACGTATGGAGGTGGGAAAAAGAAATTAGAATTTTAGAATGCACAATCAAATTGCAAGACCGCCTTACCAAAGGACAAATCTTGCTGATGGATAGATCCAGGGAATAGTGTTTTACAAAAGTATGGACAGAGCCCCATGTGGCTGTTCACAAATATTACGAATGGGAACACCCCTCTGCAGAGCAGTAGAGGCAGCCACACCCCTAGTAGAATGAGCCCGTACGACTACTGGAGGGTCCTTACCCGCCAAATGGTAACATTCAGAGATAGTCAAAATGATGCATCTGGACAAGGTCTGCTTGGAAACAGCTTGACCTAAACGCCTTCCAGCGTACCCTACAAATAGCTGATTGTCCACTCTACCTGGGACATCCGTGAGAGATAGAAGCTCAAAGCTCTCCTCGGATCCAACCTATGGAGCCTCTTCTCATCCTTACCAGGATGCGGAGGAGGATAGAATGCCGGAAGAATTACCTTCTGGCTCAAATGAAATTCCGACACAACCTTCAGAAGAAAAAAAGGACAAATCCTAAGGACAACCCTGTCCTTATGGAACACCATGAAAGGTGGCTTGGAGGAAAGTGCCTGCAACTCACTCACTCTGCAAGCGGAAATAACCGCAACAAAAAATACAGTCTTAAAGGTCAACAGTCTCAATGGACAAGAATGTAAGTGCTCAAACGGAGGTACCATTAGGAATTTTAGAACTAAGTTCAAATCCCAATCCGGCACCTGGAAAAGGTGACTGTGGAAACACATTAGTTAGCCCTTTTAGAAACTGAGAAATCAAAAGGAATCTTAAAATAAGAACACTCCTCAGACGAGCGCTTAAATATTAACAGCGCCGCCAGGTAACCCTTAATGGTACCCACTTGCAGGCCCTTGTGAGCTAATGAAAGCAAAAAAGACAGAACCACAGGAAATGAACACTGAAAAGGATCCACATTCTGAACCCTGCACCAGTCGCAGAACTTTCTCCAAAAGCAACGGTACAGGGATTTTGTTGCGGACCTTCTGGCCGAAAGCAACACCTCCATCACGTCTTCAGGGAGGTCTCAATGTTTATACCTCAACATTTAAGATACCAAGCATGAAGGCTGAGAGAATTGACCTCTGGATGGAGAACCCCTCTCGTGAGAGCAGATTGTCTCGATAGGGAAGATGGCGTGGAGGGCAGATGGACATGTCAAGAAGGTCCGGGTACCACGCTTTCCTGGCCCATGCCGGAGCAATGAGGATCATTCGGGAACCGAACCTCCGTAACCTCCGCAACACTTGCCGAATGACGGGGACTGGAGGAAACGCGTACAGCAGTGGGAAGGACCACTCCACTACGAATGCGTCCTCTAAGGCTCCTCTTAGAGGAAATTCCCACAAGCAGAATCTTTCGCACTTCCGGTTGACACTGGTGGCGAAGAGATCCACTTGTGGGGTCCCCCAAAGTGCGAAGATCTCCAAAAGAACTTCCTGAGCCAGTTCCCACTTGTGAGAGACTCTCTGCACAGTGGGAGTGAACCTGCCCCCCCTTTTTTGTTTAGGTAGTGCATGGCCACTGTATTGTCCGTCATATTCAGGACATTCTTGCCCCACACAGATGGCAGAAAAGCCTTCAGGGCTAGCCTGACGGCCCTTAGTCTAAAAGATTGATGTGGAGTCTGAACTCCGACGGAGACCAACGACCGCTGTCAACTCGTTGGCATGAGCTCCCCATCCCGTGAGGGATGCGTCCGTCACGATCGTCACCTCCAGCCAGGGTAGCCAAAATGGTGCTCCCTTCATCATATTGCCTTGGTCGGCCCACCACAGAAGATACTGGGCAACCAAGGGCGGCACCTGAACGGGATCAGACATCCTGCCGGAGGACTGCGACAACTGCATCTTGAGAGCCCACTGCAGAGATCTCATCCGCAGCCTGGCCTCAGGCACCAATAGAATGCAGGATGCCATGAGGCCGAGTAACCTCAAGAACTGGAACGCCGGGAGACTCTGGGCATGTTGAAACTTGTCCACCATCTGCAGAATGTGATGAGCCCTCACCTGGGGAGGCGAACACTGCCCCAGGGATGTGTCGAGCATTGTTCCAATGTACTGGAGCCGCTGGGTAGGTGTCAATTGAGACTTCTTTAAGTTGAAGGAGAAGCCTAGCTTGTGAAGGGAGTGTCAGGTGACAGACAGATGATCCAGGACTTGCTCTGGAGAGCGCGCCCTGATCAACCAATCGTCCAGGTTGGGGTAGACGTGAATCCCCCCTTTCCTGAGATACACTGCCACCACCACCATTAGCTTGGTGAAGACCCTCGGCGGAGGTCAATCCGAACGGCAGGACCCAAAACTGAAAATGCAAGTCGCCAACCGCGAACTTCAGGTACTTCCTGTGCTTGGGAGGAATTGGCACATGAAAGTAAGCATCCTTGAGGTTGAGATACACCAACCAGTCCTGAAGTTGAAGGGCCCGGAGGACTTGAGAAAGAGTAACCCTCTTGAACTTGTCCTTCCTGAGAAGCTTGTTCCAACCACGCAAGTCCATGATGGGTTTCAATCCCCCGTCTTTTTTCGGGATCAAAAAATATGGGGAATACCATCCCTTGTTCTTCTCCGCTACAGGCACCAGTTCTATGGAGCCTTTCTCCAGCAGGGATAGGATTTCCTGCGCAAGGAGCGGATCCGGACTCTTCAAAGAGAGCTTCCCCGGTGGATTGTCCCGAGGCCTCTGCCGGAAAGGAAGACAGTAGCCGTGGGCTATGATCTCCAGAACCCACACATCTGAAGTAATGGCACGCCATTCTACAAGATGCTGCCCCAGCCTTCCCACAACCGGTGAACCATTGGCCATTGGCTCATGACTAAGCGGAAGCGGCTGCGGCAGTGCCTGAAGGCAACTGCCCGAGCGGCTTTGGCACCTCGAGTACCTTGTTTTCCACCTCTGGTACTCCTATGTTGGCCCCTTTGACTGGCAGCTCCCATCGATCTACCAAAGGAAGAGTAGTATCGAAAGGAACCTCCCCTCCATTGCTGTCCGCTAGGACGAAAAGGTGGAGGTTGGCGTACTGCAGCGCTCAACGACTTCGCTGGAGCTTTGGAGGTCTGCAACCTCTCAAGGCTCTCGTCAGCCTTGCTGCCAAAAAGATGGACACCATCAAAGGGCATGTTGAGAAGCCGGGACTGCACTTCAGGAGAAAACCCCAACTTCCGCAACCATGCAAACCTGCGCATCACGGTGCTCGCCGCCATGAACCGGCTGACAGTCTGCCACGTCCAGACCCGACTGAACGGATTCACACATGGCATCCTTGCCATCCTGCATGAGGGCTAGGAAGCCATCCCGTTCCTCCCCTTCGGGAATATGTTCAGCCGCCAAAAATACACAATTCCATAGAGTGTGAGTGAATCTTGCTAAGGCACAAACAGAGTTGGCTGCCTTTAAAGCCATACCCCCAGATGAAAAGGTTCTATGTGATTTCATCGCTGCACTATTCATCGCTGGGTTTTTTGCCGTGGCCCCCCAAACCCCCTTTCTTTTTTTTCTTCTTTTTACATCCCATAACACCCAAACCCATTGTTTAAAAAATGTACCCCGCCAAAAAATGCAATGTTTTTTTTTTTTTTAAACATAAATCGCCGCAAAAAAACCTGCGATGAAAAGTGCGGCGATGAAATGACGGTATACCGATGAAAATACTTTATTCGCCCAGCCATCAAAGCGCTTGTCGTCCCTATCAGGAGGCATGGTAGGGTACGCAGCCTGCTTCGCTGGGGCCGTAGCCACCTGCACCACCAAACTCGCCAGTGTGGGGTGCGTAGACAAGTAGCAGGGGTCACCACTGGCTGGACGGTATTTTTTCATAAGCGACTTACCCACTGCGGGGAGACTCTCCGGAGCAGTCCAAGCCGCTGCCACCCTTCTTTGTAAGGCCATATGAAATGGCAACACCGGGTCAGTGGGCAGACCTTGATCCAATATATCTGTCAGGTCATCCTGCAGAAAATCCACAGGTAGAGCAGACCACCCCAGGTGGTTCTCCCTCGACATGAGACGCCTGTACAAGGACTCGGCATGTGTGCCAGGCTCAGGCCTGCCAAACTCAACCTCCAGAGAGGTGTCCAGACCACTGGCGTCATGTAAAGACTGACGTAGGTCTTCCATTTGACTGTGACCAGACAACAGGTCATCAGGAACCTCAGGCGGCACAACCCCCTCCTCATCCGACCCTTCTTCCACCTTTGAAATGTAGTCCAAAGGCTGGAACAAATCACGCCTGTGGGTATGACCAGAGAAGGGCTCAAAGACAGGCCTCACTGACTTGCAGAGGGCCTTCCTCAGAGTTTCCACAGCCCTCCGGGGCACCTCCGGTAATTCTGGCTCAAAAGGCATCGACGGCGCCGATGGAATTGGCGTCGACCGAAGCGCCAACGGCTTCGACAATGGCTCCGAGACCAGAGCCCCGAGCATGTCCTTCGACTGCCTTGGCGCCGATGGCGTCGACGACTTCCTCAGAGCCCGAGCCTCGAGAGAGTCCCTCGACGGACATGGCGTTGATGCCTTCTTAGAAGGCCTCACAGGCTCCGACGGTCTCAAGGGCATCGAGAACCAGGACCTGGACTTGGCACGGCTATGGCGATCAACCTTGTCCGATCGGGACCTCGACGGCTCCCGATGATCGCGTCGACCGCCCGAGCCCGAAGGCGTGCGAGCGGTGGCCCTAGCTCGTTCCTTGCCGGCTTCTCTCGAAGGCGCGGACGGAACTGTGTCCTGCGATTCGAAAATCACCATCATCTCCTTGCGGAATGCGTCCCAATCCGCCGGTGATGAATGCTTGATGGGACAAGCCACCCACCGTCTGGCGGAGTCCTCTGACGAGGACGGGGAAGGCGACTGGTGGTTGCGCTTCCTAGAATGCCTAGAAGAGGCAGAGGAATGGCTGGACCTACTCCACAACCGAGACACCCTGGACTTACGCCGACGTGGAGAGGCACCCCTTGAATCGTCGGTCGAAAGCCCAGCGGATTTCGATTTATGGGGCTTAGAAACCCTACCTACCGACAATGTCTTCTTCCGCTCCCGCAAAGCCTTCGAAGTCAGAGACTGGCAGTCATCGTAGTCATCGGTGGCGTGGCTCTCGCCCAGGCACCAGAGGCAGACGTCGTGTGTGTCCGTAATGGACATTTTAGCACTGCAGTCCTGATACTTTTTGAAGCCCGACTTTGGGGTAGAAGAAGAAGACATATTCTCAAACTTTCACAAACTAAGTAGAAGAATCGAGCGTGCCGAGATTCCGAGGTGAAAACGTTCGCAGAAAAAACAGAACTGAGGCTACGGGCGCTGTGCGTCCTAGATGTAACATCCGGTGACGTCGACCCTCGACGGAGGTCCTCGAGGACAGCGTATCTACGTCATCGACGTAGAAAATAATTCCGAGGCAGCACAGCTGTGGTGATTACTGCCATAGATGTGGAATACGTCGGAGGACACAATCCCCTTGAATATTTCATTTGGTTTCAAATGGTGGTCCTTACTAGGCTGTGTGCGTAAACTGAAGGGGGCCAAGGGCAAACAGTGCACCCAGTTTTTCTTCAACGTGGAAAACAATTTTGACCGTTTACTCTTCAAAAGCCCATTGATACTCTCCACAACGCCATTATGTTAAGGATTTCAATCAGGCGACACACACCTTGGTCTCGGCTTAGTATGCAGCGCACGACTGAAATGTATATCTCTTTATATGACATAGATTCAATATTGAGATGGTACACCACTCATATCACACACCCTTTTCAAATACCCTGGGTCACAATGGACCACGAAACAGGCTGGTGGGTAAAATACAATATTTATTTATTTTAAAATTCAAAAGAAATCATACACTTTTTAATATGGGGCAGCAATCACCAATGGGGTGATCATTACAATGCGAATGTGAGCAATGCACAGGGTTTAACCTTATAGTGGAACATATACGCAGCATAGCGGAATAGGAACACTTTTTGATTCAGGAAAGATAGCACCCATGTTAGAATTTCCCCCTGCAATGATCCCTCAACCCACAAATAATCAATTCTGAGTGAATAAAGAGAAGCAGCAGGTAATCAGGAATAAGAAACAGCAAACAGAATGTAAATCGGACCTTCCCTCCCCAAATAAGAGAGAAAAACAGATTTTAAACCCCTTGCAATGTTATGAAATGACACTCGGAAATGGACAAATAAATAATGAATGGGTGGTAAAAACCTTGAAGCAAATATAATTCCTCACTAAAGCAACAATGCAGATACTAACAATCACACAGAATGGATTGTCAAAAGCATACAGTTCGAAAATGAGTGGAAAGTTTAAAACCGATTGCAACAAAATGACACATTGGAAACGTGGCAATTTCTCGATTCCCGCCTGAAATTACCCAAACGGTTTTTAATAAAAACGGGTGAAATACACTGATTTGGAGTGCGGGTATAGAAGTGTATCCCAGGGATATATTAGAGTTGAAAATAGGTCTCTAGCTATGAAACTGGATGAGTTATGCAAGATATAAAAAGGGGCGCTTTGAGTAAAATGGAGCCGTGAAATAGGAAAGGAAATTTTACTTTAACTAGAGTATTCAGGCTAGCCCACCAAAGAGGGAAACAGTAAGATCCAGGGTTGATTCGCAATTTGAACCCTGTCACCCCAGCACCCAACCCTGGCGGAAACCAGTCTGATCACTCTAAATAGAACTAATGGCTTAGGATTACACAAGACAAAATTACCAAAGAGGTGGCGCTAGCACTAGAAATCAAGTGCAGGGTTGCAAGAATGAGTCTGCAGTTTCAACAAGTTATCAGGATAAGGATAGGATGACAGAGTGCAATAAGGACAAAGACAAGATAGGCAATGGGTTTCTATGGGGTGGCAATTATACTCACAGTCCACTTTTAAGTTTTGGGATTTTTGGACCGTCAACGGTTCTGGTCATTACACGGCAGCGCGCCTGGGAAACAGCTGGGCAGTTCTGGTCACCGGATGGCACTTCTGGACTGGAAATTCTTGTCACTGGATACTAAAGGTCAGAAGGATGGCAGCGAGCATGCAGTTAGTGGGCAGCAGGCCAGGCTGATTCAGGATGCAACAGGGATCATAGCTCTCCCCTTTTCAATGGGAGATTAGTGGGTTTTTGGAATTGAGGCCTTGCTGGAGCAGGATCAGCAATGCTTGGGTTTTGCAGTGGGCCCTGGAGTAGGGTCAGCAATGGTTTGGCCTTGTAGTTGGGATCTGGAATCTGGATGGATGGAACAGGAACGCAGCAACATCAGGAAGAGTGTGTGTCTAGAGTCTTGTCAGGGACTCTTATTTATAATTCATAGTGGCATCATCAAAGTATACGACTGGGGCAGGCTTAACTAAACACGCCTCTAACAACTGGATTGGACAAGGGTGATAGTCTCCGCCTCGCTCTCAGCTGGTTGGATTTCCAGAAAATGATGCCAGATTCATGATGTGAGTTTTACAATGTCCAAAACCTCCCACAATTACTTTACTTAAAATCCATTTTTGCCCTAAAGGGAACCATCATTCAGTGGAAACATCTAAACACTTACATAAGCAGGTTACATATTTTATGCAGCACATAGCATTCCAATCCTCCAGTTTGTGAGACCTTGTTTCGCCCTTCTACCAGTCACGCTTTTCAATGGGATTTATATTACTCAAAATTCTGTAACTTTATACATGGGTGTGGCTTATCAAAAGGGATGTATGTACAAACATGTGCATTTGCAACATGGATGCTTTTCTTGTAATCCGCAATACTTTGCCATTTCTGTCCCCAAAGTGTCAAGAAATTCTACCATGTCTTCAAAGAAACCCCATAAAATTTTTTGTCCTCTTTAGTTATTGTTTTCAAACAAATTCATACATGGAAGAATAATCAATAAAACCTTTAAGCCTCCCCATATATCCCACTACATCAGCCATATCTCAAAAATATACATATTAAAAGAAGAAAACACTATAAACAAAGCAATAAACAAAAAAATTAAATGTGTGCATTGAGTCAATAAAGCTCATTGGAAAATCAACATATTTGCATCAAATGTCCTACTTCCCTTAACATAAAAGACAAAAAGACAAGACAACTAGACCTAATAAAAAAATAAAATGCCCCCTACAAATAACACTACTCTTCAACAAATGTACCTTATTCATCAAGTTCTCCATATTGTGCCTCACAACCATACAAATCAATGAAAAACTTCCAAAAGGAACAATAGTTCATCTCTTTAACCCTGCTTCTTAAACATAACTAATTCAAAATCAGACAATACAATTACATCATTAATCCAATCCTCCACTGTTTTTTTCCTGGACTTCCACACCTTCATGATCTGTTTAACTGCTACTACTAATACTTTAACTATCCAATGTCCATACAGACGAGCCTTCAAACAGCGGCCACTTTTTTGCCAATAACAAAACCTGAAAAGGCTCTCTTGGAAACTAAATTGACAAAGTGACATCCAACCCTAGCACCTCTCTCCAAAAGGTCAACACTCTTGGACAATGCCACAAAAAAAATCGAGCAACGTCCCCTTCTCTATTCCACATCCCCAACAAAAATCCTCATTAATCAGTCCTAAATCACACATATGCACTGGAATCCAGTATAATCTCCCCAAAATCTTCTAATGTATAAGTCGTAACTTAAGATCCATCTTACTATCATATCCAACCCGCCACACATCTCCAGGCAACATCACTGACTGCACAACCTAAATCTACCTCCCATTTCTGTTTCAATGTATTCCAAGATTTAAACACTGAAACACTTTCCCGCATAAGTTTCAGATATGTAGATACATTACGTGGCAATAAGCAAAACATGGACCAACCCACCGGCTCCTTCTCAATTGGCATAGTCGTCATACCGAAAACTTGGGTCAGAAGACTTTTCAAATCCCTATATCTATTCCTTTATCTTCCACTTAAATGGAACACTTTTTGAAGCGCCTCAAAAGACGGCAAGTTCCCATCCCGCAGTAAATCTCCCAATTTCAACACCCCCTTAGAAATCCAACTCTGCCAGAAAAAAACTCTATTACCTATTTGCAGGGCAGGATTATACCAAATCGAAGATTTATGATTTAAACATACATTACCATCAAAGTTAAGTATCCACCATCACATTGAGTCTTTAGTTACCTTAACAGTTGGTAACTTAGTAGAACCTCTAGGTAATTTCCCCATTGAGAAGATATTTCCCAACTTGAATGATAAGAAGTCATCCCTTTCTATAGTTAACCAGATTGGTTTGTCCACTATTTCATATATTGTGCTAAAACCCCTATAAATCTTTTCCAAATTTGGACATCCAAACCCACCTTCCGTAGTGTTTCGTTGCAAAATGTATTTTGGAATCTTAGGAGCCTTCTTCTCAGCCAAAAGAAAATCCTGGAAAACCTGATCAATTTCTTTAAGCAACTTTTTTGAAAAACTAAGAGGAAGCGATTGCATAACATATAAGATCTTAGGCAGAAGTGACACGAGTGGAAACACCTCTGTTTTATCCCAATTGATTTTATAACCTGAGATCTTGCCCACTTTTTTAAGTATCTCCTTAAGGACCATACTACTCCTCTCAGGATCCGAGAGCAGCACTACTGTATCATCCGCATAAGAGAATACTTTAACTTCTTTTGTCCCAAAGTTCAGGCCATGTATTTCCCGTTCCTTACGTATCAATGCTACCAAGGGCTCCAGAGCAATATTAAATTAAAAAGGTGATAAAGGACATCCCTGTCTTGTACCTCTACTGAGACTAAAAGCTTCAGACATTTCACTATTGATCCAAACATGCGCCATTGCCGATCTTTGAAGACAACGAACCATCCCTCTAAACCTATTTCCCATTCCCATTTTCTCCATAGTAAAGTCTAGAAAATCCCAATTCACTCTGTCAAATGCCTTCTCAGCATCCATGAAGACCAAGGCAGCATTGACACGTTCATTACCATAAAGACTTATTATGTCCGTCAATGCCCTTATGTTGTCATAACCTGATCTACCCCTCATGATTCATACTTGGGACTCATGGATGATTTTCCCAATGCAACCACCCAATCTATTTGCCAATACTTTTGTTAAAAGTTTGACATCCACATTTAACAGAAAGATAGGTCTATAGTTCTTACTTTTTTTACTATCTCTTCCTTCTTTTGGTATCACAGTAATCATGGCCTCAGTCATTGATTGACACAGATTCTCCCCTTTTAAAAACAAATTAAACATTTAACATAATATTGGGCCAAAAAAGTATAAAATGTCCTATAGAACTCAATGGGTAGCCCATCTAAACCCAGAGATTTCCCCAATTGCATTTGCCCAATTGCCAAAAGAACCTCATCATTTCCAATGTTTGCTTCTAACATATTATCCTCAAGTGACAATTTTTTAATAGGAATATTTTCAAATAGACTTTCCTCTTGTCTGGCTATTGATTCTTCTTCCATATATACCGTTTTGTGGTAGTCCTTGAAACTTGAACAAATATCACCATTCTTCCACACCAAATGTTCATTCTCTTCTTTAATCCCTTTAACAAAAGTCCCTCCATGTATACCCTTCAGCCTATTCGCCAGTAACCTACCACTTCTGTCACCAGTCTCCCAGTATTTTTGTTGAGAAAAAAAGACCCCTTTCTGACAACAAATTGTTTGCGTTTGCCAATTGTTCCTGAATCTGATTAATTTCCGCCCTTGCAGTTTAGATAACTGCATTTCCAATATACCCAGATCTTCCATGGATTTTTTTCCAAAGATGAGAAGTCCAATCAATCAAAGCCCCTAATCGCCGCCTTAAAACTCATACAACCCCTTTTCCTCCAGAACCCTCATTTATCTCAAAGAAATGAGTCAAATGTGACAGTAAATCCATTGTTACCTCCTTTTCCTCTAATATACCCGTCTTCAACCTCCACTTTCTAAAAGATGGAACTGCCACATCCATCTGCAGACAAAGATCCACTGGTGCATGATCAGAAATGTCCCTCTCCCTGATATTAACATCTAGAGTTTTAACCAACAATGTATTTGTGATCAAGATATAATCCAATCTGGTGAAAGATTCATGCACCGGAGAAAAGAATGTAAATTCTTTTTCTGAAGGATGCAACTCTCTCCATATATCAATCAATCCAAACCTTTGAAGAAAGTGATCAAATTCCCTACAAGTCTTCACATTAGTATATCTACATGAACCGATTCTAACTTGAAATCCCAAATACAATTAAAATCATCTCTCAAAATGATTGTTTCACCATGCATTCCATTCAGAATTTCCGAAATATTCCCAAAGAGGCCTTTATCAGAAGAACAAAGTCCATATATACAACCCAATGTAATCATCTTTTCCCTATAGATAATATCAGCAAAAATCATACGTCCTTCCGCATCCATTACTACTTTCTCCACTTTATATTGCAATCCCTTTCTGAACAAAATACTCACTCCTCTAGAGTTCGTTGAGTGACAATTATATAAATCCTTACTATATTTAGAATTAGTCAGCCATTGCCTTGTTTTATCTATTAAGTGTGTTTCCTGCAAAAAAAACAATGTCAGCCTTAGACCTCCATAATCGCGCCATAACTTTCCTCCTTTTCCTAGCACATTTCAAACCTTTTACATTCCACATCACTATCGTCAGATTATCTACTCTGATCTTTGTTACATCTAACTAAGCATTATATCATACTAATATTCCCTCTCACTTCTACAATCAGCATGGTATTCAGCACTCAAATGATATCCATTGATTTAACACATTTCCTCCAAACCAAATGGTCCAAAAGCTAAAAACCAAGCAAGCTGTCAAAACATACAAGTTAGACAAAACACACACAAAAACACCACATCCACAAGACACCATACAAAAACACCAAATAAATAATCAAAAGACAGAACCTCGAGCTGATCCTCTAGGTATTACTAAATAACAAATCACTGTAAACAAATTGCATTCCAGTCTGATCTCATGTACCTGCAATCATATAATATAGATTTCGAATAACTTAGTCTCCCTTGTTTTAGAACAAAAAAAAAAATATTAACTACAATAACATGTACATCAACTGTCCAAATTCATACAAACTATGTCTAGTTGTACAAAACAAAATAAGTCTCTAAAATCCTGAAACTTTGTCCCATCCACCATAAAATTAATTGGTTTATTTTAAATGACATTTTGTTTTAAAACCACTCTTCACATCCTCCCTATCAAAAAATCCGGTACACACCGGATCACTAAACCCCCAATTAATTCTGCAAATGTAATATGTGCATACATGCATGTATCCATTCAGGTTGACAATAAAGCAAACCTGAAACTTCCATAAATGAACATATTGACATGAAATAAACTCACTAAATATTATAAACTGGAACACTATGTCCCATACGAGGCCAAACAACAGCATCCAATTGTGGAGGAAAAAAAACTATCTGGCAATGTCAAGCATCCCTCTATATAGATAATTAGACAAAAGTAAAGTAAATTCACGCACCAACAATAGGTTGGAACAATATTTGTAAACACTTCTACCTCAGGTTGCAAGAATGTCCCTATCGCAATATATTAAAACTATAACATTTTCACATTTTTACAATTCTTGCTGCAGAGAGAACAGCTTTTAAGGTTTATTTATAAAATAGTCTTTGTAAGCAAAGGCAGTCCTTTGTGACTGGACTATTTTTTTCTTTCTTCAGCTGCCACCAACTGTCACTTCAGCCCTGTGTGGGGTGGGGGGTTCCCAGTTTGATTGAAGGTGTTATGGCCCCCTCCACTTCACAGGTTAGTGTCCCAGAACTTCTATTGTCCCAGCCTGGAGCACGTACGAATGTCTGACGAGCATGTGAACTTTCTTTGTCTTGGTCCATTCAAAGTTTTTCGAGCTAGCATTTATCACTTTCATGACCTGGAAGTGTATGGTGGCTCCCTTCCTAGGGGGAAGCGTTAACTCTGCCAAACGGAATAACCTGTTTTTGACAGCTTGCATATCCAGCCAAGGCGATTTAAAACCTTTATTTTCTGATATTTGGCCGTAAATTAAAACAAGCCTGTGGAATAAAATAGCCCATGTCTGTATCATCACCAGCAACAAAACCCCTTCACATTGCTAGATAGGGCAGGCTTTTATTCAACAGTTTACTTTTTAAACTGGAATTTTTCTCCTTTCGTTTTGCAAAGCCCATTTTCACACATGTTGTGAAAACTGCTAGCATTTCCTTTCAAATTCGATTTTGCCAGCTGACTTCCCAATATTGCCTTGCAGCCATGGTGCAAGGCAATATTGAGGTACCTCAGTGCAGTGGTTTTGTCTGAAGCACAGATGCATTGAAACTGACAAGGCTCACATAGCTGGAGTCTCTTTTGAACTACTGAGCTTTGATACATTTGTAAACAAATGAACACGTTTTCCCGTGCGGGAAAACTGAAGCTCCTTGTTGATTTTTCTCAATGTTAATTTGACAGGGCCGGTCATCCAGAAATCATGCCCGGTTTTGCTGAAGCACAATGAGATTTCCTGGGCATGGCAGGGCCTCATTGATCACAGTGGTTTAAGAACGAACAGAGGGGATTAGCGTCAAATCGCATTCTTTTTAAAGGTGAAAAAGCTTCTTTTTCAATGGGGATTTTGGGGTTTTCAGCAAAGCAGTGCTGCCTTTTCACTTTTTTCCTTTAATATATGTCAAAACACACTGGCACGCTCTTTCAGTGTGTACCCTTGCTCCATCCAGCCCAATGTATGCTTGGCAAAAAGGTGCAGCCATCTTTTTGTTGCTGCAAAACGCAGCTTTGAGGCCATGGCGCTCACAGGAGCCAGCGCAGCCATTTTGCTGTTTCTGCGCAAATGCACCTTGGTGATGTGGGGAAATACTGTTGAGTGGGTCAATATATCCCACAATTAGCCTGAGGGTGATAAATTGAGCACAATCATTGTTTTATGCCCAATAGCGCTGTGACATGCTGAAATAGGGCATTAAAGAAATGTGTACCAATATCTGATCTCAATACTTTGCACATGCCCCATAGTGGAAACACCTCTCCGACAAGCGACCGTGCTGCACACTTTGCATCTGGGTGTGCACATGGCCCTGCCTCCACCCACCTTGAAAAGGGGCAAACCACACAATAAGGTACCTATATCCATTGCACCCTTTCCCCCCATATCTGCATAATCTATATGCAGTTCACGGAATGGCCCTATAGGGCGAGGTAATGTACCTCTTAGTGTCCGTAATGTCATCCGTGTGCTGAAACCTTTGCATATCAGACAATGTATTGCTTTTTTTAAATGCTCTCCTGGAGGTTTGGCACAAACCAGTCCTCCTGAATATCTGCCATAATATGTTGTTGGAGCTGTGGGAGGGGAAATGGAGTTGCTCAAATGCCAGCCAGACTAATTCTTGGGGCATCACCACCATCCCAGTACTCTCCTGCCTCCACAATAGATCAGTGGGAGACGGTTTGCATCCCCTCTGCAACCATAGCTCCTTTTCCTCCTCAGGCGCATTCCCTTGCAACACTATAATCTGTGATATAGGCAATGCTGTGTATGGAACTGTGGTCTCGCTTTCTATAGGGGTGGTCAATATACACTCTGTTAACATTGTATCTGGGAGATAGGCTGCCAACTTGGCTGCCTGGTTGTTAGGCAGAACCCTTGGGGAACACTGCAAAAAGATGAAGACTACAGGAGTAAGCAGTAAACCCAATTGGTAGCAGTCTGTACCACACAGATTTACCTGGTAGCTGTGGCTGAGCAGTCAGACTTCTCTCAAGAAGAGTAGGGCAGTATATAGAGTATACACAATAGGGCTAAAAACACAGTAGAGCAAACAAACACTGACCAGAGCTTTGTATAAAAAGTATATAATTATTTATTTAAAACACACTTTTGGGCTAGCACTCTAAATCAAAAGCAAGTTAAAACACAGTCAGGTAGAATATACACACCTCCCTTAATAACTTTTAGACAAGTCAGAATTAAAACACCACAATTTGTTAAACAGATGTGAGCGCATAACCTGATGGCACTCCAATAGTTCAGTTAAAGGGAGAGAAAAAGGCAGAGCATAGAAATAAAACAGGTCCCAACACTTTTAGGAGTTCTCAGCAAGGGAAATAAGGCACTATAGACTGTAGAGCCAAAGTTCATAGGCCAGGCCCACTTTAAAGGGAGCAAAGGGAACTGTGCCCAGGATCACACGGTTTAAAATGCACTAAAAGTATTTGCAGAATGTTCAAAAGAGGTTGGGATGATTCAAGAAGGTAAAGTTAGAAGGTCTGGGGCCAACCCAGTTGGCAAGCCAAGGATTTAAGGGTCACCTTGGGCAAACCGAAGAAAGGGAGGCCAGACAGGCACAGTACCTTAAACAGAGGAAGCTCCAGCGGTGGCAGTTGTTCCTGGGAGTGGTTGCAGTTCGTTGTTTCGACCAGGGGAAGAGAGGATCTCGTCGAGGAGGAAATGTGGAGTCGTTGTACTGCACAGGGATGAAACCAGCCGCGGAGTTCGTCGATAAAAGGTGCGTTCCTTTTATTCGCGGTCAAAGTGGTGAAGCTAGGCTATCCGGCCGCCGGGGTGCTTGGCACGGGCGATTCGACCAAGAGACGTCTTTGGAAGGCGAAAAGGGCGAACTGGTTGGTCCCACCAGCTCAGAGGAAGAAGACCCATCCAGCAGAAAATCTTCTCTTGTCGTCGGGAAAGTGGTGAGGTAGTTGCAGCAGGGCTTCACCGGTGGTGTCGTCGTTGCAGATGGCTCAGCTTCTTCCCTCTTCGGATTCTTAGGTCCTGTGGCGACTTCTGAAGTTCCAGTCCCAAAGGCCCTGCTTTTATGCAGAAAACCCCCCAATCAACAGCCTAGCTGTCACTCAAACATGCTAAGTGGTGAGCCGGGCGACTCACCACTGGCCCAATCAGAACAGAGTGTGACATGAGTTGCTAAGGCAACGCAGTCCAAGGTGCCAATTCCCCTCCCCACCCATCCTGTGGAACCCAGACAGAGTGGCACTATTTGGAAGGCTTCTGTGGAGAAACCCGCCAAAAAGTGGAACAAAGGGCTCGACCTAGGTCAGAGTTACAGAGACAGACACAAACGCCATTTTAAAAAAGAGTTCTGGCAAAAAGATCCAACCGTGAAGTGAATTTAATATTAAATAAATAAACCGGTGGTATCTTTAACATTGCACCAAAAAGTGGTGCGTTTAAAATCAATGGGAAGATCCCATAGAGAATATTCCGGTGGAATATTTTGCGTGGTAACCACTGCCACCAGCCAGAAACTCGACAAGGGGGGACTGGACACTGCCCCCTTGAAAACAGACCCAGGGGCAATATAATTAACCCCTTCCAGTACTTCCACAATATGATGGTTTGTACTGGTTCTGTTCACAATTTAAGACTAGTAAAGTCAATGCTGACTTTACATGCCCTGGGAGACAGTAGTCAGTCCCAGGGTATGGAGTCTATGTTAGGGGGTCACTATGACACCCCTGTGTTACTGCACTGAGGGTGCTGTGTAACACATACACAAAAAAACAGATGATTCCCTATGGAGTAAAAGACCCCATAGCCCAAAATCACACACACAGTCAGAGACAAACCTCAAATCATGCCTAAGAGTGGGAGTAAAAGAGTCTCACTCTTAGCAGGAGAAATAAACCCCAAAAATCCAGCAAAGCTGCTGGGGGACTCACTAGGTTTGGGAAATTAGCCTTATAAGAGAATACTCCCTAACACTGGTCTGCAGCCAAGTTGCCCTTAGAGATTTCATTGTGACATTGGTATGGGCAGCGCATTTGACCACTGGAACAGCAGAGGGCCATAAGGCTTCAATCAGTTCTTCCAACAGCCTTGCATGCTGCACTGGAGAGTCATCTGCCCTCGGAAACCCTCTCCTCTTCCACAGAGACAGTAGGAGTAGATGGTGACAAACTGCCCTTGAGAGGCTCTCAATCTTCTCATGAGCAGAACTTCATGCTTCCCCCCCCTTTACCGAGCACCACTGCCGCCCCTGTATGCCTCCGTCCCGTCTCCTGATATATGCTATGCTATTATATGGCATTTTAACGCGCCTATACACAAGTGTTTCAAGGCACGACGAGGCAAGGGAGGGGGAACAGAGGGAAGACGGAGACAACGATCTTACTAGGCCAGGTGTCATTCAGATCGTGATGGGGAAGGGGAAAAGTGCGGGGGGAATGGGAAGGGAGAGGGGTCAGTACAGTACATGGAATAGATAGAATAAATAAAAGCAATAAGTAAAAGTGTGGACAGCTGGTGGCAAGTGCCAGTGCAGACATCAGGTGCCCAGTGCTGGTAGGAGACTGTAGGGATACAGAAAACAGACCCAAGTGCAGGGGTTGCAAGGGAGGCAGTGCAGGTGTGCAACTGACAGGGGAGGGGATCTGGGCCCGTGATCAGAGGGTGGCCAGGTAATCAGTACAGTTTGTTGGTCAAATGTTGATGAGCCAACAACATATAATATCTCCCCTTCTGTCAATGCACTGTCTCTAGCTTTGGATTTACCTTCCTCTTCACCCTCGTATGTTCCACAGTCATGCATTTTCAGGTCATCATCAGTGGATGCCTCTATCAAAATGTGGCGGGATTTACCCTCCTACACCTTACTATATGAATATGAGGTTTGGATATTATAATCTCATATGCAGAGGATCTCTGAGATGTCAAGGTCGATTTAGATCTTTCCAAAATGGTGAATAGTGAATGTTCCACAAACAAGGTAACAGAGCACCCCATGACAATCGTGGAACTTTTCTCTATCGCAAATGCATCCACTGCGAGTGCTTGATCGCACGCAAACTATCCATGCATAACTGAGTCGAGCGTCCCACTATAATAAGCCAATGACTTGTGGTCCATTGTGCTCTTTTGGCTTAATGCTGCTGTCATGAGCCATCCATCTGAGTAGGAAAATAAATAAAACTCGTGTATAATTTGGAGTTGCTAAAGCAGGGGTCATGCAAATAGCTTCTTTCAAGTCCTCAAATTGTCTATTCATTTCTTCAGTCCATTCCAATTCACAATTGTTTGTCTTTTGCCCTTCTCTGAGACTTTGTAACAGCAGCAGACTGTGTGGTCTAGGATACATGCCCTAAAATAATAACATAAGCCCAAAAACTTCTGCATTTCCTTAACAGTACAGGGCCTAGGGGTGGCATGCACTGCCGCCACCCTATCTGGTAATATTTTTTCCTATTTGCAGAAATAAGTTGCCCTAAGTATAGTACCTCCTGTTGGCAGTATTGTAGCTTTTATTATCTGCCTTGTACCCTTCATGAGCCAGCAATTGCAATAATGCAATAGAATCCCTCCTGCACTGTTGCTCATTTTCACTACATACCAGCAGCTCATCCACATACTGTATGATTGTGCTAGGCACCTGAATATGTCCCAAGTCGGCATGCAGTACTCTATTGAAAATACTTGGACTTTAACAGTACCCTTGAGGCAATCTTGTATGCTCAAAGTGCCATTGACCATGCGCAAATGCAGCGAGATAACATGAATCAGGGTGAAGTGGGATTGAGAAGAACGCATTCTTCAGATCCACCACTGTGAAGTATGTCGCTGTCTTGGGAATGCTACATAGGATTGTTGCCGGATTTGGGACTACTGGAAATTCCTTCTGCGCCATGTCATTAAGAGGACTTAGACCCTGGATCATCCTCCAACTACCCCCCTGTTGCTTTCTTGACAGCCTAAATAGTGTCTTTGATCCCTTCCTCTGCTTCCCTTGACAACAGCTACTGCCGCATCCTCAGGAGTACTGCTCCTGACTTCCATGTAATCTGTACTGGAGTCACAACTCTCAGTAACCCAACATCATGTGGATTAACTGTCCATAATTGTGCTGGCACATATCACATGCCGTCCTCAAAAAATAAAGACTGGGTCGCCACCGCCATCAGGGGGCACTGTACTTTCCTATACTGCTTAACAAAGAGATAGAATACCAAACAAAAATGAACAATTTCAGGTATCAACAAGGGAAGACAATTACTTTTCTAAAAGATGTACCGGTACTTTTATCTTGAAAAAATAGATAAAGTACAACCAAATTATTCAAAAATATATAACAGTAGATGACTATTTCTCGGATGCAGCTCGAGCGTTAGCCATGGACATTGTCCATGGCTAACGTTAGTCATCTACTGTTATATCCATTGACAGCGTGTACTCACTGGGCTACAGTGGACTTCTTTTGGCGTCGAGGTTGATGCTCATGATATCAATGGTGTAATTACACACATGTTTGAGAGCCGTTTAGTATCCTTTGTTGGAGACTTTTCAGCTTATTTACTACATCTGTTGGTGGATGTGTTTTGGACCCCTACTGCACAATGTTGAAGGAATTTTAAATGAAAAGAAGTGTATTCCCCTGAAGAAAGTTCAGCCACATAAAGGCACAAAGAAATGAAACATGCTACATGTCGGAAATATACGTGTTTGATGTGATACATTTGTTTTGTGATGTTGTGATATGCTGCTAAATTTGTGTCCATGTATTTGTCCAAAGGTGTGATTTTTTATGAAAATTGAGCAATGCAATTGTATTTAATACAATTCACTGTTGTGTGTTTTTTAGGGTCCCTCTATTTTTGAAATAAATCATATATTTTTGAATTTTGTTGTACTTCATCTATTTTTTCAAGATAAAAGTACCGGTACATCTTTTAGAAAAGTAATTGTGTTCCCTTGATGATACCTGAAATTGTTCATTTTTGTTTGGTATTCTATGTCTTTGTTAATCATTATATATCTATATATCCCCTGATAGTAGAGATAGCGGAAATGGGGGTTATCTGTTGAAACCTATTTGAATCCCCCTTTCCTATACTGCACCATATCACAGGGGGTGCAGATTTCCAAAATGATCTCCCCATTTTGCTCACTGTCCTCAAATAACTCATCAGTCATTTCCTTGAATTGTACTGTCGGGTCTACACAGTACTGTGCGCCACTGGCACCCGCCCTGGTCTGTTTCAATCAGGACTACTCTTTTGTCCGACACTACTAGTCCATGCAAATCTAATGACAATATTGTCCCTGCCACAATCTCGGGTGGCACCATGGGTCGGAAAATAAAATCTGTGGGCACTCGCAAACATTTTGTCGCAATTTGGGGCACTGCTTTTGTTAGTACCTTGATACCATAGACAAATATGTCCGGGACCACAGGAACCCCACGGACTACTGACTCCCTTGCCATTGCATTGATTATTACCATTGCTCGAGCTACACGCAACCCTGGAGTGGAACACACTACCCCTTGATCTGTGAATGATATACATTTAGTTTACTGAGCAGATCCCTACCCAACAAGTTAACAGAGGAACTCTCTGAATATAACAAGGGGGCTCGTACTACCATACCTCCCGCTTTTATATCCAGCTCCTCAGTGTATGGAACCGTAGAAATAGCCCCAGAGAATCCCTGCGGGTCATGAGTTTTACCTGATAATGGAAAGTTCCCCTCCATTATGCAGGATTTAGTTGCACATGAATCTACCATAAATATAAACTGCTTGTTTCCTATTTCCGCCTCCACCAAGGGCTCCTCTTCAGGGTGTGTAGATGCCAATAGGAATGGACACGCAAGTGCTCTCTGTGGGCTGTCCTAATCAGAATATGCATTTGTCCCAGGGAATGAAAAAGGGCCGCTCCTCGCCATTGTAATTCCTTGGAATGGGGCATCTGTTCCCCCTGCCATCCTCTTAAAGGCATGGTCTAGTAAAAAATGTTATTTAAAAAATAGATAGGCAACATAAAAAAAAATACTAGCATTCTCTTTTTTAAAACTTCCTATGTAAAATTTTGAGTTATTCAAGCTCAAAATTTGCAAAAGCAAGGACATGGGCGCATTCATTTTGTGAAATGGATGCCCTCCTGTGCTGGCTTTTGCTTTTGCGGCACTAATGAAGGAAAAGCCAGCCAGCTGTAGTAAACAAAAGCTACCGCTGGGTGGCTTTCCCTTCATTAGTGCTGTACGCGGAGGACGGGGACCGGAGACCAGAGCAGGAAAGCTGCAGCTGAATCTCGGTAAGTGCTATTTATTTAAAAAAAAAAATGCTGGAGGAGCCCGGAAAACTTAGAAATAAAACCGCAGCTTTAAAAACGTTGTATTTATGTTTGCGGTCGCTTTTGAAGCGACCGCAAACATAAATACAACGTTATTGTGTTGGAAAACGCTGCAGTTTTTCTTTCCAGGTTTCTCAGGCTCCTCCGGCTCGGAGGAGCCTGAGAAACTCTGAAAGAAAAACCGCAGCGTTTTCCAACACAACCGCGTTGTTTCTGCCTGAATCTGCTTTCCCATTTGGGGCTCTCGTGGGGAGCCCGAGAGCCCCAAATGGGAAAGCAGATTCAGGCAGAAACAACGCAGCATTTAGCATTTCCCATTTGGGGCTCTCGGGCTCCCCACGGGGAGCCCGAGAGCCCCAAATGGGAAAATCAGCTATAGGCAATAACACTACGCGGCATGTAAACACAACCGCGTTGTGTTTCTGCCTGCTGTGGCTTTCACTTTGGGTCTCCGGTGCTCCAGCACCGGAGACCCAAAGTGAAAGCCACAGCAGGCAGAGAAACAACATGGTTGTGTTGGAAAACGCTGCGGTTTTTCTTTCCGAGTTTCTCAGGCTCCTCCGAGCCGGAGGAGCCTGAGAAACTCGGAAAGAAAAACTGCAGCGTTTTCAAACATAAATACAACGTTTTTAAAGCTGCGGTTTTATTTCTAAGTTTTCCGGGCTCCTCCAGCCCGGAAAACTTAGAAAAAAAAACGCAGCTAGTGCTTATTTTTAAAAAAAAATAAATAGCACTTACCGAGATTCAGCTGCAGCTTTCCTGCTCTGGTCTCCGGTCCCCGTCCTCCGCGTACAGCACTTATGAAGGGAAAGCCACCCAGCGGTAGCTTTTGTTTACTACAGCTGGCTGGCTTTTCCTTCATTAGTGCCGCAAAAGCAAAAGCCAGCACAGGCGGGCATCCATTTCACAAAAGAATAGCTCAAAATTTTACATAGGAAGTTTTAAAAAAGAGAATGCTAGTATTTTTGTTTTTATGTTGCCTTTCTATTTTTTAAATAAAATATTTTACTAGACCATGCCTTTAAACTGTGTTCCCTCACTCTGCTGTGGTTGTTGCCCACGTTGCTGTTGCCCCTCAGCCCCATGAGGGAACTGATTTTAACCCCCTCGCACAAATTGCTGTTGTCCCATTCCTTGAGGCCCTTGGAATCCCTGCCCTGCAGGTGATGGCCCAGAATTAAATCCTGTTCCAGCATTCTCTTGCGAAATGCCCCCATCTCCTGCCATACCAGCACTGTGATGTTCCCAATCCTCCTCCCCGGGGCACTATCCCCCCCAAAGCCTCCTGCTCTTGCTCCTCTAAATCCTCTTCTTCCCCTTGGTGCTCCTTCATACTGCCACTGTGGGGGGGGGGGTGCTGCCCTCCCCACCCCATTGTCCCTGTCCTCCTTTGCGGCATTCACAATTTGTTGAGTGTATCCTGTCCTTTCCCCCTGAGCTGGTGCCATCACCGGTGCTTGGATGACAACCTTATTTAGTTTCTTTTCCACAAGTTTTGCCTCGTCCGTTTGCCGCTTCTGGGCTGTCTCCCTGTCCAGCTCCTTAATTCTCTTACGATGGTGGACTATTATACTTTGTATCTCCGCCCACCCTTTGGCTTCAACCCCCACAATTTTATCTAGTGCCTTCTGGACCTCTTTTGGTAATCTCCTCTTTACGATAAGGCAGATAAATTGTACCGAATGGTCCCATTGCCCTCCTGTCTCAACTCTCCACATTTCCTGTAACTTAAGAATAATCCTAACTGGGTCCTCATCACCCTTCGTACACAGCATTAAAGAATGTAAGTCAGGGGTATCTGGGTACATGTTTCGTAGGGCATCCCATACCCTTGCCCTTACTTCATTGAAGTATGCTCCATCATGTTCATTATCTGCAAGACTTACCCCAGGGTACCCAGCCCTTGTCCATATGTCCCCAACCTGGTCACCAACTATGGCGACCAGTGAAGTGCTAAGGCTACCCCTGCTGTTTATTTTTCAAATTGATAGATCCATTTACTGGCTCCAGCTGTAAGCTGGGGGAGAGCTTTAATCAAATTATTTTTGTCCATTTGAGGCCAAAGCACATACTGCGTTATCCCTACTCCTTTATGTATAGACGGTATCTGCATGTCTATTTTGTTTCCTACCCCTTTCTTAATATTCTTCTGATCTTGTACTACCACCATTAAATCTGGTCAATTTCTTGGTCTATCCCTTCTCCTTGCCACCTGTGGCGGGGACAGGATTCTTGGCCACCTCCTCTTCTTGATCTCTTTCTTGCCCTACCTCTTCATTATTTCTGCCACCTTGATCTTCCCATTCATTTTCCCTTGCTGGTTTGACTTCTTGTCCCAGAACCGTCCATATCCGTCCCTATCCTCTCCCCATCATCTTTTTCAACACAAACATTTCTTATTGCCCCAGGGTTGTATCTAACCACAAAATCTCCTGACTTCCAATCCCCTAAATTCTGGGTACACTGATGCTACGGACACGTCAGCGCTTGTGGGCGGGTTTTATGGAGGTGGAGGTGCAAAAGCTCTTGAGTTTCCCCCCCTAAATGCTAATAATCCTGTTGTTGACTCTCTCTACCACTGGAGGCTTATAGACTGGATTTGTATACCCTACTACAGGCTTAGGCGTTAAAGGGTGTATCCCCCTACATTGGATTTCTTTTTCACCTTCCTGATCTTCCATATCCTCGAATAATCGCCAGAGATATAGAATTTCTTTTCTTTTTTGGATTTTTTTCCCCTTATATTTTGCTGCTAAAACGATGGACATTTTTTCTAGCATGTTTCTGTTATGGGAGCCATGCTCTGGCCAGGAGCAGGACATCCCCCGCTGTCTTTGTTTCCAATACCCATTGTTTGTGATATTTATCTATACTGTCAGAATACAGTGGCAGGACTCTATGCATGTGTTCTATTGGAGTTTCTTCCCCCATAATGTTGCACGCGTCACTAATGCTTCACTTACTTACCTTACTGCTATGCTGCTGCTTGTTACACAAAAACACACATCAAATCACTTTTTACACACACACACACAGCAACTCATCAACCTTCCTTCCTTTTTTTCTGCAAGAGAAAATACACAAAAATAATTGACTCATTCCTTATACCGAGCCACTACTTATTTTCCTAATATCCTTGTAATACCACCTTCCCAGCTATTTAATATGTTGAGGATCCCATCGCTTTTATCGTCATAAAAGAATAATGCGTGGTACTACCTTCTCAATTTATTATGGCTGAGGAGACCTTATTTCCCAGTCTTTGTACGCTTTTTCCATTATAAAAAGTAGACAAACAGAAATACGCGACAATTTCAATACATATCCCACCTCCTATCCAATCTATACCTTAACACATGATCTGAAATCCTTTCCAATCTATACCTTAACACATCACCAAAGGTCCTATTCAATCAATACCATAACACATCACCAAAAGGTAATATTCAACCATCATCATTCATACTGTCATAGATACATGTCCCCTTTTTGGTATCTCTTACAAGAATATACACACATGCGCGTGTTCACTCGAGTTTTTCTCAGTTACGAAGTGCCAACGCTGGCCTGTCTTTCTTTCTTTCTGGAGCCACGCCCGCTTTAGTGAGCAGAGAGGATTTCTATTGAAATGGCTCCTAATAAAACCGTTTCAGGAAACACGTGTTTTTGGATTTAGGGGACCAGTCGCTATAGATAGACGGGACTCCTTCCTGGTGACTGGCCTAGGCTTCACAAAGTATGGGGGAAAGACTGAGATCACGTCGGGAATGTCACCACGGTAAGGGTGTCCCTAATTGTAAGGGTGTCCCTAATTACGCTCAAACCAGAATAAATGCACCCATCTAGGGAAGTAAGGCCAAGAGTCTATCTTGTAAGGATAACAAATGTAATCTTACAGAACATGAGGATGGTCGTCTTCTGTCTCTCATCTGTTCCTTTCTCCTGTCACAGTGATGTCTGGCAGGGTTTATACACTCCTGGCTTGCTGCACTTGTGTCACTGGATACTGGCCATGGCTCCATCCCAAAACGACCAGCTTCTAAACAAGGGATGCTTCAAAGTCTTCCTTTCTTCATTGTCAGCGATTTCTGTCAGGACATGCTACTCTACATATTGAAACCTTACATAGAAACACACTGCAGCCCCGTAGACATTTACAAACCTTGAGGCCTAGCCCCAGGAAAAACCAAACAATTTTTTATACACAATTTCCATTCATTCTATCCATATTTCACTAATTCTACTGATGTTTTGATCTGGTCCTATAATCTATGTTTAAACCTTATTTTCGAAATTCTGCATTTTGTACATGAGCATGTAAATCCCATTTTAGCCTGCATGGGCTTTTGACAGACAGCAGACAGCTGGTGAGTCACTTCTTGTGCTGCGAACACCGCAAAGCCTGTAGTCCAAGTTTGCCACCGGCTGTATTGTTTCCGGGAAGGGAAAGGGAAGCTTTTGACTCATACCGTACTAAGATTTTACAAATGCATAGGATTTGACATTACAAATTTATTCAGCTAATAGTTAATTGCGTTTTATATTTTAACAATAACTACCTTTTTTCAGTTCCTGCCCATGTGTGTGTATGTGAATATATTTGCATGAAAAAGCCTTCCCAGTGCCCCTCCTCCCCCCATTATATTGCCTAAAAGAAGTCTTGCCTTATTCTAAAACGCTTGAGGGTGCGGGCGGACCCTAATTCCTTCCCAACATTAAGTTGGAAAAAATCCAAATCCACACTGATACGGTGGAGCAGTCAAAGATTGGCCTTCGCCTACTAAAGTGAAGAAGGTGCAAAGTTTTCTCAGCTTTGCCAATTTTTATATAAGATTCATTGAAGGTGTCTCGTGCATCATCATTCCGATCGATAAACTCCTCAAGAAGGGGTTTAAGTTTCTTTGGAGTCCTGAGGCAGAGGAGGCTTTTCAGTTGCTGAAGGAACGTTTCATCTCCGGTCCTATCTTGATTCATCTGGATCTTTCTAAGCCGTTTTTTGTAGAGGTGGATACCTACAATTTGGCGATGGGGTCAGTTCTTTCTCAGAGGTATGAGGTTACTGGCCAGCTACATACGGTAGCCTATTTTTTCAAGAAATGTTCATCTGCTGAAATCAATTATACCATCATGGACTGAGAACTCTTAGCTATGAAGTCAGCTTTTGAGGAGTGGCAACATTACTTGAAGGTAGCAAGGCACACTAACTGTTTTGACTGATCATCGAAACCTGCTTTTCCTTCAGTCAGCTAAGACCTTAACTCCAAGAATGCTCATGTGGTCTCTCTTCTTTGACTATTATGATTTTGTTGTTACCTTCAAGCCTGGGCAATTAAATGGCAAGGACGATGCTTTATCTTGACAATTCACTGGATGTGATACAAAAAAAAAATAACAGGCGCCCCTAGCCTGTTCTGTGGTTTTTAGCCACTTTGAGAGCCCGCAGCCATCGCTTTTTGCTCACTGTACTTTTCACAAAGGAGGAATAGCCATTTGCATATCAGCCATTTGTCCCACCCAAGGACATTCCAGCACCAAAATGCCTGGCAAACCTCTTTTGAACAAGTGTGCCAACAGCAACCCCAAACATTTGTTTCGGCCTAGTCAGGCCTCATCAGTGAGGTGGGACTGTGCCTCTCTGAGCACAGTGAGCAAGGGGTCCACGTCTGAGTCCCCCTGGATGTGATACTGAAACTGAACTTGGATCTCAACCTTTGATTGCTTTGGAACATTTTATGCTTGCGGGCACTCAGGAGGTTGGGGGTCTGTCTAGGGAAATCCAAGACTGCATGACTCGATCCCAGATGGAGGAGTCGGTTTGTCAGGATCCAGCTCGGTATTTAAAAGAAGTTACCATTTTTGAATTCAAATTCTTTTTTGCCTTCTCTGGCGCTCCGTGAAAAGGTCCTTAAAAACTCTGGAATTAGTCAGAAGAGAGTTTTGGGGGGAGACTGTGCAACGTCAAACTCTGAATTTTGTTAAGACTTGTGAGGATTCTGCACAGGCTAAGAATTAAGTAGGGAATCCAGTCGGTCTTTTAGAGCCTATGCTTATTCAACCACGTCCTTGGAACACCATTTCAATGTATTTCATTTCGGAGCTCCCGAGGGATCAGGGATGCTCATCTATTCTTGTTGTGGTAGATCTTCTTTCCAAAGGAGGACACTTTATCCCGATCAAGGGGGAGGTAAGGGCGCAACGTTTGGCTCACAGTTCTTTACATGGTGTCAGATTCCATTGTTTGCAGAGTCAGGTTATTTCCGACAGAGGGTAGCAATTTGTCTCTAAATTCGTGAGGACTTTTTGTAAAGAGTTGGGGATGGAGGTGAGACTGACTTCCGATTATCATCCAGAGTCTAACAGTCAGGTAGAGAGGGTCAATCAGGAATTGGAAAAATATCTTAGGTGTTACCTTTAGGCTAGTGATGATTGGGTGGACCTGATCTGGTTGGCAGAATTTGCTTATAAGAACTGTGCAAAGGATTCTACCTCCATGCCCTCATTCTTTTGTGGTCAAGGCTTTCATTCGCAATTTCTTTGTGAGGAGATTAAGAGGAGTCGGAGAGTCGAGCAGTTGAGGACAGGTTACGAGATCAAATCTTGCTCAGAGGGCATTACAGGGCAGTAAGGCCAATTATAAGCAGTTTGAGGATAGGAAGCGTAGCACAGGACCAGAGTATAACATTGGAGACTTAGTTTGGTTTTCCATAGGACATTTTTGAATCAAGGGTATAAATAAATTCAGTCCCGATTTGTAGGTCTTTTTGAGGTTGAAACGGTTGTCAATCCTGTGGCTGTAAAATTGGAGCTTAATCCATATCTAAAGGTTCCCCCTACATTTCATGTGAGTCTGCTTAAACCTTTTCATAAGGATACTCGGCTAGGAACTCCACCTGCTTCAATAATGTTAGAGGGTTCTTCGGAAAAATGTTGTCATGACAGGCTTGCTGGAATCTGCAGGAGCCGATGCTGATCCCACAGACCCTCACCAGGAGTTTCCTGCTCAACCCTATATTCACAGCTGAGTCGAGAACCGCAAGGAATGGAAAGGGGTAGTGGATAAAATAAACGAGGTACAGCAGACTCCCAATCTTATGACCCGTCTCTAGTATCTGCAATGGAACAAATACACCTGGTTACTTAAGCACAGTGTAAAACATGTGTACTAAGAAAGATCTGTACATAATGCATCTGTTACCTGTTCTGCCTCTGTTGTTAGCAAGTTGAATACTTTCTAGAATGACTGTCACTAATGTACTTAGTTAAGAGTAGTTGAAGCTAACAAGAATTCTATTACTAGTCTTTTAGAAACTATTACTGGGTAGTTACTTTCTGAATGTTTTACTTATTTAAGAAATGTCTTTTTCTTAGATGCTGTTGAAAACTGGAATTAATGTCTTTACATCAATTGCAACTGTAGACTGTTAGCAATGTTTTTTCATTAACTTGCAATTGTAATCTGAAAACTAGGTATTTTCTTTAACTTGCAATTGTAGTCTGAAAACAATGTCTTTTCCACAAATGTGCAATTGTAGGATGAAAACAATGACTTTGTATTTACTTGCAACTGTAAATTAGTAATATGTTTTACAATGAAACCTTTTATGCACTTTGGTTTAGAACTGGAGTACTGCCAGCATAAAGGAACTCTCTTTGGTGAGCTTCCTTTAGGAAGAGTGTAAATAGCGTAGTCCTCTTTCTTTGAACTCCTTCAGCAAAATTGAACACGAGAGCATTACATTCCATTAGGGCCTCGGAGGCCATGCATCCTCTTCCAAGACTCTCTTGGAGTCAGTCCTAAGGCGCCAGGCTCATATTCAGTATGGAGAACATCTTTGAATGGTTAGAAAGTCGAGGCTTTACTGTCACCTCGAACGATATGTCTTAAGGGAAGCCAGTGTTTCGTCCAGAGGAAGAGGATGTCTCGACGTGGAGGAAAGATGAAGGTCGTTGCACTGCCAGTGAAGAAACCAGCCGCGGAGTTCTCTGGTTAAAAGGTACTACCCTTCTATTCGCGGTAGTGGTAAACCGTGGTATTCCGGTTGCCGGGGTGCTTGGCACGGGCAAGGCGGCCACGAGATGCTCCAGGAAGGCGAAAAGAAGGCAAAACTGGTTATTCCCACCAGTCAAAGGAAGAAGACTCTCCGGACTGGAGATCTCCTCGGTCGTTGGGAAAAGTGGTGAGACGGTTCAGCAGGGCTCCACCGGTGGTGTCTTCGTTGCAGGTCGGCTCAGCTTCTCCCTCCTCGGATTCTTAGGTCCTGTGGCGACTTCTGAAGTTCCCGTCCCCAAAGCCCTGCTTTTATGCAGCAAGTCCCCATTCATTCAGCCTAGCTGTCAATCAAACATGCTAAGTGGTGAGCCGGCCGGCTCACCACTTGGGCCAATCACACAAGAGTGCGACTTGAGTTGCCAAGGCAACTCAGTCTAGGGTGCCTACACTCCCTCCCACCGCCCCTGTGGTACCTGTGAAGGCGCGACACCACACCAGCGATGGGTTGAACAAGTATTTTATTACAGGTATACAAGTCATAAGGTAGAGACCCCCAACCCTCTTCACAACATCAATCAACTGGCATTCCTCAAAGGATAACATTCTTTATCAGACGTCCCATAACATTCCAATGTATCCAACAATGATGTCACGGCATCCTTCACACTGAGCATTCTAATAACATTGTACACAGTCTCAGTGCAATACTGAGACATTATCATAACACACCCCCCTCCCTTAACAAAATAAACTATATACAAATGAACTTTAAATTTAGTAACCAATGAAATTACAACCTACAACAGTACAGTGATTGTAAATTGCCAAAAGAGAGCAGACAGTTGCTATGTCACTTTCTCACCTTAGCAACTCGTGATAAGTTCCATACTTGTCCACTCTCCAATTTCACAGCCCCATCAAAAGCCTGAGTTACCTTAACAGGATCTGAATACAGTGGGTCCCCCTTTCTTGCTATGACAGCCTTTCTTATTCTAACTATGTCTCCTACCTCAACACACGTTTTCCTCTTGGGGAATTTGTTATTGATTTTGGCTACCCACCTATTTTTCCGCTCGTCCACCCTTTTCTTTACTTCTTCCACAACTTTATCTGTCTCCCTTGCCTGGCCTAACCACGCTGGTAACAGCACTGTGTTGCCCTTCCGCCCTCTCATCAACTCAAATGGACTGACTCCAGTCTCAGTATTGGGAGCCATTCTCAGCGCATACATTCGTTCTTTTACAGTTACCTTCCTATCCAGACCCATTGCACTTCCTCTCCTGATACCTTCCATAATGCAGCGATTGACCCTCTCAATCATTCCGTTAGCCTGAGGATAATACAGTGCAGTTTTCTTGTGTTTAATACTACACTTGTGCATATATTCTTGAAAGATACTTCCCGTGAACTGCGGGCCATTATCTGTCAACATACTTCTAGGTAAACCCTCCCTTTCGAACACATCTTCCAGGAATGCCACTACGGACACTCCTGTTACATCCCTCATGATCTTAAACTCCGTCCACCTCGAGAACATGTCCACTAGTGCAACAATAAAGTTACCCCTGCCCCTACCCATATCTACCGGTCCTAGAATGTCCATTGCCAAATCCTGCCAAACGCCTTTGGGACTCTCGACATTCTTCATTGGTTGCGCAACTGCAGATATGTTTTTTCCTGATTTGGTACAATCAATACAACAACCAATTACCCTCTCAACCTCTCGGTCTAGTCCCGGCCACCAGTAATTAGCCTTGATCATCTCCTTAGTTTTATATGCACCAATATGACCCTGGTGCTCTAAATCAATGATTTTTCTCCTCAGTGAACTGGGCACAACTAGCTTGTCCCACCGATATACCAAACCACCCTTTACAGATAGTTCAAACCTCACCTCCCAGTAGGCCCTTTCATCACTAGATAATCTCTTTTCGGGCCAATCACCTCCAATAAATGCCGCTATGCGTTTCCACATATCATCCACAGCAAACGCATTGATCCATTCTTCCTTGTGTATCACGCTACCTCCAGTGGAAAACACCATGGCCTCAGTTTCTTCACATCCATCGACACCACATTCGACCTCAACTCTTAACCTTGAAGCATGATCAGCCTGTATGTTGTCTTTCCCTGGAACCACCTCTATACTAAACTTGTGGCACTGTAATCTCGTGACCCAACATGCAACCCTTCTTGACACTTTGTCCAGTCCCTTACTTTCAAATATAGCCTTCAATGGTTTGTGATCAGTCCTCAATACAAATTCTTGGCCCCACACAAAGTTTTTTAACTTTTCAATTCCCCAATGACACGCCAATGCCTCTTTTTCCAAGACGGAGTAATTGAGTTCAGCTCCCCTCAACATTCGTGAGGCATGTAACACTACCATCTCCAATCCATCCCTCCCAACCTGAGACATCACCACCCCAATACCACTCTCACTTGCATCCACTGCTAGAATTGTCCTTTTCATTGTGTCGTACATGGCCAAAGGTTTAGCCATGTCGATTTTGGCTTTAATTTCTTGAAATTCTGTCTCACATTCCATACTCCAATCAAACTCTACACCTTTTCTCAAAAGTGCCCTCAATGCTGTTACCTTGTCGGCATAATTCTCTATGAATCGATGATAGAATTCTATTGTCCCCAAAAATGAGCGCAATTCTGCCTTATTCCTGGGGGATTGCATCTTCTTTATACCATCAACCAGCTCTCTTTTTGGCTTCAAACCCTCCTCCGATATCTGATGACCTAAGTATTCCACTACCCGAGTGGAAAACGCACATTTCTCACCCCTCAAAGTGATACCACGGGCCCTACATATTTCCAACACAGATTTTACTGTTTTCTCTAGATCTCCCTCAGTATTGCCACATATTAATACATCATCCTGAAAACACCACACATTGGCGATACCCTTAAACAACCTATCCATCACCTTCTGGAAAACCGAGGATGCTGATACCAAACCGAAGGGCATGCCTCTAAACTGGTAAATACCATCATACTTAATGAAGGCTGTCAATTTTCGTGATTCCACAACTAGGTTGATCTGGTGATAGGCACTCGCCAAATCTAACTTGGCAAAATACTTAGCATTGCCAATCCTGCTTAACATTTCACCCATGTTGGGTAAAGGGTGTCGGTCTGCTACCACACAACGATTTAATTCTCTCAGGTCAATGCACACCCTCAACTCCCCACTTGGCTTTTTAACTACAACCACCGGGGATACCCACTCAACAGCCTTAGCAGGCTCAATGATACCTGCTTTCATCAATTTCTCCAACTCAACACTCACCGCACTGCGCACGGATAATGGTAAGGGCCTAAGTTTAGCCGCCACTGGTTTACTGCCATCCTTCAGTGTTATTTTATGGACCATACCTTTGAGACAACCGACGCCTTTATTGAAAACATCCAGATATTTAGCAACTAAATCATTTGGCACCATATTCGCACTATCACGTTCACATTCTTTCCCTACATTTAACACTTGTTCTTCACTATTGGGGTCTAGCTTGATGCATAAACCCCTTTGTTCTTTCCATCCCAGCAACGTCTCACCATGTTTTGTGACATACACTTTGCCGCATGTAACACGGTCTTTGAATCTAAATCTCGCCATACAACATCCCAAAACCTCAATTTTACTTCCATTATATCCACCTGGTGTCTTATCTGACGGACTCAAATCACTCATCCTCCCACCAACCACATTTTCATATACAGCTTTAGACATCAATGTAATTTTTGAGCACGAATCAGCAAGCATCCTAACTTGACTCCCATTAACCTCAACCCATGCTGAGGGGTGCTCGCACTCATCCATCTCTTTACATTGAACCATATTCACTGTTACGATTTCACTATCGGAAACCTCATACTCCTCTGATGATGGTCCATCAATTTCCTCAATTACCATCGTGTTTCTCCCTGCACCAATGTTATAGTTAGAACAACAAATCTCAAAATGCCCCCATCTCTTACAATTGGTACATTTAGTTTTCCTTCCAGGGCATATCGGCGATGAAGATAAGTGGCGAGAACTCCCGCACCGAAAGCATAAACGTTCGTCCTTCTTCTTCCCAAGTTTCGGTACACCCTCCCTTTGAGACACTCTAGTGGATGTCTGCGACATCTGAGCTGCATTGCCACTTTTTCCTTGGTTCGTATCTCCGGACCTTACATTTCTGCCCTTCTGCCTTCTCTGTGTTCTAGACACATCCCTTTTTTTTTCATTAACTTTGAGAACTTCCACCAGTTGCTCCACTCTGGTACCCTTTGTCCCCAACTTTGCCACGCACTGTAACGTATGTTCAATTCTTTTGGCAATGGCAACCACCTCATCTAGACCGGGATCGTCTTTCAGCCAAGCTTCTTCTACAATCTTGTCATTTGAGCAATGCAGCATGAATTGATCCCTAATGTGTTCGTCTAGGCTCTCACCAAATTTACAGTTCAGAGATAAATGTCGTAGAGCAGTGACATAGTCTTCTACTGATTCTCCATCATGTTGTGACCTCATTCCGAAATGATATAGTTCCAAAACAGTACTTATCTTCAATTCGAAAAGTTTATCCAGCTTAGCTAGTGCAAGATCAAAATCATTCATGCCTTCTTCAGCATCCAACTCGCTAATATTAGGCAAGGTTTCAAAAATCCTCTGCCCTTCATATCCCAACAAGTGCATGAGCATAGACACCTTTCTCTCTACGGACATCCCGTTCCCACATGTAGCTTTCACATAATGAAGAAAGCCTTTCTTCCATGGTCCCCACTTGATCCTTGGTGGACCCGGCGATGGCAGGAACATTTGTGGGCCTGGTATCCCTGACACGGCCATAAGTGCGTAAGACAATGCCTTAAAATACCACAACACTTAATGCCACCCAACACTGGCTCCTTAGGAATACAGTATTCCAACGTCACTGGCACTGCAGTTCTGCAGGGAGAGACTCCGGAAATTACTGACGCCTCCCCCACTCTCTCCCCGACTTGGGCAGTGTTTGTCCCAAAACAAGAGTCTCACCTTTGGCCGATCGCTCTTCAAATGCCTCACCTACACGGGTTCCTTCCTGCTAGTAGACTCCCCGTGCCTCAGTCGCTCTCTGTGGATACAGTGCTCTGTATCGAGGAGCAATTCCCTCGTCCTCACTGTGTCTTCCGGACACGTGACCAGAGGGCGTCGGGTCCTTTACTTGGAACGTACCCCGCAGCTTCTCCCAAAGTACGTCCTGAGCATGCGCCGGCTTCACTCCTTATCAGCTGAAGAGGGGAAACTAATAAGCTTATGCCGCCAGGGAATTCATGAAAGCAGCGCTGCCGAGTGCCACCCCAGCCAATGCCCTTCGAAGCGAGGAGGGGTCCGGACGACTTCCTCTACCGATGAGGAGGCAGTCCTGTTTGCTGTTCCTGTTGAGCGGTAATCTGTACAGCGGCAAGGCGAAGGCGTTTCTCCAGGTAAAAGCTTTGCAAGGAAGATGAAAAGCTTGCCCGTCCTCAGACCGGTGCCTGGTTGGGGGTCTCGGATTCGATCAGGTCACGGTATCGCTTTCAATGGGGATCGATCAGCAGGCATCAGTGTGCTGAGATCCCATCCTCGTCGCCATATGTGAAGGCGCGACACCACACCAGCGATGGGTTGAACAAGTATTTTATTACAGGTATACAAGTCATAAGGTAGAGACCCCCAACCCTCTTCTCAACATCAATCAACTGGCATTCCTCAAAGGATAACATTATCAGATATCCCATAACATTCCAATGTATCCAACAATGATGTCACGGCATCCTTCACACTGAGCATTCTAATAACATTGTACACAGTCTCAGTGCAATACTGAGACATTATCATAACAGTACCCAGACAGAGTGGCACCACTTTTGGAGGCTTCTGTGGAGAAGCCCGCCAAAAAGTGGAACAAAGGGTTCGACTTGGGTTGGAGTCACAGAAGAGAACACAACCGCCATTTTAGAATCGAGTTCTGGCAAAAAATACACACGGTGAATTAATATTAAATAAATAAACTGGCGGTATGTTCGAGGCTATAGGAATTAAATAATTAAAGTTGGTAGCCTCGAACAATGGGAAAATCCCATAGAGATATATTCGCGGTCGAATATAAAAAGTAGTATCCACTGCCACCAGCCAAAACTCGATCAGGGGGGACGGAGACGTGCCCCCTCGAACAACAGACCCCGGGGCAATCGTATTGCCCCGACCAGTATGTCCACAATATGATGGTTTGTACTGGTTTCTGTTCGTAATTTGGGACTAGTAAAGCCAATGGTGACTTTACATGCCCTGGGAGACAGTAGTCAGTCCCAGGGTATGGAGTCTATGTTTGGGGGTCGCTACGACACCCCTGGGTTACGGCACGGAGGGTGCTGTGTAACCCACATCAAAAACACATGAAACCCTATGGAGTAAAAGACCCCATAGCCCATAAAACACATGCAAAGACAAAGGAACACCTCAAATCATGTCTAAGAGTGGGAGTAAAAGAGTCTCACTCTTAGCAGGAGAAAGAAATAAACCCCAAAAATCCAGCAAAGCTGCTGGGGGACTCACTAGGTTTGGGAAATTAGCCTTTATAGAGAATTCTCCCTAAGACTATCCAGCGAACTGCATCTTCTGGGCACTGCTTACTTATCGGAACAAAGCAACCTGAAAAGGAGAGGGAGAAAGACAACATTAGTGAAAGCATCCCCGGCTTAATATAAGCAACGGATATCACGAGAACCTCACCTGGCTAGTCGCCTCTTGGCCGGCATCATTCCGGAACACCACGCCCGCCGGAGTAGAACATCTCGACCTGTAAAGGAAGAGGAAACATGTTAGCATATACAAAGCGAAGCAGCGCCGCGCATAGCGTATTACTTACCGGATTGCAGCGCACATCTCGCGCCATCCATTACCGACAGGTGCTCGATCCACTACCAGCACAACACGCCGAATCTCCCACAAGCCTAGGGAGAAAGAAAGACATTAGCCACAAAAGGAAAGGAAGGCAAGAACAGTATTCTATACAAAGACTGCTAGGCAGCAAGACCTACATTAAAGACACTTGAACGGGCTCGCACCAGTGAAGTAACTGTCACCCACGCCCACTGAAGACGAAGCACCCCTGCCAAAGAAGGCAGGACGGTGAACACGCCTTATACTGAAACAAGGTGAGGAGAGGGCCTAAGGGTCGAGCTCAAGGGAGGTTGGGAAGAGACCTTACCTGAGTCGACCAGTCTTGAACCCAGCCCTCCTGTAATTTCAGGCTAGACTTCCATCGAAGACACCACCCGGGATCGGGGCGAGGGTTCCAGGTGCATATCAACCAACCAGGGCTCAGTGACATTCCCGTGGATACCAGGTGAACTTAACAGAACTCAAAGCCTACAATAACATAGTCCACCTGGGTGCCATGGAGACAAATCAGAAATCGACCAATTGGAACAGTTACGTGCCGAAGTTCATTCAGCCAGGAAAGAGACCAATGCTCTCCGGAGGGACCTAGTTGTAACCAAAGATTGCACCGAGGGAATCAGTAGGCAGTTACTACAATCACAGGGAGGACAGACTCCATTGCCTGGAAACAACCCACCGGCACAAGTACCCACTCCATCAACCGCTCCAGTACAAATTACTCTTCCTGGAGAAGTTCCTTTAGCATCACCAGAACGATTCTCTGGCGACCCCAGGAAGTATGCTGCGTTCATGAATCAATGTCGTCTTCATTTCCTTTGCAGACCTGGTGCGTTACCCAACGATCAAGCACGGGTAGCTTTTGTTTTGTCATACCTGAGCGGTAGTGCGGCAGATTGGTCGGTGCCGCTTGCAAGCCAAGATGATCCACTAGTACATGACTTTGGGAGGTTCCAGAGGGAAATGGAGAAGCTCTTCGCTCGTCAGACCCAATAGCAAGCAGTATACATCGAACTCTTGTCACTCCGACATGGGAATCAAGACTTATTAACGTACATTGCAACCTTCAATAGATTAGTTGTTGAAGCTGGGTGGCCTGAAAACAAAAAGAACCACGTTGTTTCACCGAGGCCTACGAGGAGAACTGAAGGACGTTCTAGCCCAGGTGTTTGAACCACCCAGAGACTATACCGAATTAATATGGCTGTGCAACTAGATCACCGATTGAAGACCAAAAGGCAGATCGGTCTAGATTGGACACTCGGGCCGTCTATGTTCGGCCCGAGTGTCAGAAAACACCGTAGAACCCATGCAAATCGACCTCTTAACAAAAACGGAAAGAGACGAGAAGGCAAAAGCAGCTATGTTTGTACTGCGAAAAAACCAGGACAATTCCACAAGGATTGCCCAGTGAAACCCCCAAGGAGAATCGTAGGGGCCACGGAGAAGGACGATAGCAAGGAACCGGAAAACTACCCAGCTTGACAAACGTAGCGGTCAGTTTGTTGAGTGAGAAAAAAGAACCAATGACCTCACACTTTGCAATACCAGTGATCTAATCAATCACCAACAACCATCTTGGATGCACGCCGTTGTGGCCTACATAGACAGTGGAGAAGTTGCGAATTATCTCGATCAAGAACTGGCAGCAGAGATGGGGCTTCCCTTATGTTCAAAGCCGACCACAGAAAAGGTAACCACCGTGGATGAGACAGAAATCTCCTCCAGACCAGTAACCCAATGTACAGCAGGGGTAACCCTGTTTTTTTTTTTTTTAAACGTATTTTATTGGGTTTTAGACATGCATAACATTTAACAAGAATAAGATATTGAACAAACAAACAAAATAAATCTTCATTCGGAGCAATGATGTCTTCAGCCTCTGTCCAGGGGCAGGGGTAGGTGAATTCATAAGTTCGAGTCCCGAGGGTGGGTCAGGTCGGGCATCTTCAGGAGTTTGGGTGAGTCTCTTCCTGGCGTTGTGTTGTTCCTGTGGTTCCCTTTAGGGGGGCTTGTGGTCTGCGGTGAAGGGTATATCTCTTAGGAGGGCTTTCCATGATTCAAGGGTGTTGTTTGCTTAATCCGCTCCGGAGTTGGCGCCCTCCTGCCATGCTCTGGTCTCAGCCTCGGTCCACCTTTCCAGTTCTTTAATCCAGCGTTCGTACCTCGGGCCCCCTGGGGACTTCCAGGCCATTGCTATGGTTCTTTTCGCGAGGATGCACGATAGGTCCATCAGCTTGACTACATGTCTGTATTTGCTTATTCTGGGGTGGGCTCCTAGTAGGCAGTCTTTCGGGTCCCATTCATATCTGGTAATGCCCGCAGTCGTGCAGGTCTGCTTAACTTTGGGCCAGAGTTTCTTCGCCTTATTACAGGTCCAAAACACGTGGATCAGATCGGCTGTGTCGTTGCCGCACCAGGGGCAATTTGATGATGCTTTCTTGTTGAAGCTAGCCACCCGCTGTGGGGTCATATACGTCCTGTAGAGGATATTCAATTGTATCTGGGGTAACGGGACACCTCTTTAGGGTATAGTAAAATTCTTTCCCATTCTTTGTTTTGTCCGTTAGTGTAGTGCCCAGGTCTATTTCCCATCTTTCCTTAAGTACTGTGCTTTTGGGATTGGGTTTGTCCATCAATCGGCTGTAGAGCCGGGTCACAGGTTTCCAGTCATCAGCTAGTTCGTACATCTCTTGCAGTAGAGGATCCGGGGTGGGTTCCTCGGGCCAGTTGTCCCATTTATTCCTGGCGATCGGTTTGAGTCGATGATACCATAGGAATTGGCCGCTGGAGAGTCCCTCAACCTTTTGTATTGATTGGAAGTCTCTGAATTTGTCCTCTTCAAACATGTCCCCCCATACATAGATTCCAGCTGTCTCCCAGATTCTCGCTACCTTGAGGTCTGTTGTGGTTTTGCATGCGTCTGCCAGGATGGGAGTATTGGGTGAGTATGGGTGGCTCAACTGTAGAATGGAGCTAGTTCTGGTCCAGATCTGTCTGCCCAATTTCACTATCATCGGGACATCATGTGAATGTTCAGTGGGTTCCAGAGTACTTCCTTGGGGAACAGTTTGGAGGGTATCTGCCTGAATAGCTCCGACTCAATGTTCTGTTCGTCTTGGAGCCACCTTGTCACGTGGCTAAGTTGTGCAGCTAAATAGTACATCTGAAAGTCGGGAAGTTGCACTCCACCTTCTTTGTGACGCAGCGTGAGGATTGATAGAGGTAATTTGTGTCTGGATGGGCCCCATAAGAAGTCTCTGATCAGTGTTTCGAGCGTCTTGAAGAAGGTCTGGCGAATGTAATAACAAATGTTTGTGAAGAAGTATAAGAAGCGGGGGGAGGATTATCATTTTTGCGATGGCCGCCCGACCCATCATTGCGAGTGGTAATTTCGACCAGAATTTCATGGAATTGCGGAGTCCCTTCAATGCTATTTCGGTGTTGTGGGCGTGTGCGAGTTCCGGTGTGTGGCAGATGTTGATTCCAAGGTAGCGGAATGTCTCAGGTTGCCATTTTATCCCCACTACTGGTAAGTCGGATCCTGTCAGGCCTTTGAGTCGTGCTAGTGGGAATGCACAGGATTTCGATCTGCTAAACTTGATCCCAGAGTAGATTGCGTAGTTGTCGAGGACGTGTGCGTGTATATGTGGGTCTTTCATATACAAGAGTACATCGTCCGCATACAGAGATATTATGGAGTGTTGGTTGCCCAGTTTGATGCCTGCATCGAAAAATTGTTTTCTAAAATAGATAGCAATTGGTTCCAAGCCTAAGATGTATAACATTGGCGATAGTGGGCATCCCTGCCTGGTACCTCGCTGTATCTTTCAAGGTTCCTAAATTATTTGTCCAGTTTTCACTCTTGCCATCGGTGAGTTGTAGAGTACCTTGATCCATCTCACGAATCCCTCGCCAAATCAAACTCCCCCCAACTTCAATCAACCACTCCCAGAATATGGAATCAAAGGCCTTGATGGCGTCGAGTGAGAATACCGCAAGATCTTCATCTCTCGTGTAGGTTTCCGCCATAGTGTGTTGAAGTCTTCTCAGGTTGGCCGTGGTGTTGCGTCCCGGGACGAAGCCATTTTGGTCATCGTGAATTAAGGTTCCCACTACCTTTGCGAGTCTGTTGGTTAGAATAGTGGTCAGGATCTTGCTATCATAGTTTAGCATCGCTAATGGGCGATACGAATCGCAATCCGTGGGCGGTTTGTTAGGCTTGAGCATGAGGACTACGATTTTCTCCTTCATGGTGTTTGGGAGAATCCATTCCTCGTATGCCTCCATGAAGACCTTGTGCAATATTGGAGTGATGGTAGCTTCATAAGCTTTATAAAATTCGGGTGGTAGGCCATCACTGCCAGGAGTCTTGCAGGTGGCCAGGGCCCTGATGGCTTCCGTCACATCTTCTTTGGTGATCTCCATTTCCAATGTATCCCTCGGTTCCTCGGATAGTCTCGGGAGCCCGATCTCTTCCAAGGTGGTCTTGATTTCTTCTCTGGGTATTTGTTTGTTATGGGAATATAGTCTGCAGTAGAACTTTTCAAAAGCGTTATTGATATCTTGTTGGGATTTGTATGTTGTCCCATTTTCATCTATGATCTCTGTTGGAAAGTGTTTTGGTTGTTCTCGTTTGCACAACCAGGCCAGTAGTCTGCCTGGTTTATCGGCTTCTTTGTGGGTCTTGGCGGTGTTTGTTGTGAAATCAAATTTGGCTAGCCTATCCCAGGTTGTGCGGCATTCGTCGCAAATTTCTTGTAGGGTAGCTTCCAACTCCGGGGTGGCGACAGTGCTTGTCTCCAGTCTCGTTATTTCGGTTTCTCGTTCCTCTAGTGCCACCATCAAGTGTTTCCGAATGCCTCTGGCCCCCGATATCACCTCTCCACGTATCACTACCTTCATAGCCTCCCACAGCGTGCTCCAGCTTGATACAGATCCTTTGTTATTGTCTATGTAGTCCTCAAGTTTGTTACCAAGGGCTTCCCTGAATTCTTGATCCGTGAGAGCTGCGATGGGCATTCTCCATGTCGGGATCGGTGGTCTGGGTCCCCTTAATTTCCATAGCATGATTAATGGCTAATGATCAGAGATCGATCTACCTAGGTATGCTGTTGTGTCTACCATTGAGGTTTGCTCCTTGTTAATAAACAAATAGTCAATCCTCGTGTGGATCTTATGTGGGGCCGAATAATATGAGTAGCTTCTTTGGGTAGGGTGTATTCTCTCCAAATGTCCACCAGGTTGAGCTGTTCTAGTATATCGTTAAGTGCTTGAGTGGCAGCGTTGCGTGGTTGTTGAGGGGGTGCAGATCTATCCATGTTTCCGTCTCTGAAGCAATTGAAGTCGCCACCCCATATGAAGGTCCCTTCCCTTTGATGTGTCATTTTGGCGCAGAGTACTTTGAGGTGTGAGGGAATTCCGTGTTGTGGAAAGTAGGAGTTCACTATACAGACCGCAGTATGCTCGATGTTTCCCCATATTATTAGGTGCCTGCCTTCTCTGTCGGCGTCCAAGCCCAATAGTTGGAATGGTGTATTCGGGTTCACCCACGTGAAGACTCCTCGAGTATAGCTAGAGTAGGGTGCTCCTATCGCAATGCATCCCCACCGTTCCGCCAACTTGGATGAGGACTCCTTCAACAGGTGGGTCACTTGGAGTAGTGCAATCGATATCTTCTTTCTGCGGAGATATGATTGGATCCGATTCCTTCTCAGGTATGATCCCATACCCCGCACATTCCACGTTAACACTTTCAGTTGTGTCGCCATTGGGATGGAGTGATGTACCCTTTGCGCCTGCCCATTTTGATGATTCTCAGCGGCTGTTGATCATCCTCGGTAGTTCCCGGTTCTCGATTCTTAGCTCTGGTCCTGTGGGATCAGTGGTAGCCCTGCTCTCTGCCTTATTGGCTGCATTGGTGTGAAGACTGTATAACTAGTGAAAACTTTAACCAAACTGGAACTGGTGCGCCCAGCGACTGCGTTTTTCTCGCGGTGCTCACGCGCTCTTGCGCCGTCAGGTCCCATCTGGGTATCGGGCTCGAGTGGGGTCGGTCAAGCAACTGGCCTGTCCTGGTCCGTTCGTGGGGGTCGAGTCCTGTGCCTGGTGTGAGGCCAAGCGAGAGGCGGATCTGTTTAGCTAACAGTAGTGTAAGTTACTTCCTTGGTCGCAAATTGCGCATGTTTATTTCGGGGTTGCGGTGTGGTATGCGCTTGTGTTTCGTGCGTGCCGGTAGGTGGGTTTCCTCATTTACCCTTGGAGTGAGTATCTCCGCCTTCTGCTAGGTTGCTGTCTTCCATCCACATATTGGCGGCTGCTGGGGACTCTAGGAAGATCGCACGACCCTTGTAGATGTCCTTTAGTCTCGATGGGTAGAGTAGCATATATTTTAGATTCAGTTGCCGAAGCCTGGCCTTAATCGGTACGAATGAGTTTCTCTCCTTTTGCACCTTTGGAGTATAGTCTATTTTGGCATTGCCACGTTCCATGGGTCCAGCTTCTCTGGAGTGCCTCAGGATGGTTTATCGGTCCTGGAAATTGAGTATTTTGGCGATTATTGGACGAGGGTGCGAGCCTGGGGGGTTGGGGGGGGTTTCTTTTGGAGGGACCTGTGTGCCCTCTCAACTGCAAAGCCTTGTGTACGTTTTTCCGCACCCATTTCTTGTTGTAGGAGGGACTCTACATACGCCGTTGGGTTCGGGCCCACGTTGCCTTCCGGCACTCCCAGTATCCTGATGTTGCCCCGTCTAGCCCGTCCCTCAGCCTCCTCGGCCCTGGCCTCGAGCATGGCGACCTTCCTTTTCGAGGTCTGCAACCTTGGTCTTTAATTCTACGGTGTCTTCTGTCGTCTCCCTTATGGCTGTTTCTGAGTTAGTCACTCTTTCTGTTAAATTTCTGGAATCCTGGTGCACCAGCTGAATATCCGATCTGAATTCGTCTATTTTGGAGTCAATGAATGTGCGCAGCGATGCTATGGCTTCTAGTACTTGGGATTGACTTTCGGCGGAGTCGGCCCTTTTTGTTTGTGTGGGTTCTGGAGTGGAAGGATGCGAGTTGACTGGGTTCTTCGCCTTGGTGGTGACATAAGGGTCTATTGTGGCAGGTTTCGTTTTACTCCTGGAGGACATGTTAGAGTCTCAGTGCTGCAGCGCAGGGCCTGTCTAGGAAGGATCGTGCTTTCGCTCCCACTGTTGGCCCGGATGAAGGGTCTCCGGGTCTAGCAAGTGTATGGGGGTTTGTCTATTACAGTTCTCTGGCGAATTGGGAGTCGCACGTAGATTGCGGCGCCTGCGGCACAGTGGTTTAAATGTGCCAAATGATTTGGTGTTCTCTTTATTGCAGTTGCGTATTTTAGGAAGTGCCCGCTGCAGGGGGACTGGTGTTTCCCACAGTGAGGTGGGAATATTGTCCTCTTTCTTTTAGTGATCTCTATGGGTGGAGCACCATGGTCAGCAGGGTGGTGGTTTGTTTAGCCCCCTTGTTTAGCCCCCCAGGCCTTCTCACCTCGGGGTCTTTGGTTTTGCTTCTCCCGGGGGCTCAGCAATGTGGCAGATGAACATATGGCAGGGAGCCGATGCAGCGCCTCTGCGTGGTTTCCCTTTATTGTCGCTCGTGGATGTGGGCTTCTCGCCAGCCTGATGCGAGCTCCAGCGCGTTCGGGTCCACTGCGGTCGTCTGGAGGGACAGCCGTGTCTGGCTTTCCCAGCCGAGCTCTCAGTTGGTGCCCGGCGTGTTACGGGCGGAGTCTCCCTTTCCCTCGGGGGTGGCTCGCGATTGCGGCGTGGCGCGGAGTCTGGGCTGCTGGGGTCGGGGAAGCCCAACGGTCTCCTTTGCCACTGCGGGAGTTCACTTTCACCGCGATCTCACTCGCGGCACGTCTCTCCTTCTGTGGGCTCTGCAGCGGGGGTGGCTGGCTGCCTAGTCCCGAACTGGTGCGGCGTCATGCGATGGCCGCCATCTTGGGTGCAGGCAGGAACGGGGGGGGGACGGTAGTAGAGAACGGGCGAGATTGTGGACGTTCCGTGTCCCGATTTCTCAGCCGAAGCACTGTCCCTTGCTGAGATTCGATTCCTGCACCGTTGTAATCGATTGCAGCCTCTGAGGTATGTCTGCTTTAATGCGAAAAAGGATCAAGATTCGGCGTCTCGGCCGGAGCTCGGCGTCTCAGCCTCTGTCCACCATAAGCTCCAGGCCACGCCCCGCAGGGGTGACCCTGTTGTGCCAGGATGGACACCGGGAATCTATTTCCTTTGATCTCATCAAGGTGCTTCAGTTCCGGCTAATATTTGGGATGCCATGGTTAGTTGCTCACAATCCTCAGATTGGCGAGCAAGGAAGTTGACCTTTCCCGATGACTGCGCTCCTACCTGCTACCACCAAGAGGAGAAACCCGGTTTCTGCACAACTGCGACTCCCAGAGCAACGGCATTAAAACTTGGTGCGACTAGCACTTTACTGAGTGAATACCAAGATTTCCAGGACGTGTTCCAGAAAGAACAAGCTAGCACACTACCGCCGCACAGGCCCTATGATTGCCAGATTGATCTCATACCTGGTGCACAGATTCCTTGTGGCAGAATTTATGCACTCACAGAACCAAAGAACCTCCATTTGAAATACTATCTAGACCAGTACCTGACAAACAGGTTTATTCGCCCGTCTAAATCACCGGCAGCCAGTCCCTTATTCTTCATGCCAAAGAAGGAAGGGGACTGGAGGACCTGCATCGACTACCGGGCATTAAACCAGATCACCATAAAGAATCGCTATCCCCTGCCACTCATTCCCGAAATGTTAGACCAAGTCAAGGATGCCCAGATTTATACCAAACTAGACCTTAGTGGAGCGTACAACCTGGTCCGAGTAAAAAAAAAAAAAAAAAGGAGATGAATGGAAAACCGCCAACCGTACCAAATATGGCTTGTATGAATACCAGGTAATGCCTTTTGGACTTTACAATGATCCCGCGGCATTCCGATACTTCATGAACAATGTCTTGCGGGAATTAATCGATGTTTGCGCCTTGGTCTATATAGATGACCTCTTAGTGTACTCAGCCTCGACAAGACCATGTCAAGCACGTCTGCTCCGTTCTCACCAAGCACCGCCAAGATCGACTGTATTGCAAAGCTTGAAAAATGCAGACTTGCATGGAAAGGTTTGGAGGGCATTGAACGTGTAAAGAGCATTGAAAGGAACGGTTTTGAGTGCTTGATACGGTCGTAATGCATGGAACAGTGAGTACATGGAACGGATGGAGTACATGGAACTATTGGAGTGGGCTTGGTCTCAAGCACCCAAGGTAAACCACCATATTCACATCTCCACGCTTACTCTCTTCTTTACACCACCACTCAAATAGAACACAGCGATACTATGACACCATTCGGTATAGCTGTTCTCAAACCATCATTTGCCTCATACTCCCCATCACCCTAACTAAACACTGCTGGCTACACACCCTCCAGCATAGGCGTTTCTCCTCAGGCCTAACACAGCTAAATTGGTCTGGATAACAACCTGCCAGAACGAACACATATTCTTGATATCTCAGCCTCCACACCTACAGCTAAGAAGCAGCTAGATTGCCACACCAGCTGCACACATATCCGGTGCTGACATGCACCTTTTGACTCTCTATTCTTTCTAATGACCTGAACTTCGGTTTCCGAGGGCGTTCAAACTACCAGCACCTTGAGACCATACCAATGATACAGAAGGCGCTATATAAATGCAAAGTAACATAACATTTGCGTAGCAACAAACTTGCCAAGAGATTACTCCTGAAGGTATTAACACACCGCCGTCGCTTCCTTTCAAGTAATGCACACTATTATATAAATCTGCGCCTCATGACACGCGCGCGGTATTTGTTCTCGGTTGTATAGTGCTCGTCAGTGAATGCATGAGATGAGAGAATTTTTCAAGGTTGATGTGGAATGTTGGTCTGCAAATGCATGTCAAGGTTCGGCAGTGTCAGTTGATGCTGGGTCTACCTGGGTTATGGGACCCAGTGGTGTCAGCTGATGTAACATCTTATGGCAACTGGCAATAAAGCTTATATGTGAACCTGATCTTGAGTAAGAAACTACCTTTCTACAATGGCGACGAGGATACTGCTGCGTGGTCGAACAAGTAATAAGGTGTTAGAATAAAGAACCCAGCGACGTTGGCTACGTGTTCAGGAAGTGAACAGCAGCAAATTCATCAGCGATCAGCAGGTAACGTCAGTACCAGGAAGGAAATGCGAAAAGGAGAGTTAATAATGAGCGGAGTAAAAAGGAGTGCTCCACATATGTAGTATGGAGCGTAAAGAAAATAACGTTCCTAAAAAGTGTTGCGGGATCAAGGTCGGACAGTCCCCAGTAAACCTATCAATTGGAAGTATGTGAATCTGGAATTCCCTTTAGCAAGCGTACGAACGCTACACATATCTAGGAACATGGAAACGTGTGAAGTGGTGCAGCAGCAAGAGAGCAAAGATGTCAACCTTTACTTAAGTGTTACGACGGTAAAGAAGGAGCGTAGACTCAGTGATTAATGGATAGAGGGCAGCACTGTCTAATGTTAGTAAGAGATCCATATCCTTGATGACAATTCAAACGGAATGAGACAAAGAAGGAAGATCCCTGTTCCTGATGGTGATATGACGGCGGGTGATGTGTATCCTTTAAAATTAATGAAGAGGAAAGATTTGGGACATTTTGGAGTTGGCTTAAAAGATGCCACGTATACTTTCTGTGCAAGTAAAAGTAAACTTGGCAATATTTCTTGTTAAAACTTGGAGCAAGAGCATGTTGGGTTGTGGATCTGTATGGAATGGAGGATATATGCAAATATGCATTTAGTGAAGTAAAAACAGTATATGAATGTTTTACGGTAGTATAATTTTTTGGGGAGGATTTGCAGGTTTCAAATGGACTCTTATGGGCATTATAAGAATACGGTTATGTTCTAAGGCTGAGAAATGCAAGTGCTTGATATGTTCCTGGAATGGCAAGAAGCATAAACCTGAATGAGTGAGCTAGTTATAACCTATTCGAGGATTTTCAGCCAAAATTATGGACTTCCATGAACAATTTAAATTGAAGATGATTTGAGACAGTTTGAGTTTATGTGTCCATGAGAGAGTGTGTACGAACTAATGATTTAGAGGAATTGCAGGGTTATGTTGCAGTAACAACAAAGACTTTTAGCAAGTTGCTTCGGTTTTAGCAAAACCGTACGTAACCTGGCTAAATGACTGCGCTATGCAAAATTAATAAGTGCAAAATGTATATTACCTTGGGTATGGATGTTAATAGTGCACTATGTGAACAGCATAAGAAGTATGTCCCCAAGGTGATGAAAGATCAGTGTATAGTCGTAAAGAATTACCTGTTATGTTAAATAAATATCTGAGACAAATGGTAGGTTGTTTGGGTTGAAAGAGAACCCAATTCTTTATTAACAGCTTCTTTCTCTCTTTCTTTTAGTAAAGGATACATTTTCAAGGTGAGACTCCTGGTATAGCGTTTCTCGAAGCTCAGTCTGGAACGTTCAAGGTAAGTTGTAATTTTCTTTAGTGTTCATATATCATCTTTCTCACTTTCTTATACTCTGTTCTTTTCAACTTGCAACACTTCACTCTTTCTCTTTCTTTTCCTCTGTCCCTGGAATTTCTTTAAGGTTCAACTCTTCTCTGAGTTTCCCTTTCCCCATTCAGTTCGCACAATTCTGATTGCTTCTTTGCTACAGTCTATCTGTTGTCGCTTCTGCTTTCTAGAACGAAAACGTTGCTCCCAGAGTTTTCCTTCTTCGGAAATATATTCAGAACCGCAGTGTTAAAGTTCACGCAATATATATATATTCTTGGTATAAAAGTTTGCCTTGTAGCAACACGTCTCCTTCTATAACAGGTAAGGGGTGTGATAGTTTCACTAGTTCGCTACAGTTCTTAGACCCCTTCCCTTCCTTTACTTTTCGTTCAGCTCTTCAACGACAGAAACCCTTCTGGGCTTTAGCCCCTGACACCTTCAGCAGTCGTCTGTATCTAAACCCCTTTAGCGGCTGATGTTTGAATGAACGTTTCACTCCTATACTCAAACGAACATTTTTTTATAGTGCAGCTAGAAGCTCCTTTCCCGTCTTCTGCTTCATGCAGTTTCAAACATACGGGATTACTCGGGAGGTACTTGGCAGGACAGCGCCACTTCTACTCACGGACTTCTGCTTCCGTGTGAACCTCCGGCTTCTCTGTTTCATTTCGCCTCAGAGAGGCTCAGTGCTTTCCGGCTTCGGCCGCCTCTCGTACTCTTCAAATTCAGGCGATTACGATCGCTCACCGTTCACCTTCCCCGCTCGATCTCCGCCCACACAGAACCAAGGCAACGATCTCCTCTCGATGACAAGCGACAACGATCGCTTGTAAATTAACACAAATAAACAACTCGCGCAATGGCGCAACCTTTTTCTTAACTGCTGTCTTCACTTTCTCCCTCTCGATCAGTAAGCCCAGCTGTAACGGCTCTCCTCGCTCTCCGTTTCGTTTCCCGTCTCCTGGCAACCATAAGCAGAGACAGAAAACATTAGAGGAAAGTCCATACATGTAGGACTTCCTGGATTTATACCTCGGCAAATGTAACCCTATGACACGCATTCACATTGTCACACAAAATGTTTATTACCTTGGGTATGGATGTTAATAGTGCACTATGTGAACAGCATAAGAAGTATGTCCCCAAGGTGATGAAAGATCAGTGTATAGTCAGCTAATGTGCAAAGTTGTGTACCCGCAGTGGTCTTATGGGGGTAGCACCCACAATTTATACTTGTGAGTATAATGTGGCTTAAAGTGAGCGTTGTATGGTACAGTACGAGAGTGTGTGATTGTACCCATTACAAAAATTATAACTGGACGATAGCGCCTCCAGTATCAGCATTGGGAATGCTTGTGTGCGCGAGTAGGAGGTTGCGCCTCCATTGTTATCTTAGAGTAAGATAATCGGTGAGAGCGGTTAGCTGTGCCGCTATGTTTCGGGGTGGTAGCGCCCCCAGTATCAGAAATATGTGTGTTGATCCACAAGTGTGGTAGAATAGGCCACAAAGCCTTAGGGTGGTAGCACCACTATATGCATAAGGTATGCTAGGGTTGTGGACACAGGCGAGTGTATCACAGGGTTTCTGAGAGGTAGCGGCTCCAGCGATGGCATGTAGTAATGCTATAGTGTGACCACACAAACTGGTGTGTTTGTGTGATAAGTTATGGTTAGATGGTCTTGCCATACATAAGGAGGAACGCTGAGGCTATCAACTAAGCATGTGTTGGTAAAGGGAATAGTACTTTCCCATTGGTTTCATAGAGTAGCACACCCTCTCTAAAATGTGCACTGTTGTCATGAGTGTGTTAGTCTTATTTCAGTCTATGCAAGGGATATGTGTTGTAATGTGCTGTTGTATATGTGTGTGTCCAGAGTAAGAGAAGGAGATATGTTGTATAGTGCTGGTCAGTGAATGCATGAGATGAGAGAATGTTTCAGTGTTGATGTGGAATTTGGTCTGCGAATGCATGTCAAGGTTCTGCAGTGTCAGTTGATGCTGGGTCTCCCCGGTTGATGGGACCCAGTGGTGTCCTCTGATGTAACATCTTATGTCACCTGGCAATAAAGCTTACATGTGAACCTGACATGAGTAAGAAGCTACCTTTCTACATTCTCCATTGCACGAAGTCTCACTGCGCCTTTGAAATTGTCACACGGAAACACGCCGTAGATTGCTGAGCAGTCAAATTCACTCGCGCGCACAAGAAATTCGACGCTGGCTTCCCTCAGACATAAAACTCACTGCTCCTCAGAGAAAGTACAAAAAACATGCGCCAGAGATTGCTGTGCAGTCTCATTTACTCGCGCACATTGGGAACACAACACTGACTTCTCTCAACAGCGTTCGCCGTCACGCTGCGCCACTCAAACTGCTTTTCTCGCGCTGCATGTTTGAACCATTAAACATTGGTATCTTCCTTAAGGATATCTGCAGCCCCTCAGTTACTGCTGCAATAACATTCGCTGCAAACCCTTGAAGAACCAGCACTGAAATATCTTTCTCACGACATACTTGTTCTATCATTTAAATCAAAGCTTATTTACATATGACCAAGAAAATAACAGTTAAGCTGTTCCGCTATGCCTGTCTCAGCACGTTTTCTAAAGCTGCAAATACTGTTCCTTTCTTCATAGATTTTCTGCATGAACTGCTCATTCAGTTTAGATGTTTACTAAAACATTGAATCTCAAATTGAAACGCTCCCACCTGTGGTCTTCTAGGATATTGAACCTCACTGCTGCAGATGACTTCTTACTTCTGGGAGAATCCTCAGAAGAACAAGTTACTTAACTTATCTGGTAACGTTCTTTCGATAGGATGTTCCTCCGACGTATTCCACATCTATGACAGGTAATGACCACAGCTGTGCTGCTTCGGAAAATTCTTCGGCGTAGGCATCCTGCGTCGATGACGTCGATGCGCTGTCCCTCGGGGACCTTCGTCGAGGGTCCACGTCACCGGATGCTACATATAGGACGCACGACGCCCGTAGCCTCAGTTGTAGTTTTTTCCCCAGAACGTGTGGCACCAATCTCCTGCAAGTATGATTACAGAAAGCCTTGTGGAAACGTAAGCTGCAATCGCATAAGAAATTCTGTAGAGGGGCAGGCTGGGAGGGTTCGATGTGGAATACGTCGGAGGAACACCCCATCGAAAGAACGTTACCAGATAAGGTAAGTAACTTGTTCTTCAAGGGGATTGTGTCCTCTGACGTATTCCAAATCTATGACAGACTCCCAAATCAGTACCAACGTCTGGAGGTGGGAAAAGAATTTCCAAATTTAGAATATTAGAGTGTCCAAATAAATTGCTAAATAGAGGACTGCCTTACCAAAGGCCAGATCCTGCCCACGGATGGAGTCCAAGGAATAGTGTCTCACAAAAGTATGGAGAGAGGCCCATGTGGCTGCTTCGCAAATATTGCGAATCGGAACGCCCCTCTGTAGAGCAGTGGAGGCCGCCATACCCCTAAAAGAATGAGCCCGTAAGCCTACTGGAGGGTCCTTTCCCGCCAAATAGTAACACTCATCGTCAAAATGATCCATCTGGACAAGGTCTACTTGGAAACAGCTTGACCTAAACGCCTTCCAGCATAACCTACAAAGAGCTGATCGTCCACTCTGACCCGGGACATCCATGAGAGATAGAAACTCAAAGCTCTCCTAGGATCCAACCTATGGAGCCTCTCCTCTTCCTTACCAGGATGTGGAGGAGGATAAAACGCCAGAAGAATGACCTTCTGGCTCAAATTGAATTCCGACACAACTTTTGGAAGAAAAGAAGGCCGCACCCTAAGGACCACCCTGTCCTTATGGAACCAGTGAAGGGTGGCTTGGCGGAAAGTGCCTGCAACTCACTCACTCTGCGTGCGGAAGTAACCGCAACTAAAAATACTGTTTTAAAGGATAACAGTCGCAACGGACAAGAATGTAAGGGCTCAAATGGAGCTCCCATCAGGAACTTTAAAACCAAATTCAAATCCCATCCCGGCACCTAGAAAGGGGACGGTGGAAACACATTAGTGAGCCCTTCTAGAAACTGTGAAATTAAATGAATCTTAAAATAAGAACATTCCTCAGACGAGCGCCTAAATATAGACAGCGCCGCCAGGTAACCCTTAATGGTACCCACTTGCAGGACCTTGTGGGCTAAGGAAAGCAAAAAAGACAAAACCAAAGGAATGGAACATTGGAAAGGATCCACATTCTGTACCCTACACCAGTCACATAACTTACTCCAAAGGCAACGGTACATGGATTTCGTTGCGGTCCTTCTGGCCGAAAGCAACACCTCGATCACGTCTTCGGGGAGGTCCCAATCCTTATACCTCAACCTTTCAGATACCAAGCATGAAGGCTGAGAGACTTGACCTCTGGATGGAGAAACCGCGCCCCCCTCCCGTGAGAGCAGATCGTTTCGGTAGGGAAGATGGCGTGGAGGGCAGATGGACATGTCTAGAAGGTCCGGGTACCACGCTCTCCTCGCCCATGCCCGAGCAATGAGGATCATCTGGGAACCGAACCTCCGTAACCTCTGCAACACTTGCGGAATGACGGGGACTGGAGGAAACGCGTACAGCAGTGGGAAGCACCACTCCACTACGAACGTGTCCCCTAAGTGTCCTCTTGGAGGAAATTCCCGTGAGCAGAATCTTTCGCACTTCCGGTTGACACTGGTGGCGAAGAGATCCACTTGTGGGGTTCCCCAAAGGGCGAAGATCTCCAACATAACTACCTGAGCCAGCTCCCACTCGTGAGAGACCGTGCTTTGCCTGCTCAGAGCGTTCGCCGCCGCGTTTTCGTCTCCGGCCAGATGAACTGCTGAGATCGCAATTTCCTGCTGGATGGCCCAGAAACAGAGCTGCATCGCCTCCCTGCACAATATGAGTGACCCTGCCCCACCTTTTTTGTTGACGTAGTGCATCGCCACCATATTGTCCGTCATGATCAGGACATTCTACCCCCGCACAGACGGCAGAAAAGCCTTCAGGGCTAGCCTGACAGCCCGCAGCTCTAATAGATTGATGTGGAGTCTGGACTCCGACGGAGACCAACGGCCGCTGGCTGTGAACTCGTTGGCATGAGCTCCCCAACCCGTGAGGGATGCGTCCGTCACGATCACCACCTCCGGCCAAGGTTGCCAAAACGGAGCACCCTTCATCAGATTGCCTTCGACGGCCCACCACAGAAGATCCTGTGCGACCGAGGGCGGAATCTGAACGGGATCCGACATCCTGCCGGAGAACTGCGAACACTGCATCTTGAGAGCCCATTGCAGAGATCTCATCCGCAGCCTGGCCTCTGGCACCAGGAAAATGCAGGATGCCATGAGGACAAGCAACCTCAAGAACTCACACGGCGGGAGACACTGGGCACGTTGAAATCTGTCCACCATCTGCAGAATGTGATGAGCCCTCACCTGGGGAGGCGAGCACTGCCCCAGGGATGTGTCGAGTAAAGCTTCAATGTATTGGAGCCACTGGGTAGGTGTCAAATGGGACTTCCTTAAATTGAGGGAGAAGCCCAGCTTGTGAAGAGAGTGGCAGGTGACGGACAGATGATCCAGGGCTTGCTCGGGAGAGCGCGCCCTGATCAACCAATCGTCCAGGTAGGGGTAGACGTGAATGCCCCCTTTCCTGAGATGCGCTGCCACCACCACCACCAACTGATGAAGATCCTCGGGCGGAGGTCAATCGGAACGGCAGGACGCGAAACTGAAAATGTGAGTAGCCAACCGTGAACCTCAGGTACTTCCTGTGCTTGGGATGAATCAGCACATGAAACCCAACCAATCCTGAAGTTGAAGGGCCTGGAGGACTTGAGAAAGAGTGACCATCTTGAACTTCCTGAGGCGCTTGTTCAACCGACGCAAGTCCATGATGGGTCTCAATCCCACTTTTTTTTTTGGGATCAAAAAATAAGGGGAATACCATCCCTTGTTCCTCTCAGCTAAAGGCACCAGTTCTATAGCGCCTTTCTCCAGCAGGGATAGGATTTCCTGCGCAAGGAGCGGATCCGGATGCTTCAAAGAGAGCTTCCCCAGTGGACTGTTGTGAGGCCTCTGCCGAAAGAGAAGACAATAGCCGTGGGATATGATCTCCAGAACCCACACATCTGAAGTAATGGCTCGCCATTCTCCAAGATGCTGCTCAACTGTGCCCTCAACCGGCGAACCATGGGACATGGCCTCATGATGAGCGGACGCGGCTGTGGCAGTGCCTGAAGGTAAAGAGGCAACTGCCCGAGCGGCTTTGGCACCTCGAGTACCTTGCTTTCCACCTCTGTTACTCCCACGGTGGCCCCTTTGACTGGCAGCTCCTCTCGATCTACCAAAGGCACAGTAGTACCGAAAGGAACCTCCCCTCCATTGCGGTCCCATAGGACAAAAAGGCGGAGGTTGAAGTACTGCAGCGCTCAAAGACTTCGCTGCAGCTTTGGAGGTCTGCAACCTCTCAAGGCTCTCGTCAGCCTTGCTGCCAAACAGATGGACACCATCAAAGGGCATGTTGAGAAGCCGGGATTGCACATCGGGTGCAAACCCCAACTTTCGCAACCACGCAAACCTGCGTATCACGGTGCTCGCAGCGATGGACCGGCTGACACAGTCTGCCATGTCCAGACCCGACTGAACGGATTCACACACGGCATCCTTGCCGTCTCGCACGAGGGCTAGAAAACCATCCCGTTCTTCCCCTTCGGGAATATGCTCAGCCGCCTAAAGACACAATTCCACAGAGTGTGAGTGAATCTCGCCAAGGCACAAACAGAGTTGGCTGCCTTCAAAGCCATACCCCCAGAAGAAAATACCTTTTGCGCCCAACCATCAAAGCGCTTGTCATCCCTATCAAGAGGGATGGTAGGGTACGCAGCCTGCTTCGCTGGGGCCGTAGCCGCCTGCACCACCAAACTCTCCTGAGTAGGGTGCGTCGACAAGTAGCAGGGGTCACTACTGGCTGGGCAGTATTTTTCCGAAAGCGACTTACCAACTGCAGGGACACTCTCCGGAGCAGTCCAAGCCACTGCCACCCTTTTTTGCAAAGCCATGTGAAATGGCAACACGGGTCAGTGGGCGGGCCTTGGTCCAGGATGTCCGTCAGATCATCCTGATCAAAATTAACAGGTGGAGCAGACCACCCCAAGTATTCCGTCACCCTGGACATGAGACGCCTATAGGACGATTCCGCATGTGTTCCAGGCTCAGGCCTGCCAAACACCACTGGCATCATGCAAGGACTGATGGAGTTCTTCCATCTGACTGTGACCCGACAAAAGCTCATCAGAGACATCGGGAGGCACAACCATCTCCTCATCAGACCCTTCCTACACCTCTGAAATATACTACAAAGGTTGGACAAGTCCAATCTGGGAGGAGGAGGAACAGTAGGGCTCAAAAACAGGCCTCACAGATTTACTGAGAGCCTTCCTCGGAGCTTCCACAGCCCTCCGGGTCACCTCCGGCAATAGTAAAGTATTTGACTGGAAGGGTTATAAGCCTGAGGAGCAGTCGTGGGAGACCGCTTCTGATGTTCACCCCCCACAATTGGTTGTAGATTTCCACAGGAGACATCCCAGCAAGGCAAGCCCTGAGACAGGGCTTTAGAGAGGGGGTGCTGTCAGGTTCCATGTGTTGGGTTTCTGGAATTATTGGGTGGTTGTGTCTTTGTATTTAATTAATTTTGAGTGTAACTCTTGTTTGAAGCTTTCCCAAACCAAGATGGAGGTTCTAATCCTATGATGTGATTTATTGGGGAAAGGCTTCTGGTCAGTTGGATAACATTCTCAACTGCCTTTCATTGTCACATGCCCAGCAGTGAAGGTCAGCATTTAAGAGCTCCTGAGACTGGGTCTTTTTTCTGCCAAGAAGCAACACTGGAAGAAAATCTGGAGCAATCTCATCAGGACAGAAACACAGGAAATACAAAAGAGAAGATGCAGCAGGAAACTTGAAGAAAAAACGAAGTTGTCTGCTTAAACTTGTAAAAGGTTGCGACTCCCCTTAAATACAGAGGAACGGTTAGTACAGGATCAATTGAAAATCGTTGAAACTGTTGCTTTTGGTTAAAAAAGTTTTGTTTCAACTCTTGTGTGTCATTACACAAACGAGACACTTCGAGAACGGTAATTTCCGAGGAAAAGCCACCAGAGGGCTCTCCTTCCCCGTTTTGTTACAGTGGAAACCAGAAAGTGTTTTTCTTTTTACAAGCAGCTCAGTTAAATATTTGACTCTGTAAATACCGCAGTGACAGTTCAAGTATTTAGAAGACCGTTCCTTCGGGCGCAGTTATAATTCAGATGCCCGGGAGACTCACTACAAAGCGCGAGGCTGCGCAGTGACGTCTTTGAAACTCTACTGTTTAAGTGTGGGGCAATACAAATGCACAGGGACAGATCCCCAGAAAGCTGTTAGGCAAAGTTTGTAAGCAGTACCCTTTGGGACCACTACACACAACTAGGACTACAGGTGTAAGCAAAACCAACCTTTGGTATAAGTCTGTAGTACACAGTTTTGTGGCAGCATTACTGAGCAGCCACGCTTATCTCAAGAGGGGAATGTGAGCTGTAAGGATGTTACACAGAGGTCTAGAATTATAAGTATTCAAACAAACTCTTACATACAAGGTTTCTTGGTAAACCACTTGTTAATTTATTTCACACTCAGTTATAAAACATTCACTAGAAGGAGGCAATCTTATCACACAAACATATACTTCAATACTTCACACTATCAGGTTCTGAGGCATTTAAACTACTTTGAAGGAGGAGCAAAATGGCATTCAGAGCGTTTGAAGTAGGAGCAAAAAAGCATAGGTGAATAAAAAGAATATTACCGTTATTCTTAAACAGTGCAAATAGTTTGGGTTTGCCAGAGGAGTCAATTCAATGCAATAGGTTAGGCCAAAGTCAATGGGCTAAAGTCTTGTATAAGATAGACAGATCTGGTAGTTAAACGGAAAGGTCTTTGCAAAGTTCTGAGAAGTAGTTTGTAAAAGAAAGGTTCATATGTTGGGTCACAAGCTGAGTAGGCATGCAAGTTGCCAAAGTTTCAAGCACGTTCGCAGTGAGAGGTAAGTTCTCTCGGTCAGGTTTTCAGAGTACCTTACAATGAAAAAAAAGATGCAGCTGAAGACGTGTGTTCCTGGCAATTCCTGCAGATCTCGCTGTTCCTGAGCCTCAATCATGGGGACAAGAGGAAGGACATCGGGGGACTCCTGCACTGCACTGGGACTGGTCAAAAAGCTGGCAAAGGCAAATCTTCAATTCCGGTAGCTGTACACAGGCACACAAAGTGGTGTCCCTCTCCCTAGCTATTCGGTTTCCTATAGCACTCTGAGGAAAATACAACCAGCTCCGAGAATGGTATCTAGGTGGCTTACGAGTTGATAGGTCCCTCCAACTCAAAGGGAGAAGTAGTCCTTGAAGGGCTTCTCTGTCAAGATAAACTTGGCGATTCGGACTTGCAGCAGGGCTTCACCTGGCAAACCAATGGTCCAGGAGTTGCAGCAGCCGTCCTCTTCCAGCTCGTCTTTGTTTCTTTCGTTCCAGTGGTCGAATCTGCCTTCCAAGCCAAGAAACTCCTTTTATCTAGTTTCCTCCCATTCATTCCAGCCCAGCTGCCACTCACCCAGCCGGGTGGCTGTCCTTGCCGGACAGTCAGCCAGCCAATCACGCCAGAGTGCATTTGGGTCTCCTAGGAGACTACGCACGGGGAGTTTCGGGCACCTCCCTCACTTCCTGCCCACCCCAGACACTCGGACGCCAGAGGCGGTCTTCAGTCCTGAAGCCCGCCAAAGGCCTAGGAACAAAGGGACCAAAACTGGTTTGGCGCGCAGAGACAAACTCTAGAAGGACCTTTCCAAAAAGAAATGGCGAAAAAAGAAGACAGGGACCCGTTTAAACAAAGGATGCTCAGATGACATCTTGAAAAACATGGCTCCTGCGATTTAACGCTACCGGTGTTCGCGGTCAGGAAAAATCATGGTAGTTTGTTGTAAAAACCACTGCCACCAGCCACTTCGAGAGAAAATAGTAGCATTTGACTGCTACATGAGTTTCTAGACATAAGGGATACTATGTAACCCCTCCAGCACTCTATTGTAAGATAGGGTGTGCTGGGTCTAGGATTTTGAAAAGACTAGTAAAGTCAATTCCCTTTTACTTTCTCTGGTAAACAGTAGTTGATCCCAGAGAAGGTATTTAAACCTTGGGACAGCCTAAAAGGCTTCCCTGTGTCACTGCACTGAGGGTGCTGTGTGACACAAATGAAAAGATGATGCCTATGGAGTTGTCTTAAACTCCACAATCAAAGAACACAAGAGTAAAACACATTCAAAATACATGAGAGAGTGGGGAAAAAAATGCTCACACTCTCTCCAGGTAAAAAAATCAAGTCCTCAAAATCAAGCAAAGTTGCTGGGGGTCTCTAGGGTGAAGGGAATTAGCACATTTATGAGAATTCTCCCCAACAAAAGCTGGGACTTGATAAGTGACTCATTTATCTCGCGGGTTGCGCAGTGACAAGATATTCTCTGGGAGCAACGCATAAAAGAGGATACAGCCTAATCAACTGCACAAGCATTGACAAAGCCAATAGAAAAAAAGATAACTGAAGATGTTGTTCACACAGTGTATAGGAAAAAGTTTTTTATTTCTTATAAGGAGCAGCAATTGGAGGAAGCCGAACACAGCAAAGGCTCAACTTCAACAAAAAGCTGTATAGGCTATGTTTTGAAAGGTTTCAAGAGACATTTGAGTTCAAGCAAGAAAAGCAATCCTCTGGGCATAAGCAGAGGGTAATCCATATTCTTTTGTGACTAGAAGCCTGGAATCTGACTTTTTTATTTTATCCTCTTCCTCTTTCTCCCGGGGGTGTTCCACGCTCAGCAAGCAGTTCTTTATGGTTAGTTGAATAAGTCACACTCTTGTGGGTCTTTGGGATTCGGCAGATCCTACGGATAGTTTTGGACCAGTGCTTGACAAAGGCCAAGCTAGAATTTGAAAGGATTGAGAAGCAGAAGGATAGGGATCATCAATTGGAGTTGGCCAGACTAAAAGGAGCTCAGAGCTCCTTCAGAGGATCTGACCGTCGTTCTGGGTCATCACCTCATCCTAGTTTTACTAAGGTTCTGCTCATTATGTATGATGAAAAGAATGACATAATAAATTGGCTAACAGCTTATGAATATGCTTGGGAGGTGTAAGAAGCGGGCAAGTCTGACAAGATTACATGGTTGTCACAGAATGTCCCATAAGGACAAGCATGCTTACGGTAAGCATGAGGAGGGAAAAAAGCAAAAAAAAGAAAGAGGGTGGGACTACTGATAAAACTCCTCCCAGAAGGCCCACAAAAAATTCTAAAATGGGGATAAATCACATGAGCATGGAAAGGGTAGTGGAAGTAACCATCCCAAGCATGAGCTAAGCCTCCCTACATTCACAGATCCAGTGGGTCTTGTGTAACCTGTGGAGCAAGTGACCAAGTGAAGGGCCCCCCAAATGTAAGGGTAATACCTTGGGGTCCAACTCTGAATCTGGATTTTTCTCATCAAGAAGATGAGATCGTCATAGGGGTATCCTTCTCTTTAGGTAGTATAGGGGACACATATGTTAGTTAACAGTCTCAGGAATTTTTGTTGGAGTTAGGAATTCCTGGCCTAGTGTGGAGGGAGCCCACATGGAGATTGAGTCACCTAGGTACCCTCTTCCTAGTCTAGTCCACACACCCATCATCTCAAATCAACTTTGAAAAAGCATAATGAATCGAGAAAACGGTCCTACTGGTTGTCGTGTCTCTAAATATATCTGACACTAACTACAATAAAAATGCATACAAATTGTAAATTAAATTCTGTGCCATGTTGACATGGATGGTTCCTATTCTGGTGACCTTGTTGCTGATACTGGACTGAAGGACAGATTTAATCTTTTGCACCATGGAAAGAGGGAATAGTCATGACTAGGAAATAAGGCTGTTAAGACTACTAATGAAGTAAATTGGTTCAAAGAGTCACGTGATGTTAATACTTCAAATCATTTGAAAACTATAGCGAAAGCCAGGTCAGTGCTGCTGGGAATTTTTTTTGTCCTGCAGAAAGAAATGTAAAGGAATCTGAAGGAAAATACTTGTTTCTGTGTCTAATAGAATTAAAATACCCTTAGGATAATGTCAAGAGAAAAGAAAATCTCTCATAATAGGGTCAAAGTTGGCAACCCTTTGTCTACAGGTTCAAGTTTCATGCAAGACTCACCCGGCTCAAAGAGCAGCTGTGAGAGAATCCCAGAGTCGTCAGCCTCATGACTTCTCCTGGACTCTTGTAGCTGGTTACATACAAATGATGCTCCAATGGTGTGTCCTTCGTACCTTGGAAGTACACCAGCTGCGTGGCCTCATTCACCCAGATCTGCAATATGAAAAGCAAGGTCCACGCTCACATGTTGCTGTCCACTTACGTTTTTCCTTTTAATTCCCCAATGCACTTTTTCTGATTTCTTTACCTGTTTCCTCTACCCTTTCAATGTCACTTTCACACTCCTTTGGAATTGCACTTGTATGTTCATTCTCCCAACTCCTGTCAGTTTAAACGCTCCCTCTTCCACAATGTAAGCCTTTCAAACTCATATGGATCAGATCACAACCCCTTTAAAGGATAACCTCACATTCTACAACTGAGCATTTCTTAAATACTACTCTAGTGTACCACCTCTAGACACTTGTAAGAATTCCATTTTCTCTTCCAGTATCCTGCATCCTATCCTTCTGAATGAAAATGTGTACGCATACACCAGCCTCAAAATGGGACACTATTATCATGCCAGGAGTAAACACAGAGGTGTGCAGCATGCATGGTGTGCATGGGAAATATGACACATTCTAGAATGGGATCATGAACAGGGACGGGGATTGATGAACAGGAGCCAAGTGTGTCCTTCTGTGGGGAAGGAGTGGAGGGCATTAAGAAAAGGGGAGGATCAGGGGGTGTACCCAGCCCATTCCACAAACACGTTGGCAGCACACCGACCAATCAGCAATGAAACCAGTGCAGTGGAGGAAAGGGAAAAGGTGCCATGAATCAGACTGGCTAAATGACACTCGCATAAAATGCAGCCAGCTTTGTTCAACCGCCAGATTAAGGCAGATTCACCCTCTCAGTTATCCACTCCTGTTCATACTTTTTCTGTTTAGGTCATTGCTTCCTTATTCTCTTCGACCTGATCTTATCCCTCTAGCAAACACGTGTTTATTTTGCTAGACATAGCAAGGACTTGCCACTTCCCAAAACCATCAGAGTGCCAGTCATAAGCAAGATCATTAAAAAATCAAAACAGAAGTAAACTGAACAAAAACGGATGATCACTTGCACCTGTCGCAACAGCCAAGTGGAATCTCAGCGACTTTGGCCCCACGGAACTGAAAGGAAGTGCTGGGATGGGTACCTTGGATCCATGCCGAGACAACACCTCCCAATCGCCACTGGTCAGAGCCTGTTCTTCGGTGACGGGGCATTTAAAGTCATCTGCAAAAGAAAAGGGTAACGTAACAATGGCATTTTAAGGTCTGGTCAGGTACCCAGTAAGTTATTTAAGAAGATTGTATCCCCCCACAATCCCATGTCCCATGCAGAAAACCGCTGGCTAAGAGAAAGTGGGCACTGGGTGGGTTCTGACCACAATAGACCATGGCGGCAGATGAAAATGGTTCTTACCGTCTCCAATTACAAAAGGTCTACTCCAGTCATAGCCTCCCCTTTGCAAAAAAGACGTTACGAGGTAGAGATGACAAAATCCAGTTTTGCATTCATTGGCTCGTATGAAGCGGATCTCATCATCCTCACCCTTCTCTTGGAGGAAAGGGTAGAACAGATCGTGAACCTGTGAAGAAAATTGGTAGACAAAGCTAGTGACAAAGGGCCTAATATTGCGAGATAGCGTACAGAACAATGCATAAGAACTGACCACAAAACTGATACGGCCATAGTCAGTATATGACACCCAAACACTACACAATATGCTCCCAAATATTAGCATAGTGTTATCACATCAACATGGAAATATACAGAAAGGCAGGGGTCCCTGTCTTACAGACTCTGGGAGCAACAGAGAGAAAAACCTGAAAATGTAAGTCTGGACCCGTGATTTATTTGACGTACCATTCAGTTCTTTATTGGCTACACATTAATTCCATTTTTAATTTATAGTTGTTTGGCTTAGTTTTTGTGAACTCCACACAATTCCTTCTTTAGTGTCGTATTTGTCCATGTACACAGTATTTTGTATGTGATGGTTGTATATATGGTATGATTAGGCGTGCAGTATGAGTTGATTCATTTGAATTTCAAGTATGAGTCATTCTATTGTCTATTGTGTTATTGTATGCATTATTGAGGTTATCTGGATGAATTGTAATAAAATGTGCTTTAATATTGGAGTAAACATTCCAAACGATTGTGGATTTATTGTTGCAGACTTGAATTTTCGGGTTACAATAAACATGGATGGAGAAAAATAATCCAAGATTGACAAATAACTACTCATCTGAGCCACAATAGTTCCACAGCCAATAAATAATCCCTATCCTAGGAAATGTAGGTGACCACAGGAAAGGAGTAGGCCCCATTGTAGTTTGATGTGAAGACTGTTAGGTAAGAATTAGTGCAGTCCAACTGGTGTGGAACTACACAAGATTTATTTCTTGGCATTAGGTAACCCACCTTTTAATATAGGCCTGTACTACACAAGTCGGTAGTGTGAATGAGCAGCTAGGCTTATCTTAAGAGGGGTAATGTGAGCCGTAGAGCTGTACAATGAAATGAGTAAATACAGGTATCCAAGTAAACACTTACACACTTAAAGTTATACGATAAATATTCTTTAAAAAGCAGCAATTAATAGTAAAATGAGTCCCAAGTGAGGATTTAATAAAAAAAGTGAACAATAAAGCAGGAGAGTAATTCTTTCATATGTTATACATTTTCAAGCACCAATGGTGATGTCATTTGAGGTCAGTAATAACACTTATTTTGTATCACCTTTGCAACATTGAGTTATAAGGGAGGAAAGGTTAGGGTTAGATCAGAACATACTGGTATTCTACAAAACAATTTGATCCTCCCAAAGGGATGCAGGCAGTCTTTTATCCCAGCAATAATAGTGATCAACAATTAAAACCTATAAGGGATTAAGCACTGCCAAAGCTAATAGGTTCAGAAGGTAGCCAGGACAGCCAAAGTCAACGGGGCAGTTCAAAGTTCTGATGCTCTCTACTTAGAAAATGTCTTTAAATAGTCAGTAGTTCAAATAGAAAATCACAGGAGTCACCTTGAAAAAGCACAAGCTGGAAGGCCAGTGCAAGTGAGTTGAGGTCAACTCAGAATAGGGTAAAATAGCACTCCCCAAGGTAGGAAGTACCCAAACCCCACAGTACCTGTGAACTGAAGAATTTGTTCCAGCTGGATGCCTTCTGGTTGCAGTGCAGCAGACCCTTCTTCCTGGTCCTTGGAAGTGGTGACAAAAGTAAGGACGTCTCGTGGGCTCCTGCGGCAGCACTCGAGACAGGAACCCGGCAGCAATGGATTCTCATTTATTCAGCGGCTCTTTGTGGTTTTGGTGCCTTTTGCTCAGTGCCAAAGAAGAAGAAACAGCTATGGTCAGCAGTTACTTGATCCCTCGCACCTGGACTCTGGTGAGGGAATTCTAGTTGAAGATTCCTTGCTTTTGTAGGGTCCTCTGGATGCCCACAAAGTTTTGGCCGGACTGTCACTTCGGAAGACAATGCCCTCTAAGATGGTCAGGGGTCCCCGGGTATTGTGATCTGCAGCCTTGGAAAGTCACAGCAAGTCGGGGGTTGCGCCAAAATAGAGTTTGTCTTGAGGCTAGTTGGTCCACCAGACTAAGGCAGGTAGTTGTCCCGTATGGTTCTTCCCAGTCGAAACGAAAACAGGGTCAGCACAGCTGCATGGCTTCACCTGGTCATTTCACAGTCCAGGAGGGTGCTGATGGTGTCTTCACATCATCTTCGTCGGATGTTGTCTCCAGTGGTCGACTCTGTCGCTAGTTCCAAAAACCTCGCCTTTTAAGCAAGTTCCTATTCATTCACAGTTCTAGGCTATCAATCACCCAGCAGGGCGCCAGCCAATCGGAACTGGTTTCACTCAGGCACACAGAGACAAAAAAGAGAGAAGTTCTGGGACCCTCTCTCACTTCCTGCCTTTCCAGACACACTGCAGGCTTCAGGGCTGAAGCCCGTCAAAGGCAAAACACACAAAGGACTCAAACCCGATTCAAATAGAGCAAAAGCACAGAAGAAACGAATTGACAAGAAATGGCGAAAAAAGAAGACTGACCATTTAGTGAAAATGGTCACCCTTGAGTGCTGTATTGCAGCTGAGGATTCAGCCTGCATATGCATGGCACAAGGTAGTAAAACAGTTACCACTGCCACCATCCATTCAAGTGAGTTAGTGTAACAGAATGTTACATGAGGAGTGGGTTAAAGGAGTCAATATGCAACCCCCCAGCACTGTACATAGGGTGGTGTGGTCTGGACCCACAAAGGAAAAGGCAAGTAAGACAGGGGTCATCTTACTATTCTTGGCAACAGTAGTTAACCCAAGAAAATGTAGGGACTTCTCAGTGGCACTGCACAAACGGTGCTGTGTGTCACAATGCAAAAAGTAGATGCCTATGGAGTTTACAAGACTCCATAAAACAGTAAGAAACAAAAACATTGTAGTCGAAAAAACACGAGCAAGAAAGTGAGTTTCACTCAGGAGTGAAAATTAAAAAGCCCTGAGTCCAGGGAAAGAGCTGGGGGTCTCTAATGTTAAAGGGAATTGGCACAGAAATGAAAATTCTCCCTAATAGACTGGAAGCATGCTAGGGACGATATCCTGTGAGAGTGTGGCAAAAGGAGAGGCTAGGTGTTATATCCTTGTGACCGTGATGGGAATGGTTGAGATGGATTTTCAGAATCAACCATATAGGAGGATTCGGAGAGGCCAACACATTATGGTGGAAAGACACTGATGCCTAGCAAAACCCAATCAAGGCAGTGTGCAGCAGGGCAGTAAGTTTTAAGACTCTGGAGGCTGTGCAAGTGGAATAGGGATACAATGTGACACACACAGAGCACTCCAATAATTCAGGGTAGACAGAATATCTAACAAAATATACAATGTTTGTGTAGGCCTTTGAACAAACATTAAGCAATAAAACCTTGCGTAAGCATTATCACATAATTACTATCACACACATATATATATATATACATACACAATCTGAATAGAACCCCTACACTTGATATAAAAGAAAGACAAAAGAGAGCATAAGCATGACTTTCAATTTCTTTGTGTAGTAAAGTGAGTAAAGTGGGAGAAAAACAGTTTATTCAAAACCAAATTACAGAGAAACTTGACAGCACCCAGTTTGTCCACTAACTCTTTAGTTCGTGGAAGGGGATCAGCATCTGTCTTGGTGACCGCTTCAAGATCTCTATAGTCCACACAGAACCTCCACACAGAACCCCCACTCAGTGGTGCCTTCCTTTGGTACCAGAACCACTGGACTGGACCATGGACTATTAGAGGGCTCTATTACCCGTAGAACGGAGATCTTGGTGATCTCACACTTGATGTGTGATCTTACCTTGTCTGACATTCTAACTCCTACTTTTGCTAGGCACACTATCTCCAGTATCCATGTCTAAAGTGCCAGTCCTGGAGTTAGTGAAAACATGGGGGAAAATTGCCTAAGCAAAGTTTGCACTTCACCCAGTTATGGCAGTCGATTGAGGGGACAACTTGCCACTCTCAATGGAGCCATCTAAAAGGCTGCTTTGGAACAGATCAGGTAAAGGTTCAGATTCCACTTCCTCCCTTTCGGATGCAGAAGCAGGGCTCTCGTTTAAGTTTGTTGGGTGAAAGCCTTCAATCTATTCATATGGAACACTTTGGGAAATAGATACCTTCTATACATGAGAAGATTTCTATCATTCTCCACTTGCCTTACTAATAGAAAGAAAGCCAAATGGAGAGTGTTGTATTGTTTGTTTTTTGATGTTGGTCTAACACAAAATTCAGAGTGATTGCAACCTGACTTTGTGATCGTCCTTTTAAAATCACAGTGGATGGGGTGAGACAAACAATCCTTGGGCAAATAAACTCGTATACAACCCAGTGGATGTATGTTCTCCTCATCACGTAAACACTGTTTTTAGTTCGGGTACTTGTCTCTTCCCATGCAAACACATAGGGGGAGAGAGTGGTTGACGGGCACATTGATGCAAGGCTGAATGGTGCATAACATCTAGAAGTAGCTAGTGTCTCTTCTTATTCTATCCCGTTTTTGTAGGCGGCCCAGCAGCGCTACACATGGACGGAAGAGTCTACTAGGAAGGGTCATTTAGAATTCAACTCTATCCTTTCCTGTCTTCCTACACAGCCTTGCCCCTGTGAGTGTTAAAACCCACAGTACCTTTTCTGCAGCACCAACAAAGGATGTGATTGGCCCGGTCAATCTTCGGTTCCTGCAGTGCTACACTCTGACGAGGGGGTGTGGTAGAGTTGGATCGTGTCTCTGGAGTGTCCTGAGGGCTCAGCAAAGACTTGGACGAATTTGGCCTTTCCACGAAAATGCACTCGAAATGGGCAGCAGGTCTCCTGGCATTGGGGTTCTGCAACCTTGGAACTCACAGGACTTCGAGAGATGGCTCAAATCAAAGTTAGTCTTGGGACTGATTGTTCCCACCACTCAAAGGGAAGGAGTCCTCTTCAGAGTTCCTCCGTCGCACAGAAAACAGTCAGGACAGCAGTGGTCGCTTCACAGTGTTGCAAAGGGTCTGCAGGCATCTCTGGTCGTCTTTGGTTACTTCAGCTTCCAGTGGTCGACTTGCTTTTCACTCCAGGAGTTTCAACTTTTATACAGTTACAGCACTCACTCCTCTGCATTCTTCCCTCAGCAGTTTACAGAAAGGGGTGTTTGGCTGTCCAACTAATTGGTCCCATTCAGGCACTCTGGCAGACAATGGACATGGGGATAGAAAACTCCTCCCCCACTTCCTGCCTGCCCAAACACTCTGGAGCTTAGGCGGGACATGCAAGGGTTCCCTCCAAAGGCAAAATTCACAGACAGGCCTCCCCCTCCGAGAATGGTAGAAGAAGGGCTGACAAAGAACAACCACGCTAGTAATAGCGAAAAAAGAAGGGAGGCCCAAGTTGGTACTTGAGTGCCCCTATTGTGCACTACCGAGGCTATGGACATAGAAAAATCACACAATAGTGGGTAGAACACGTCCACTCCCACCCGCAATAACTAGGAGACTGTCTAGGTGACTAAAAAGTCACAGGTGCAGAGAGAATGGGGGCACACTAGGTATATCTGTGGCACTCCACATAAGATGGTGTGCGCCAATATCTCAAGACTATAACTTTTTTGGAGAGATACCAAGTATCCTTAAGAACTGTAGTTACTCTAGGATAAAGGAAAGAATATCAAAGGAGGACCCTAAGGGTCCCCAGCAACACTGCCCATAAGGAGCTTTGTGCTGCAATAGTAAAATACAGATGCCTTTAAGAGTAATGGGGGAAATATACTCCATAGGAAAGGTAAAAATACAAAGAATAGAGTCCCAAAAGACAGAGCCCATAAGAATGAATGAGTGGGAAAAGGCTCCACTCATTCAGGATTTTAGAAAAAGGTCCAGAAGTCCAGAAAGACGTGCTGGGGGACTCAACTGGAAAGGGGATGAAGCATAAAAATTATAAATCTCCCTAACACTGGTGGTATTTGCTGAGGTAACAAGCCTGAGGGCAAGCTCAACAAAAGACAGACAGGGTCGAGTTTTTCGACCAGAAGCGCACAGATCGTATAATTGTTCACATAGCTTCCAGAATTGTATTTGAGACTATCATTAGGGACAGGGCATCACTCAAGCTGATGGGTTTCGATGTTAAAGAATTTGAAAAAGATCACTAGTTGCGAGTCCACCTTGCAGGGTCCCCAATCAGACACGAAGGCTCGAACAATCGAGTTACCGTACCAAGTAAGAGTCTACCATCACAAGGGGAAGACTATGTATCACAACAAGACCACCAACCCATGGCGACAAGGGACTGGTCATGGGTACCTGGCGCATTGGTTCCAACTAGGAACACAAAGGAATGAAAGCACTATAAGAGTCCAAACTCATCCCTTTCAATTCTTTTGTGGAATTCACATGGTCACTCCTACCGTTTTACAGATCCCGCTCTGGGTATAATTCTTACGGTCCGTATGGTTATGCTTTTTCAAGAAACATGGTTATCTTCTTGTTATTTTTTGGATGTCTATAGCATTTTGTCATGATGCCTACCCCCGGGCATCTGGATCAAGCCCATCAGCCCCGGGAGCAGGCATCCAGACATTTACAAAAACCCCAGCAGCCCCAGCTAGGGGCTGTCTGGGTTCAGTCCTGGCGCCATAGGCGCCAGGCTCATAGACATTACTTACCTCATGCAGACCATGCTGCAAATAAATTCAAGCCAACGTGAGGCCTGGATGGGACTATTTTACTAGAGGGACTATTTTTTACTCGGGTGTGGTCCTGGGGAACTTCTTTCCTGGGACTACTTTGGAGGCTATTTAAACCACGCCCGAACAGCAGCACATGCTTCGTGTTATTCTGCATCCAGCAGCGTGACTCTCACCGTGCCTGCAGCCAGCATCCAGTCTTCTGCCACGCCCGCGTGCCTGCAGCCAGCATCCAGTCTTCTGCCACGCCCGCCTCGAATCCAGAGCTCCTAGAATAAAGAGGAAGAAAAGGACAAGGTTAGAAAACGAACTTATTTCAAATTCCTCACCTGATTCCGGATCCATTTCATCTCCCAACCTGGAAAGTGCATCAGTCCTGCACGCGTTGCTTCGCCAGCCCCAGCACGGCGCCATACTCACCAGTTCTCACAGCATCTTTCGATCTGGCACTGTCTCCATCATTTCTTCGCCGTACTCCGGCAACTAGGGGCATAAGAATAACAAGGTGAGCCAAGGGAATCAACAAATACCTCTTACCACCATAGACTTACCTGATTTACCACCGGCGGTATTATTCTCCATATCTTCATACGCCGCATCTGTAAAGAGGGAGAAAAACAACACGTTAACGCATGCAATAGTTACCGGACAGCGTTGGGTAACACAGACTCTTACCTGAATGCCAGCAGCAGCTACGAGACGACCTTCTCACAAACTCAGTTGGAACTTAAGGAAGGAAGGGGACAAGAGTGAACATCGGGCACATTGAACTCTTTGAACTTGATACTTACCAATCCCGCCTGGGGCTTCAGAGTCAATGCCTACCGGAACTCTCCCAACACCTTCAAACCAGTGAAGTAACTGGTATCTACGCGTCCCTGCAAGACACGCAGGATGGAGAGCTCATCTTTTACAAACATAAGGTGAGGTTACTAAGGGGATATCGGAGGTGATTAGTGGGGGAGAGCGAGAACAGTTGGGAGGCCATCACTAAAACCGACAGGTGGCTAATCCCTGTCTCCACTTGCAGGAAAATACTTCTTCGGGTCCAGCAGACAAGACTAGGCGGGCCAGTCCAGACAGTCATCTCTGCACTACGCATCGCGTTGACGGTGACTGCAGCTGTCCGGGTCCGATCGACACCTCTGTGGGGTCCAGGTGAGCGTAACACATTTACATACAGCCAGCCACACAGGGATTAGCTGAACACCTAGTCGGTGGTCTGATGTGTGTTATTAAGTCATCCCTCCTGTTTTCCAACATTGCCTCTTGTAACTTGCAGGTGGGGACGCGTGTTGTGGAATTACATTTACAAACTGGATTAATCTCCAGGAAGGTTCTGTTTGAATATATATACTGGCATGTTGGTGTGGCTGAATTGGAAACATTTTTTGAAATAACATGAGATTATGTTCATGATTGGAAATGTAGGAATACTGAGGGGTTTGTTTTTCTAGCAGGTGGATCTGAATTCCACATGTCAGATGGCGGAAGAGGTGTCCAATAGCTCCAATGATTTAAACTATGTGGACTCCAAAACAAAGAAAGGGATGAACGGCTTAAAATGACTGAACTCTATGCACTCTCTCGGTCTTGTCGGGTTGAACAGTTGTGTCTGTGGAAATACGCTGGGGGATTTCACTTGGCAGAGGGGGTCCCGTAGATCAGTAAACGACTACATATGTGTGGACATTTGCTGCATGCAGCTTGATTTTTCTTGGCAACCAGCGGAGTGACAACTGTTTCTTAAGAGTCAAATTGGATATAGGTGCATCAAGCGAACTAACAAGCGGTCTGACTAATATGTTGATCAACCCGAGTGGGAATCATATCTCCTGGAATAAGGGGACTATTTTGAGATACAACACATTGGTTGAAACATTCAAGAGCATGACACTTCAGTGGAAAATGAATATCTTTTCCCTGGCCAATTATTAAACCTTTCTAGTTGATAGCCAGAAATGTATTTGGACTGGCACGAAATCACAGGCAGCCAGCCCTCCCGTCCCCAAACACACACACACGTTTAATTATTTGACAAGTCTAGGTTAATACACCACTTATTTAGCAAAACAGAGGTGAGCGTGTAACCATAGATGGCATTCCAATAATTATTTTAAAAGGGAGAGAAGAGACAGAAATAGGAAAAACACACAATACCAACACTTTTAAAGAACCACAGCAAGTCAAGAAAGGCAGGTTCTACTGTAGAGCAAAAAGTTCATAGGCCAGGCCCACCTTTGGAGAGAGCAAGGCGGAATGTGCCCAAGATCACACAGTGGAAATACACTAAAAGTCTTTGCAGGAAAGTCAAAAAGAGGTTGGATCAAGTTAGAAAGGTAATGTTAACAGGTCCGAGGTCACCCCAGGATAGAGAGTCAAGGATTTATGGGACACCTTGGACAGTCTGTTGCAAGGGAGACCAGGCGGGACACAGTACCTGAAATGGTGAGAAAGCTCCAGCGGGGGCAGTTGTTCCTGGCTGCGGGTGCAAGTTGGTGCTTCGTCCAGGGGAAGGGAAGATCTCGACGTGGAGGAAAGCTGGAGATCGTTGCACTGCCAGGGAAGAAACCAGCCGTAGAGTTTCCCGGTTAAAAGGTACTACCCTTTTATTCGCCGTAGTGGTGAAGCGTGGCTATCCGGCCGCCGGGATGCTTGGGACAGGCGATTCGACCACGAGACGATCCAGGAAGGCGAAAAAGGCGATATGGTTGGTCCCACCAGCTCAAGGGGAAGAAGACTCTCCTGGAAGAAGATCTTCTCGGTCGTCGGGAAAGTGGTGAGTTTCGTACAGCAGGGCTCCACCGGTGGTGTCGTCGTCGTAGATGGCTCAGCTTATCCCCTCTTCGGATTCTTTAGGTCCTGTGGCGACTTCTGAAGTTCCAGTCCCCAAAGCCCTGCTTTTATGCAGAGAACCCCCATTCATCAGCCTAGCTGTCAATCAAACATGCTAAGTGGTGAGCCAGGCGGCTCACCACTGGGCCAATCACACAAGGGTGCGACTTGAGTTGCCAAGGCAACTCAGTCCAGGGTGCCTATTCCCCCCTCCCACACATCCTGTAGACCCAGACAGAGTGGCACCACTTTTGGAGGCTTCTGTGCAGAAGCCCGCCAAAAGTGGAACAAAGGGCTCGACTTGGGTTGGAGTTACAGAGGCGAACACAAACGCCATTTTAAAACCAAGTCCTGGCAAAAAGACCCAACTAGGGAATAAATATTAAATAAATAACCTGGCGGTATCTTTAACATTGCACCAAAAAAGTGGTGTTTTTAAGATGAATGGGAAAATCCCATAGGAAATATTCCGGTGGAATATTTTGCGTGGTAACCACTACACCAGCCAGAAACTCGACAAGGGGGGACTGGACAGTGCCCCCTTGGAAAACAGACCCAGGGGCAATCGAATTACCCCTACCAGTACTTCCACAAGATGATGGTTTGTACTGGTTCTGTTCACAATTTAAGACTAGCAAAGTCAATGGTGACTTTACATGCCCTGGGAGACTGTAGTCAGTCCCAGGGTATGGAGTCTATGTTTGGGGGTCACTATGACACCCCTGTGTTACTGCACTAAGGGTGCTGTGTAACACACTTACCAAAAACACATGAAGCCCAATGGAGTAAAAGACCCCATAGCCCATAAAACACATTATAAAGTCAAAGGACATTCTCAAATCATGCCTAAGAGTGGGAAAAAAATAAACCCCAAAAATCCAGCAAAGCTGCTGGGGGACTCCCTAGGTTTGGGAAATTAGCCTTTACAGAGAATTCTCCCCAACAATGTTGTGTCTGTGGGCCATCCCAAAAGGGTCTTTATTGATTTAGAAACTAAGTGTACAGTATTGATGTGTATTCGTGTGTTACTATTATATTGCTCCCGTCTCAACAAATTAATCATTGTTTATTCAAGAAACCTTGAGTGTAAGAGTTTATTTTTATACTTGCAACTGTGAACCTCTGTACAGCTCACATTGACCCCTCTTGAGATGAGCCTGGCTGCTCAACACGCTACCAAAACTCTGTAGTACAAGCTTATACCAAAGTTTGGGTTTCCCATTACCTGTAGTCAGGGTTGTTGTAGTGCACCTAAAGGGTACTGCATACAATCATGCCTAACAGCGCTCCTGGAAGCCCCGGAACACGCCAACGGCCCGCTCCTTGTCGGAACCATGATGCGTCTGTCTATACGTCTTGGGTGTGGACTACATGAGGATAGATAAGGACTTTGCAATTTTGGAACTGTTTTTCCTTTTATCCAGCTCCTCATCGGTGGTGGAATGAAAGAGGTTGCCACGCTCGAATGGAAGGTCCAATATGCGCTTACGGACGTCTGGGTTGAACTTGGTCGCCTGTAGCCAGGCCATCCTTATCATCTCTGTGGCGATGCAGCTAGCACAGCATTGGGTGTCGATATGCGCAACAGTGGACTCCATGATGTCCAGCACCACAATTTTAGCTTCTGCCAGCTCTGCCTTCAAACATGCCTGACTGTGCACCGGAGGTTCTGAAAGGAAGTCAGCTATTTCCCGCCAAAGCCTGTGATTAACGGCTGCGGGCATGGCGTCTGCGTTACACTGACGAAGGTGCAGTGAGACATTGGAATAAACCTTCTTTCTATAAGCCTCCAAGATCTTCTCCTCCTTGTCTAGAAGCACCGAAGACGAGGTACCCGAGGACGACTGAGGCTTGGAGTAGAGTGAGGCTGCAGCAATCACAGACAAGTGTGGCTGAGGGAGTGCCGACAGCAAGAGTGGATCCCTCTCCAATTGCCTGTGCTTGGCGTTGCGGCGCCGATTGGTAGGCTGTGCCTAATGGGGTTTAAGCCATCGCTTTTTGGCCAAGGGGATTACGTAGTTTTGCATCGGAATCGCTGTTGTGGCCGCAATGAGGACCTCGGCCAGGACACCTGACTCAGGTCGTTTCACCGCGGGTTGTGGAAGCCCAAAGTATTCGACCAAACCTGCAAGTCGTTCATGGAAGGCCTTGGCTGAAGATGGTGTGTCGGGTTCCTCCTCCTCGTCGGTGTCCACAAGGGTGTCCGGCTGGTCTGGCGCTAAAGGAGGAGTGCTGGGCGCCGAAGGCTGGGGTGTGGAGACCGGAGCCGGATGCTGCTGTGGAAGCTGGCATGGAACCGCCTGAACTGTAGGAGGCAGGGAAGGCGGAATCTAAGGACCCGGCGTGGGCAGCTGGGGCCTGAGGCACTGGAGGCATAGGAGGAAGGACTATAAGCGTTGGCAGTCGGACTGGAGGCAGCATGTCGCTGATCACATCCCGAAGGATGGCACCCATCTGAGGGGACCTCATAAGCGTGAGGAATTTCTCGAAAAACCTGTCCTCAAAGGCTGGTGGGGTGGCAGGTGGTATTGATAGAGTAGCGGACGGCTGCTGGGGCTTGTGCGTATTCTGCCTGGCTGGTTGCGGGTTATATCTGCCCTGCAACGCTGAAAGATATTCTGTAGGCCACGTAACTGGAAAAGACCAGACCCACCTGGACACTCAATCTCCTACCTGCTCCCCGAGCGGGGGTGGTGTCTGGCGCAGTGGGAATTTTGTCGGACTACATGCCACGTGCCTGCGTCATGGTGCATGCCTTGCTGCACCAGGCCTCCTCCTAGAATCTTGGCGGTGGAGCTTGAGGCCTACCCTGCCCCTCAGGACGAGGCCTGGTAGGTGTGCTGCCATCGGCTGTGTCACCGGTAGTGCTGCGTACAGGCGCCCCCCTCAGACATTTTCCGGTAATAAGGGCATAGCCCCTCGGGAGGACACCCAGTAAAAGAACCCTCCCAGCTGTCACACGCTGGTAAGCGCGTCACACCCGGTAGAACCCTCCCAGCCGTGTTGGGGGCCAAGGCAGCGGAGGCAAAGAGCGTGGGAGTCGGACATAGTGAAGAGCCCCTCGCAGGCTGGACTCCTTCTGAAGCCCGATGATGTTGACATGTGCCGGGGAGGAGCATGGCGTCAGAAGACTGAGTACCCGATTAAAGATAAAAGACAGTATCCGGGGAAGAGAGTGTGGAATTACAAGGCCGAAGCCAAATCCAGGAGCACTGGTGAAAGCGGTCCGCTCCTGTCGACGCGGAAAAGAGTACTGGAGCGCATGCTCCCAGGGCCGTGCCCCCATGCGCCTCTAAATTTAAAGGGGAAGAAGATTTTTTTCTGGTGAAAAAGGTTCAGTCTTCCGTCCCTAGCGAGGGACACTCATACAGTATGGAAGAAAGGAGAGAGGACATAGGAGTATAGCATGATATAATAGAGAGATGGTGGAGTGTGTTGTAGCTGAAATTATTTGCATTTAAACAGGGAAAAGGTGTGTATGAGTGCTCGAGGTATAGGGTTGAGATGTTGTACGTGCATATGTAAAGTTTGGGTGCGTGAGGGGCTTGAGATGTGCTCAGGCAGTCCTAAGCATGTTGTGGGCAAGGTTTGAGAAGGTAATGATAGTTGAGCTGTCCAAAGACCTGGGATACCAATCCCAAGTGTTTCTGTTGGTTGTGTGAAAGAAATTGGAATAGTTGGATAAGAGCAAGGGGGAGACTGCTGTGGTAAGGAAGTGAGAGGACGCCAGCAGATATGGAAATAGTTCAAGAGTTGTATAGATATTGCAAGAGGCAGGAAGGTAGATAATAGCAGGCCAGAGTTGGAAGCATGAAGGAAAAGAGCCCTAGAGTGGGGAAAGAATCCGAAAGAAGCCCTCGTGTCTAAAATAGACCTAGGTGGGCAGATTTAAGGAGGCCACCCTAGTTATGGTGAATAGCGATAATCTGAGAGTTTAGCCAAAAACCAATCAAGGTAGTGTGGAGAGGAGACAAGGCTTAGTCTCAGGAGTGTGTGAGTGTGGCCAGGGGCACCAATGAGTTCACACAGAATAACACACAATAATTAAACTTAGACAGTTATCAAAAAAATACAATTATTTATTGCAGCATCTAAGCCACACCAAGAAATTACATTAGCAGGTAGTAATATTATACAAAGCACACAAATGTATACATTCAGCAGTCGGTTCACTTTCAGTACATCATTCAATAACTAACCAGGTGAAACAGGCAAGTATTCAGATGTGGGGGAAATTATTAGAACCAGTCACAAGTACAATTCCCTTTACTTAAGAAGTCCATCCGTAAGATGTATGGGGCATAATGCCCAAAAGTCACAGGTTCCAATACAAGGCTTCTCCAGGGAAGGTATTTTCTACAGGGATGCAATGGACTTGTGGCAGTGATTTAAAACAGTTAAAAACTATTGCAATGTTCAATAACAATTTGTCAGAAGACAGGAAGATGATCTCTCTCTTCCGGGCCCAAGGCTAACCAAGGGGCAGTGGAACGGAACAGACCCAAGTTTAACAAAGTTAAGAGGGAGAAAGGTGTCACGGTCCATACCCCCACACATCAGGTGCAGACCAACCTGCCCAGGACTTTGACTTCCATGGGGGCCTTTAAGGCCCCAAAGACTCTCTCGGGGGCCTCCTGGACTTGGTCCTGGCGCCGTTGGCGCCAGGCTCATGCTGCCATCACCAACATCGCAAGTTTCAAACTAAGTGAAGCACGTGTGGACCAATCTGAGGCAGGCTGAAGGGACTACTTGCCTAGGAAACTATTTGGTTGGGTGTGGTTGCTGGGACTACTTTACCTGGGGACTACTTTCGGAAGGCTATATAAACCACGCCTTTAGTACAGAACACGCTCCGCGTTATTCTGCACTCCTGCAGCGTAACGCTCACTGTGTCTGTTACCTTCAGGCCAGTCTACTACAACGCCAGTCCAGTTTCTTCTCGAGCAACCTGCAAAGGAAGGAAAAGACATCAGGTTAGCCGCGTTGATCAAGGATTCCACATCGCTATCCAGCGCATCATTCATACCTACCTGAGAGCTGCTCTTTCCGGCGAACCAACGAACCTCCACTCCATCTCTCGACCGCTCCCATCTTTCGCCCGCCACTCCGGAGTCGCTGTACCTGTCGGATGCAAGAAGAAATATCAGGTTAGCGCATATTAGGGAAAAGACACTTTGAACTGTCAACTCATTGATGTGTCATACTCCCCTGAAGGCTGCTTCTACTAGCGGTCCCGCTAGTTGTCACCACGCGGTCCGAGGTACAGCACCTGCAATACAAGAGCAGCAGGTCAGTCACACAGAAGGGCAATAGCGCATATAAAGACTTATCACAGAACGATGCTGTGAACTTACCTTTTCTTGGAAAACAACTCTGCGTTCTACGTATTTTCGCATCAAAGGGAAACCTACAAGGGAAAGACAACGTGCAATTTGAACCCTTTGGCAAACGATATAGATGGTAAAGACTTACCCATTGAATCAACGTTGTCTGAGACTCGACAGGATCAGTGAAGTAACTGGATCCTAGAACTCTACGCACCCCTGCATACTGTTGCAGGACGGAGAGCCTGCCATTCTTAAAACAAAGGTGCACCTTCGAGACGGCACGGATACAGAGGAGACACGTGAAACCATTTAAAATCAGATCTGCCAATCCGGTTCGGCGCCCCAGGAAACAAAGTGCTTCACACCCAATGTTATCCTATGGAGGGCAGGGGGGTACAGGCACAGGTATGCTTACTTACCCCCAGACTCTGATTTTCCCAGGGTTCACAATAGATCACCTGGGGCTTGCTGGAGAGCGGTCTTCCGTTATTTGTTCGAGTGAGAGGTGCCATGGGGTAGCAGATGCGAGTGCAACTGCAAGATGTAAGCCCAGTTGATGAAGAAACGCAGACTTCCATGATGCAGACCTCTTCAGGATACTTCACAGGATGGAGGAAGGGGAGTTCCATCGACAATCACTGTTTACAGGCGACGAAAGGCGTCCTTCCAATCGCTGTCAAAGCAGCAGCTCCAGAACGGGGTCCCTTTATGCTAGGAAGTTGAAATGTCAGGAGAAGGCAACTAAATGGCATAAGCTGGCGACCACCAACGTTCCCGGGCTTGAAAACAGAACAGCGACCATTCTGGCAAGGTAGCCCACAAGGAGCTTGTCAGTCCACCGGGCAATCCAGGGACATCTCCGAAGGCTCCTCGGGAATGCAACCTAAAGAAGACGTCAAGACATGGCCCCACTAGTCCAAGGGACAAGGCACTGATGAGCGTCTTCTGAAATCAGGCAGATAAGCAGGGCTTCACCGGGCCAATCACTGGAGGGGATGCTGGTCTACTGCAGAAGTCATCCTCGGATTGTCAATGGGTTGCTCTTCTATGAAGCATTCTTGCGCCTCCAGAAGAATGGCTGCAGGAGTCGTCCTCTTATCCAAATCTAGAGCTGAAAGCAAGTCCAAGCTCACCAATGGAAAGTATCTTCACCATTTAAACAGCCAGTCAGGGTAAACTACTGGTTTCACATCCGTCCCAGCAGCAGACCTTCTGGTACCACAGGTGTGGACTGGGAGTAGACAATCCCAGCCCCCTTCCTGTGGCACACACACAAAGACTCATCAGCCCACGAAAGCAGCAGCTTTCCCAGGCAAGTGCATGACCATATATGGGATTTCCTAACCTGACGAGGTAGGAAGAAGGCCAAACTACAATATGATCAAAGAACAAGAGCAAATCTTGTGACATAGCCATTTTAGGACACTAGCCCCGTTCAGAAGCCATACGCAATCAACTCAAATGTGCACATAAAAATAAAGCAAAAACCTGTAAAAGTGTAACTGCTGCCACCAGCTTGTCTTTAGGCACATGTAAAAGTAACTAAAAATCCTGAAAGTAAAAAGTTAGGGAGATACAAAAGTATCCCCATCGTATTGCGCTGCAAGGTGCTGTGCGCAATGTAAAACACAAGAATTCAAAAGAGAAACTAAGTTTCTCAGTACTGACGCTCTGAAGGACTAGTCAGTTCGCCCATAACAAATTAGCAAAATGCAAAGGAAGTGAAGCTGAAGGCTCGACTTCCCTTCAAACAGTCATGTCATGACCATAAACAAAGCACAACTAACGAGGTTCCATAGAAAACTATGGAGGGAAAGTTGCAAAATGAAAATCTTTCCTAACATGGGGAGAAACAGGGAAGCCCCAGAGTGGGGAAAGAATCCAAAAGAAGACCTAGTGTGAGCGAAAAGCCCAGAAGCCTCAGGGTGGGGGCACAAACTGAAAGAAGCCCTGGTGTGGAGAAAAAAAGCCAAGAAGCCCCGGAGTGGGGAACCGAGGCAAGGAGAAGCTTGCTGGGGGTGAAACAGCTGAGGAGCCCAGAGTGGGAAATGAGCAAGAGTGAGCCCCAGAGGGGCAGTGAAAGAGACAAAGATCCAGAGACTGCGAGAAGGGGGAAAAAAAAAAAGTCTCCCAAAAGGGATAAGGACTGTGAGAGATGAACAAGTTACTTACCAACTGGTAACGTTCTTTCGACTGGATGTTCCTCAAACGTATTCCACATCTTTGACATGTAATGTCCACAGCTGTGCTGCTTTGGACATTTTTCGGTAGAGGGCGTCCTGTGTCGATGGCGTCGGGTCGATGTCTCCGTCGAGGGTGACGTCACTGGATGTTATAAATAGTACGCACGGCGCCAGTAGCCTCAGTTTATGTTTTTTCACCGATAGCGTGTGACATGCTTGTACACAAATGCCTGCTTGACTGCACATAGCCTCGAGGGAACGCAAGCTGCAATAGCATAGGAAATTCTCAGAGGGGCAGGCTGGGAGGGCGATGTGGAATACGTTGGAGGAACATCCAGTCGAAAGAACGTTACCAGTTGGTAAGTAACTTGTTCTTTTAATGGATTGTGTCCTCCAACGTATTCCACATCTTTGACAGACTCCCAAAGCAGTATCAGAGAATGGAGGAGGGAGAAGAATTTACAATACCCAATCAGATGGCAGAATAAAGCACTGCTTTACCAAAGGCCATATCCTGACCATGGAGCGTATCCAGGGAGTAATGTTTGACAAAGATGTGGCTGGAAGCCCACGTTGCTGCATCACAAATATTCCTAATAGGAACTCCCTGCTGCAGGGCTGTGGATGTAGCCACGCCACTAGTCGAGTGAGTTCGCAACCCCCTCAGGGGGGTCCTTGCCCGCCAATCTGTAACATTCAGTAATGGTGAGGATAATCCACCTGGACAAGGTCTGGTAACAGCCTTGCCCAACCGGTGTCCAGTGTACCCCACAAAGAGTTGGTCGTCCACTCTGACGCTGGACATGCTAGAAATATAAAAGCTCAAGGCTCTCCTAAGGTCCAACCTATGGAGGTCGCTCCTCTTCATTTCCAGGATGAGGGGGAGGACAGAAAGCAGGAAGTACCACTTTCTGGCTCAAATGAAACTCTGACACTAACATAGGTAGAAAGGATGGACGTACCCTCAGTACAACCCTATCCTTGTGGAACACAGTAAAGGGTGGCTTAGATGAAAGTGCCTGCAATTCACTCACTCTGCGAGCAGATGTAACTGCAACCAAGAAAACTGTCTTGAGAGACAGCAGTCTCAAAGGACAAGAGTGCAGAGCCTCAAACGGAGCCCCCATCAGGAATTTCAAGACTAAATTTAGATCCCAAACCGGCACCTGAAACGGGGACGGCGGGAACACTTTTGTGAGCCCTTTTAGAAATTGGGAAATCAGAGGAATCTTAAAATAATAACATTCTTCAGACAAGTGCTTGAAAATAGACAGTGCCACCAGGTAACCTTTAATGGTACCCACTTGAAGGCCCCTGTGGGCTAAAGAAAGCAAGAAAGAAAGAACCATTCAAATGGAACACTTAAAAGGATCGACATTGTGGCCTCTGCACCAGTCGAAAAACTTATGTCAATGGTGCAACGGCTGCCGGCCGCCTTGCCGAAAGCAACACCTCCATCACGTCATCCGGGAGGTCCCAATCCATATATCTCAACCTTTCAGAAACCAAGCGTGAAGGTTGAGATTCTTGACCTCTGGATGGAGAACCCAACCCCCACACCCCCCACGTGGCGCGCGAGCGAAGATCCTCTCGGTGGGGAAGACGGCATGGAGGGCAGATAGACATTTCTTGAAGGTCTGGATACCACGCTCTCCTGGTCCAATCCGGAGCAATGAAGATCATGTGGGATTCGAACCTCCGCAACCTCCTTAGCACCTGAGGAATTACAGGGACCAGAGGAAATGCGTACAGAAGTGGGAATGACCAATTCATGACGAATGCGTCTCCTAAGGCTCATCTCGGAGGAAATTCTCTTGAGCAAAATCTCTCGCACTTCCGGTTGGCACCGGTCGCGAACAGATCAACTTGTGGGGTTCCCCCAAAAGGGCGAAGACCTCCAGAATGACTTCCTGAGCTCGTGGGAGACCGTGCTCTGCCTGCTCAGAGCGTCCGCCGCCACGGCATTCTCCTCTCCGGCCAGATGGACTGCCGAGAGTGATATTCCTTGCTGGATTGCCAAGAACCAGAGCTGCATCGCCGCTCTGCAAAGCGGGAGTGACCCTACCCCCCTTTTTTGTTGAGGTAATTCATGGTCACAGTGTGGTCCGTCATGATCAGGACACTCTTCCCCCGCAAAGACGGCAGAAAAGCCTTCAGGGCCAGCCTGACGTCCCTCAGCTCCAACAAGTTGATGTGGAATTTGGACTCCGACGGAGACCAACGACCGCTGGTGGTCAGATCGTCGGCATGAGCCCCCCCCCCATCCTGTGAGGGAAGCGTACGTCACCACTGTCACCTCTGTCCATGGTTGCCAAAATGGCTCCCCTTCATCAGATTCCCTTCGCTGCCCCAACACAGAAGATCCTGCAAGACCGAGAGCGGAATCTGAACGGGATCCGACATCTTGCCTGAGAACTGTGACCACTGCGTCTTCAGAACCCATTGAAGGGATCTCATCCTCAATCTGGCCTCTGGCACTATAAAAATGCAGGGTGCCATGAGGCCGAGCAACCTTAAGAATTCGAAAGCCGGAAGACGCTGGGCATGTTGAAATTTGATCACCATCTGTACTATGTGATGAGCCCTCACCTTGGGAGGCGAGCACGTTCCCAAGGACGTGTCCAACACAGTCCCGATGTACTAGAGCTGTTGGGAAGGTGTCAGATGCGACTTCTTGAAATTGAGGGAGAAGCCCAGCTTGTGAAGGGAGCGGCAGGTGAGCCTGAGACGATCCATAGCTTGTTCGGGAGAACGCGCTCAGATCAGCCAATCGTCCAGGTAGAGGTAGACGTGAATCCCCCCTCATCTTAGATACGCTGCCACCACCACCATTAGCTTGGTGAAGACACTCGGGGCAGAGGTCAATCCGAATGGCAGGATCTGAAACTGAAAGTGCAAGCTGCCAGCCGCAAACCTCAGGTACTTTGTTCTTTGGATGAATCGGCACATCAAAATAAGCATCCTGGAGGTCCAGAGACACCAAACAATCCTGAAGTCGAAGGGCCTGAAAGACCTGAGAAAGAGTGGCCATCTTGAACTTGTCCTTCATGAGGAGTTTGTTCAACCAACGAAAGTCCAAGATGGGTCTCAGTCCCCAGTCTTTCTTTGGAATCAAAAAATATGGGGAATACTATCCCTTGTTCGTCTTCGCTACACACATCAGTTCTATAGCGCCTTTCTCCAGCAGGGTCATGATTTCCTGCACAAGGAGCGGATCCAGAAGCTTCAAAGAGTTTCCCCAGTGGATTGTCGTGAGGCCGCTTTAGGAAGGGAAAGCAGTAGCCGTGAGCTATCGTATCCAGAACCCACGCATCTGAAGTAATAGCTTGCCATTCGCGAGATACTGAGATAGCCTGCCCCCAACTGGCGAACAGTGGAACATGGCCTCATAGCTGTTTTGGAGCAGCTGCGGAAGTGCCTGAAGGCAAAGAGGCAGCTGCCTGAGCAGCTTTGGCACCTCTAGTTCCCCAACCAACACGGGTACTTTTACGTTCACTCCCTTTGATTGACGGCTCCTCTCGTTCTACTAAAAGAGGAGTAATAATGAAAGGAACCCCCCTCCACTGTTGTCCCCTAGAACGAAAAGGCAGAGGTTGACGCACAGCTGCGCCCAAAGATTTAGCAGCAGCTTTGGAGGTCTGCAACCTCTCAAGGCTCTCGTGAGCCTTGCTGCCAAACAAATGAGAGCCATCAAATGGCATGTTCAGAAGACGGGCCTGTACATCCGGAGCAAAACCAGACTTCTGCAACCACGCAAACCTTCGTATAACGGTGCCCGCAGCCATGGACCGTCTAACATTGTCGGCCGTGTCCAACCCAGACTGAAGGGATTCACACATGGCATCCTTGCCATCCTGCACGAGAGCAAGGAACCCATCCCTTTCTTCACAGGTGGAGTTGGCCGACTTCCGCGCCATACTCCCTGCAGAAAACACCTTGCGTGCCCAACCATCGAAGCGCTTGTCGTCCCTAGTAGGAGGGATGGTACGGTACGCCGCCTGCCTCGAGGTGGCTGCAGCCGCCTGAACCACCAAACTCTCGGGAGTGGAGAGAGTGGCTAGGTAGCTGGGGTCGCTACTGGAAGGGCGGTATTTTTTAGTTAACGACTTGTTGACCACCGGAAGAGTCTCTGGAGTCTGACAAGTAGTCGCCAGCCTCTTTTGCAAAAGGCAAATGAAAAGGCAACACTCGGTCAGTGGACAGACCTTGATCCAAAATATCAGTTAGCTCATCCTGATCAAATGCAACCAGAGGACCGGAGCAACCGAGATACTCAGTAACCCTAGACATCAACCTCCTATAGGAGGATCCAGCATGAGCCGCAGGCTCAGGCCTGCCAAACTCCACCTCAGGAGATTTGTCAAGGCCACTGACATCATGCAATGACTGAATTAACTCGTCCAATTAACTGTCTCTGGAAAAGACAAGAGCCTCATTAGGCTCAACAGGCTCAAACTCCAAATCAGATTTCTCCTCATCCTTATAGATATCATGCAGAGAATGAAAACTCCTGCCTAGGGACAGGAGTAGGCCTTGAGTCGACAACACGTTTCACAGTCTTGGATTTAGCCTTTCTCTGAGGATCCACAGTACCGGGAACCACCACCAGCAAATTCCTGGCCAAATGGCCCCAAAGGCGTCGAGGGCTCTAAGAGCTGGAGCAAAGGCAAAGCACCAACAGCCGCACTCGATGGACATGGCGTTGACTCCTCCAGCCCTTAACAGACTGCTGCAGTTTTGCCGAGGATGAAGACAGAGACCTGGATCTAGCACATCTCTGGCGATCAACTGGAGCCTTGTCCGAATGGGACCTCGACGGTTCCCGATTTTTATCGCGCCGAGTACCCGGGCCCGAAGGAACGCGAGCATCGGACCGAGGCCGTTCCCTGCCGGATTCTTCTGAAGGCGCGGATGGAACTGTGCCCTGGGATTGAAAAATCGACAGCATTTGCTCCCTGAAGGCCTTCCATTCCTCAGGAGTCAAGGATTTAGTGGGACAAGCCACTTTCCTTGCGGTGCCATCATCTGACGGGGAAGGCGACCAGTGACGCCGCTTCCGGGAGTGCCGAGAAGAGGACGAGTGGCGGGGCCCACTCCGGGATCGAGAACCCTGGGACTCCTTCTGACAAGGAGAGTCACCCCTCGAATCGTTGGTGGAAACACCCAGAGCTTTTCTGGACTTACTAGGCTTAGAAACCCGACCTACCTTTAACTTCCCCTTACGCTGCTGCAAGGCCTTAGCAGTCAACGACTGGCACTTCGAGCAGTCATCGGTATCCTGAATTTCACCCAGACACCACATGCACAGAAGCGGTGCGGGTCCGTAATCGACATCTTGGACTTACAGTCCCGGCACATCTTAAAGCCAGACCGCAGAGCCGGAGGAGTAGACAATGAAGACATTTTCTCGAAGATGATCATGCGAGGCGCGCCGAGTTCCCGAATCAAACAAGTCTGAGGAAAAAACAGAACTGAGGTTATGGGTGTCGTGCGTCCTATTTATAACATCCGGTGACGTCACCTTCGACAGAGGCCTTCGAGGGACATCGACCCGATGCCATCGACGCAGGACGCCCTCTGCCGAAAAATTTCCAAACCAGCACAGCTGTGGACATTACATGTCAAAGATGTGGAATACGTTGGAGGACACAATCCATTCGAAACAAGTTTCCAGGAAAACCAGAAAGACTCGGCTGGAACGCCGGGACAGCACTCCAGCCGTACACTAACAATGTGTTTTGGGACTGCAAATATAGGGAAAGGTCTGCAGTAAAGAGACACAGCAGCCAGCAGCCATCCCTTTTCTTGGGCATGGCCTTAAAGTAGGACTTTGTTGTTTTATATTTCCTTTTGAGCAGTCGGAAGAGAAATTAATTTCTGGACAGAGGAATCCATATATGTATAACCGTCTTGACACCCTGTTAGGGGAGTTTTCCTAAATTCCACTTGGAGGTAAGACTCACAAAGATATCCCTTGGTATACAAGTCCCCAACTTTTAGTACAAGTCTGTACTACCCAAAGGTTCTGGTAGAATGGCAGAGCAGCCTGGCTCATCTTAGGAGGAGGATGTGAGCTGAAGTTAAGTACACTGAGCGCAGTCAATACAATAGTCCAAAGAAACTCTTACACACTGAAAGTTTTATTAAAAAACATAAATGTATCCTTATATACACAAGGCAGGTAGGTAAATACTTATTTCACCTAACCAACACACAAGAATTATTAACAATGCTTTTCATAAGTGACTGTTTCAATAGTAGTTGCTTGCAGTTACAATTGTTATAGAGAATGACACTAATGACAGTTCTACCGTATTACTGGTACTACCACGCACTCGTATTTGTTACACAGAAATTATAGTTTCATTCGTTTAGTAAAGTCACAGCAGACCAAGTCTGTAGGAAGGAAAAGCATGTCACACTTTAGCAATACTTTACATAATAGCAACCCATTTCAAAGCTTCTAATGCTTTTTAAGTCAAATCCCTAACTATCCAAAAGTCAGGGTAGGAGTAGAAAAAAAGTCTTATATAGGAGCAGGAAACGAAGATACTTTAGTCACTTAGGTAAAAATACTTTTGTAAGGTAACAGTTATATGGACCCTGCAAAGAACTACCCAATAGGTCACATGCTGTTAAGACTGGACCAGAGATATGGGTCGACACCCAAACCTCTTGCAACCCACTCCAGTTACACTGGAGTGACACTCCAGCTTAAGGTAAATTCTACCTTAAGCCCCACAGTACCTTAGGTTATATGAAGCAAATGCAGCTGGATTCTTTCCTGTGGAGCAGCGACAGAACCAGTCTCCTGATTCCTCGGTCTGGTGATGGAAGGAAGGACTCTGAATGGGATGCCACAGCAGCAGTCGCAAAAAAGGTCCCTCAGCAAGGATTTCTTCGGTCTCCAACTTTCGGCCTGCGATTTATGCACCTTTTTATCAGCTCAAACAAAGGACGGTTTTCACCCAGTCGATGTTCCTGGGTTCTTCAGTCCTGCACTCTGGTGATGGGACTTGGATGAGTGGCATTGTGCCTCTGGAGGGCCAATTGGAGCTCACCAAAGTTCTGGTCCGATTTGGCACCGGAAAGACTTTGTGATGCAAATGGGTCGAGGTCTCCTGGTATTAGCGGTTTGCAGCCCTGGAAGGTCACAGCACCTCAGGAGATGGCTTGATCCGCAGCTTGGCTTGAGGCTGGTTGGTTCCACCAGTCAAAGGGAAGGAGTTGTCCTTTTCGGCGCTTCTGTCGATGAGAAAACAGCATCATGACAGCAGTGGTCACTTCACGCTTACTGGAAAAGGCTGGGGGTGTCTTTGGTCTACAGCTTTGGATCTTCTGTTCCAGTGGTCGAATTGACTTCTGCCTCACGAAGCTCACCTTTTATTCAGTTTTCTCATTAACTCCTCTGCAAACTCTCTCAGCAGTTTACAGAAAGGGGTGTGTGGCTGTCCAATCAGGACAGCCAGCCCCCCAGTGGGAACTGGATCCATTCTGGGACTCTAGCAGACAAAGGGCAGGGGAGTGTGTTAGGGAGAATGTCCAGTTTGTGTACCAATTCCCTTTAACCTGTGAGACCCTCCCTTGCCCTGCACCTGCACCCACCTGCGAAGCAAGAAACCTTGGGGTCATCTTTGATTCCACTCTCTCCTTCTCTCACATTTCAGACATCTCTAAAAAGTCAAATCATCAGCTACACCTCCTCAGAGGTACTCTACCCTTTCTCACCCCCCCCCCAAGAGGCTCACTGTCTCCAGACCCCTGGTTCTCTTCAGGCTTGACTATTGCAACAGCCTCTTCCTCAACCTCCCTTCTTCTGCCCTGCGCCCTCTGCAACTCATCCAGAACAGAACCGCAAGACTTATTCTTGGCCTCAGGCCCAAGGACTGCATGTCTCTGATGCTGAATCCCTCCACTGGCTTCCTGTGGCTGCAAGGACCTAATTCCAGATCCTTTGCATTGTTCACACGACTTTCTGGGGCCTAGGACCCACCTACTTTCAACGCTGCCTACCTAAATACTGTCACTCACGAGCCCTCCGCTCATCTACCTCCAACCTTCTGCGAGTGAGCCGGTTCTCCAGGCAGAGATTTGGTGGGAGATCCTTATCCTCAGCAGGTGCCTCCCTCAGGAATAGCCTCCCTGCCGCCCTACGTCTTGAGGCGGATCTCCTGAAATTCCGGAAACTCCTCAAGACCTTCCTCTTCTCCTCTTCCTTCTCTCTCCCTCTACCCTGCTAATCTAGTTCTCTGGCCTTACCCTCACTCCCTCATTTTCCTTACAGAATGCTGACTGACCGCCTGGTGTACCTCAGAGTCTCACTGGTCCCTGGCACTCCTGCCAGTCCTCTCTTGCGCTTGCCTCAGGGCCCTACACCCGCCTCACACTTAATGCACTGTGAAATTAACCCAAGAGAGTGGCTCTCTCTGCACTTACCCCAGTCACAACCGACCAGGTGCTCTTGATCCTCCCCTCCCTGTGACCCTCTGTGCACTTGCACGATCCGTACGCACCACGCCTGAAGATAGTCTGTCTCTCCCCTGTCTTCAACCCTACAGCTCCACACACCGTGGGTAATAATAAGCAGCGCTCAGATACCCAGGGGTTCGTAGTACTTGTTATTTACCAGTTGCTAGCTGTGTTCTGTCTAACCTTAACTTTCCATGCAAACTCAATTTTGCAAAGGTAATACATATAAGTGCTGCTACTGACCTTAACTGACATCACTCTGTGGGCTAGATATGTAAAGCATAGGAAAAGTTACTCAGCTGCATTATTGGTCCTTCTATAGTTTGATTCCATTTCTAATTCAATGCTGTTAGTTGCTGCATTTTTGATTTGCTTGTGTATATATAAATATATTTTAATATAACTGTATTTTAATATAACTGGGGACATGTTTTCTTGGGTCAATGTATGTATTGATTTGTTTGTACTGCTCTACAACTCTTATAACTCCCTCCTAAGATAAGCCTAACTGCTCAGCCACTCTACCGACTTGTGTAGCACAGGCCTATATTAAGTGTTGGTCCCTAATACCAAGAGTTACATTTTATGACGTCTAACCCCAGTTGGACTTCAGAAAAACATACCTAACATTACCTACAGCTCACATCTTCCTCTTATGAGAAGACTCACTGCTCTGCTACTCTACCAAAGTTCAGGAGTAGTATCGACTGATATTAAGAGTTGGGAATCTACAAACCATTGGGATAGTTTTATGAAGTCTTACTTCACAGTGGACTTTGGGAAACCTCCCCCTAACATATTGCTTTACTGATCCTTTAGTACTTTTAACTTAATGCTATCATATCTTGTTAAATAGTGTATTTTTATAGATCGTTGTGTGGACAAATAGGTGCTTAAAGAGTGCTTCTGGTGTTACAGAAAAATTCTCCTAACATCAGATCAGAGAGCCCGAAAGGTTCCCTGTAGTCTGTTTTCCCAAGCGGGACACCCTGCACAACTCAGTGCGTACTCATTTGCTGGTGGCAACTATTTGGATCTTTTTATGAGGCTTCACTGATGCAGCCATTTTGTGATCAAGGAAGAATTGTGTGGTCCCTGCAGGGTTCTACGTTATTTCGCCGAATGATTTTACATCGTGGGACTTTTCATCGCCACCCTTTCATCGCCAAAAAGTCCTTTTTGTTTTTTCTTTTTTTATTTATGAGGGGGCTTTGCCCCCCCAAAACTCCCCTTACTTAAATAATCATACCTCAAACCGCACCAAACACCCCCCCCATAAAAAAGTAAAAAAATAAAGTTTTTGGCGATGAAAGGGTTGGCGATGAAAAGTCCCACGATGTAAAATCATTCAACGAAATGCGTGTATAACCCCTGCAGATCCCTATTAAAATGGGGACCTGGGTTTAGAAGTCCTGCGAGACTAAATAATAATGGGCTTTACCTGAAAAGCATGAAAATAATATGTGGATTACTCTCCATAAGTCAAAATCCCTGTCTCATTCAAAACTTTGGCAGATCATTGACATATCATTGACTTGTTTTCGATAACAGGAGGGCAACATCACTCACTTATGAGCGAGAAAGGTTGCACAATGGGGCAAGAAGGGTTTAAGAAGGTTGTTCAAAGTTACAGGATGAAGTTTATCTCAGAATGATCATGTGGTACTACTCGGACGAGAAGAGGTGCTTATAAAGGCCAATTTCCGTCCATATTACAACACAGCAAAACACCCCTTACATAACAATTTCAGGCAATATTTCAAAACCTAAGTTGCTTTAAATTAAATGAGAATATTCATATTTACATCGAAAACACAGATGCAATGAGAATTGATATATGACATTAGGGAAAAATCAGAAATCAAATTCATATTTGTTTCCCTGAATGGAGCCCAATTCACAGGTTAGCAAGGTCATCATGGAGCAAGATTTCACCTAAGTGGGAGTCAGATCTGTCCAAAATAAAGAAATGGTGGCGATGTCAACATTAAATTACATAATACCCTGGGGTGCTCTGTATTATATACGTATAGCACATGCCCACGTCTGTTTCTAGCCATGGAACTCATAGGCCAAGTGGTTTGTGTGCCCCCGCCGCCCCCACCTACATTTACACACAGGCTCATTCCAATAAACCTAAAGCCTCACCCTACTTGAACCCCTCTTACATTAATCCACAGGTCAGAGATCTCTTCATATATGATAAATGGCTGGACATTTTCAGGTACCGCTTTGGCGAATTCCAGACGCTGCTCCTCGCTATCTGGAATTGGAATGAAGAGTTCAGGAGGTAGGAGCACCAGCTGCAGCCGCTGCTGAGAGCGGTCCAGGAGCATAGCCCATGCACTGTAAAAGAGAACAGGTCAGAATCAGAAAAGAGGGGAGAGCCGGGACACATGGCTGGGCAAAGGAAAAGGGAGTAAGGGAGAGTAGGAGGAGAGAACAGACATTAGGCAGTCAAAAAGAATGGAGCAGCAAGAGGGGAGAGCGAATACAATTGCAGAAGTCAGTACTAACACATAATGCTGCAAGCCAGAATACAAGATGAAGTTGGGAACAGCATGATTCAGGGCCACCATGAGTACAAGATGCAAAGGAAGTCCAGCATGAGAGTTGAGAAAGGGTGACACACTGTGAATCAATGAAGTCCATAAAAGTCAAATCCAGCATTGGCCACAAGACAGTGATGGTGAAACTAGAATGTATCACGACAGACTCCTGCAGAAATAGGCTGGATGGGGGGGAAAAAGGGAGCAGGATAGAAGAATCAAGCAAAACAGGCAACACCTGTGTGCGAGAAGGTTGGGGGCACAAGGGAACAGCACAGCGGGACCAGAGGGATTGGGGGTGGGGGTGGGGATGGCCTGTGAGGACAGAGGGAGTAACACATGTTGGTGCATGCTTACCTGCTGTCTGAGCAGGGGATCGAGCCCTGGGTCCTCCTGGTCCAAACAGGAATTGCCCTTGTCTTTGTCTGCCCTTCCCTTCGGACGCCCGGGCAAAAGATGCCCTTGATCTAAGAGTTTAGAGCAGGAAGGAAGAGGCAGGGCTAACAAGGTGGGCAGGGCTTAGGTCAGTTGACCTAGATCCACCTGCTCCCCATCTGCAAAGGAAAAGAGGCTGGAGGGCTCCTTAATTAGGGGAAAAGAGCGGCAGCCAGGAAGGCAGCAGGTGGGCGGGGCTTAGGCCAGGTGACCTAGATCTACCTGCACCTGCTCCCCATCTGCAAAGGAAAAGAGGCTGGAAGACTCCTTAATTAGGGAAAAAGAGCGGCAACTAGGAAGGCACCAGGTAGGCGGGGCTTGCTAGGCGGGGAAAAAGAGCGCAACTTGGAGGCACCATGTGGGCCGGGCTTAGGCCAAGTGACCGGCTCTACCAGAAATGTCAGGCCTAGTACGGTAATCGCCTGTCTGTTTCCATTTCCTTCTTTATCTATGTCTTAGCTCTTGCACTCTCTGAAATGTCGTCAGGCTGAGTATGATGGTACATTTCACATCCATACTGTTCATGGCCTGTAAGAATAGCACTGTATTTTCTCTTCTTCCCTCCCCTTGCCTTGAAGTGCTTTTAAACACATTGTGTATAGGCACTATATAAATAAACTATATCATAAGCACTGAGAAAGTGTGTGAAAGAAGAGAAAAATAAGCAGAAGTGGTGCGACTCATGGCAGTGTCAAGCAATGAGAAACAGAAAAAAAATCCACCTGCTCCCCATCTGCAAAGAACAAGAGGCTGGAGGGCTCCTTAAGTAGGGAAAAAAAGCAGCAACCAGGAAGGCACCAGATGGGCGGGGCTTGCTAAATTGGGGGAAAAGAGCGGCAACCTGGAAGGCACCAGGTGGGTGGGGCTTAGGCCAGGTGACCTAGATCCACCTGTTCCCCATTGGCAAAGGAAAAGAGGTTGGAGGGCTTCTTAAGTACTCTCTTTTCCTATCTCCTCCCCTTACTTTCTTCTATGCACTTACTCTATCAGATTTGTTGCTGGACCGACTAGGACATCAAACTCGTCTGTCAGCTAGGCAAAGTTTGCATGCAGTACCCTCTGGGACCACTACACACAACTAGGACTATAGGTGTAAGCAAAACCAACCTTTGGTATAAGTCTGTACCACACAGTTTTTGGTAGCGAGCTGAGCAGCCAGGCTTACCTCAAGAGGGAATGTGAGCTGTAAGGGTGTTACACAGTGGTCTAGAATCACAAGTATTCAGATAGACACTTATACTCAAGGTTTCTTGGTAAAACACTTCTTAATTTATTACACAGTCAGTCAGAAAACATTCACTAAAAGGAGGCAATCAATATCACACAAGAATATACTACAGTGTGTCACAATATGCGGTTCTGTGACATTTAAAACTACTTTGAATTAGGAGCAAAATGGCATTCAGAGTTTTTGAAGTAGGAGCAAAAAGGTATAAGTTAATAAAACGAATATTACAGTTATTCTTAAACAGTGCAAATAGTTAAGGTTCACCAGAGGAGTTGATTCAATGCAATAGGTAGGCCAAAGTCAATGGACTAGAGACTTGTATAGGTAAAAACGGTTCTGGTAGTTAAACGTTAAAGTCTTTGCCACAGTTCTCAGAAGTAGTTCATAGAAGAAAGGTTCATATGTCGGGTCACAAGCTGACTAGGCCTGCAAGTTGCCAAAGTTTCACGCACTTTTTTAGTGAGGCAAGTTCTCTCGGTCGGGTTTTCACAGTACCTTAGATTGAAGAAAAGATGCAGCTGAAGACCGCTGTTCCTGAGCCTCAGTCGTGGGGACAAGAGGGGGATGTTGGGGGACTGATGCACTGCACGGGAACTGGTCACAAAGCTGGAAAACTGGCAAATCTTCGATTCTGGCAGCTGTAGTCAAGCATTCAAACTGGTGTCCTTCTCCCTGGTTATTCGGTTTCCTGCAGCACTCTGAGGAAAATACAACCAGCTCCGAGAATGGTGTCCAGGTGGCTTACAAGTTGATTGGTCCCACCAACTCAAAGGGAGAAGTCGTCCTTGAAGGGCTTCTCTGTCGAGATGAACTTGGCGGTTCGGACCTGCAGTAGGGCTTAACCGGGCAAACCAACGGTCCAGTAGTTGCAGCAGCCCCCCTCTTCCAGCTTGTCTTCGGTTCTTTCATTCCAGTGGTCGACTCTGCCTTCCAAGCCAAGAGACTTGCCTTTTAAACAATTTTCTCCCATTCATTCCAGCCTAGCTGCCACTCACCCAGCAGGGTGGCTGCGCTTACCGGACAGTCAGCCAGCCTATCACGCTAGAGTGCATTTGGGTCTCCTAGGAGACTAAGCACAGGGAGTGTCGGGCACCTCCCTCACTTCTTGCCCACCCCAGACACTCAGCCGCCAGAGGAGGTGTTCAGTCCTGAAGCCCGCCAAAGGCGTAGGAACAAAGGGAACAAACCTGGTCTGGTGTGCAGAGAAACTCTAGAAAGACCTTTCCAAAAAAATGGAGAATAAAGAAAACAGGGACCTTTTTAAACAAAGGGGGCTCAGGCGACATCTTGAAAAACATGGCTCCCGTGATTTTTAGCTACCGGTGTTCGGGGTCGGGAAAAATCATGGTAGTTCGTTGTAAAACCACTGCCACCAGCCATTTCGATAGAAAAGGGTAGCATTTGACCGCTTCATGAGTTTCTAGACACTGAGGATACTAGGTAACCCCTCCAGCACTCTATTGTAAGATAGTGTGTGCTGGGTCTAGGAATTTGAAAAGACTAGTAAAGTCAATTTCACTTTACCTTCTCTGGGAAACAGTGGTTTATCCCATTGAAGGTGTTTAAATCATGGGACAGCCTAAAGGGCTTCCCTGTGTCACTGCACTAAGGGTGCTGTGTGACACAAATAAAAAAAGATGATGCCTATAGTGTTGTCTAAAACTCTATAACCAAAAGAAATAAACACAGAAAACAAAACAGAATTAAAATGTTCAAAGCCCCAAGGTTTAGCAAAAGAGCTGGAGGGCTCTAAGGTAGAGGGAATTAGTACATTTATGAGAATTTTCCCCAACACGGTCTCCTCTCCCATCCGCTTACTTGTTTTTTTTCCTCCTTGCCCCCCCTCCAAGACTATCTGAAATGTCATCAGGCCTAGTAAGATAGTCGCTTGTTTTGTTCCTCCCCTCCCTTTCTGCACCCCTCTCCCTCACCTTTTACTTTTCTCCGGCTCTACCAGAAATGTTGTCAGGCCTAGTACGGTAATCACCTGTCTGTTTCCATTTCCTTCCCACTCGCCCCCTCCCTTCCTTATCTATGTCTTAGCTCTTACACTCTCTGAAATGTCGTCAGGCTGAGTATGATAGTTAATTTCACATCCTTACTGTTCATGGCCTGTAAGAATATCTTTGTATTTTCTCTTGTTCCCGCCCCTTGCCTTGAAGTGCTTTGAAACACATTGTGTATAGGCACTATATAAATAAACTATCATATCATAAGCACTGAGAAAGTGTTTGAAAGAAGAGAAAAATAAGCAGAAGTGGTGCGACTCATGGCAGTGTCAAGCAATGAGAAACAGAAAAAAAGAGGCGACAAACAGAGGAAGGCAAAGAAAGTAATTTAGGGTAAAATCTAAATGTGGTAAAACGGAAAGAAAACAGGATTGAAGACAGCACACAGGTACTGTAGAGAGAGAGCGAAGACTCAGACTTTGCTTTGCAAACAAGGAATTAGGATGGGAAGTGATGGGTTTTAGTGGGATTCAAGGTACTGTAGGGGAGGCATGGTATCTCAAGTATGACACTGACACTAGGTAGAATTTGTAAAACATTTATTGGAGATTCTGGGGTTGGAAAAGCTCCTACTTTGCCATATAACTAAGATGGGAGAAATCTCGACCATCAAACGATGAACAAAACAGTCCTGGTTGAGTCTGTCAAATCAAAATGGCCTATGCTAACAAAATCTTATGCCTGCCTTATCTCTTGTACAAAGTTTATAAAGGAGAAATGCATGCAAAGGAAAAATCAGTGTTCAAAAGAATAAATGTGGTTGAATCAGCTCTCCTGTGAAAACTAAGGAATACATTTAATTTTACTTCATAGTTTGACTTGAAGTGTTATTTTGGAAATGTTTTTAACACACATTAACACTTTGTGGAGTCCACTTTTTCAGCTTGGCGGCTGAATCAGATCTCCTCCCCACGTTACACCACATGGAGTAAGGCAGTCCCTGAAGGCAGGATGACACTCTGGCTTGGGTTTTCAACACAAACAGTTCCAAAACTTGGATTGAGGCAAGTCTGGCCTTCCACGTTAAAGTTTCTCTTTTCATACTTCCAAATAATGTTTCAACAAAAAGATTACATACGTCAGGCTCAGACTTCTCACAACGAAGTTCATGTAGGTCCCCCTCTGCCGGGCACAGACCTCTTCAGAGCAAAGATCTTTTCCAGCTATACAAGTACCTAATGTATGACCTATGAGGGACAGTCAGAACCAAATACTCTGAGTCTGTCTACAACAGCACAGGTAGAGCAAACCCCAAAGTTACACTTTACTGAATGACTCCAAGTGATTCTAGGTAGGCAACAACCTAATACAGACTTATTCTGGACAGGCTAGCAGCAAGTCAGGGGAAGCAAGACCCAGTTTTGGAACACTCATACAATTATCCTAACAGGAATAATCTGATGAAACCAACACATAACTTTTGGGAAGAGGCACAACCTAATCACAGGTGAGTAATATCCCTTCACATCTACTTTCTATTAGAATGGCAACACGGTTTCTAAGGAAAGAAAGATGTTAAACATAGTTTTAAGAATAGTGCATCACACATCCAAGGTAAGTAAGAACTTTTGTAACTGTTCACTCTTAGAGTTACAGTTACCAACCAACTCTTTTACAGGTAACTTTTAAACACTTCTTTTCTAGGCAAAAGTCCCAATCCCTTAAAAAAGTATTTTCCTTATTCTTGGAGCATGATTGTTATCAGTGGGCGAAGGGGAGTCACTAGGATCTAGTGTCCAACTGGCAGTGTCAGGATAGCTCCTTAAGTAGCAAAAGTCAGAGTTCCTTAGAAACACTAAGCAAACAGGTGAGTACTTTACTTTAGAGTTAGAAGAGCGTGCAGGGGATTCACAGAAGACACGCTAGCAGGATTCTAGCAGTGGGACTGGGTGCAATGGATGAGAGGCCTCCCCATCACACAAAACACCCCACACCTACACAGAAATCCTAAGAAACTTAAGGTAAGTACATACCGAAGCCAACACAGTAAACACAGTACCTCAGCATTGAAGAAGATTTTGCAGCAGGAGGTCTTCAGGATCTACAGTCAAATACCCGGTCAGTGGATTGCTGGTCATAGTGACTGAAAACAAGACCTCAGAAGGAACTTTGCAGCAGGGATCAATGGAGAAGGCTCTAGGCAAGGTTTTCCTCGCAGCTGAATGCAGGTCTGCGGGTTTGGCGCCTTTTCAAGGAGCACAGAAGACAGAAAATCGCAGTTGAATTCTCATAGTTAAAAAGATTCAGCACTCTGGTGAGGGGACTTTTTGGACACGATTTGTGTCTCTGGAAATCCACCAGGATGCCCATGAAGTTTCAGCAAGATTCGGAAGACCATGCACCGCACAGTGGCTTGAGGTCCCAGGGTATTGCAGCAACGCAATATCGCAGCAACGTGTGGGATGGCTCAAAATGCAGGTCTTCTTGAGTCCAGTGGGTCTCGTCAGGCTCTGGGTCAGGGTCGTCATATTTTGTAAGGAAGGGCTACAGCAGGCTATGGTTACACAGCAGGCTCTTTGGTCGCTGGAAATCGCTTCAGCTGCTTTTCCTTCATCATCCTCTTCTGTTTCGATTCCAGTGGTCGACTTCTTCAGCTTCCAGGTTCGCAGTATTTAACAGGAACTACAGCACAGCCTCAGCATTCTCTCCCTAGCATTTTACAACAAGGGGCGGTCTGGCTGCCCAATCAGGACAGCCAGCCCCCCACTGTGTTTTGTCCCTATTTAGACAAGGAGGAAGACAAAGGGCTATGGAGTTTTGGACTCCTCCCTCGCTTCCTGCTCTCACACACAGACTGGAGCCTGGGCGGGGAGTATAGGAGACTCCTTCCAAAGATATAAACCACACATAGGAATTTCCCACCCTGGATGTCAGGGGAAGGAACAATAAAAGGACAATGAATACTAAAATGGCAAAAAAAGAAGACAGGGGCCATTTTGGTAAAATGAGCACCCATAGATGCCTTTACTGCAACTGTGAACACAGCCCGCGGTAAAGGTGCACCAAATTAATATAAGGTATCCATGCCACCAATCATTGATGGTAAGCTTGTCCCTGTAACAGAATTGTTACAGTTTTAATGTGAAAGAGGATACATTGCATCTCCCCAGCACTCCACATAAGGTGGGGCGTGCTGACTTCACAGAATAAAATGTAAAAGCAATCCAAAGATCATTGCTACCCTTGGGAACTGTAGTTCTCTCAAGGTTAGCCAGAGAAAGTTACAACAAAAAAAAAAAAAAAAAAGGGGGGAAGCCCCTAGGGCAATGCAGCAACAGGCACTTCTTGCCAAAATGTTGTTAAAGAGGATAACTTTAAAAAGACAATACGGAGAGTCAAAAAATGACATCCATAAAAGAGTAAAAGATTCTGGGAGTATTGAAAAAGGTTCCCACTCACAGAGGTAATAAGGAAAAATATCCCACTAGTAAAGCAAAATGTTCTGGGGTTGACCCAGGTCAGGAAGATTGACCATTTCTATGAACATTTTACCCAACATATTCCATAGAAGGAGAAGCATGTAAAGACTCAACCGTGTTTACCCATAGTAGAAGATAATTTTCTTAACTTTATCTGGGGTTAGAAGCAAATCCCCCTTTTCCAGTTCCAATTGGCTCAGTACATTTTCACAAAGGTTCCTCAGATACATTGGATAACTTGGTTTCGCTCTCGCAAGTGAGCCAGTTTCCATACAGTTTTTCATACCACAATACAGTGAACTGTCCGTGGAACTATAAAGACATAGCAATCTCCAACTGACCCTTACTCTTATTGAGAGTAAACCTAACTCATACCGAATGGACGTTAACGGCACAGATTTAGGGAGGGTTAAAACACATTGCCAGATTTCAGCTTTCACTAAATGCAATGTTTTAAGCATACTTTCTGGCCATGATTCTAGGCCATAAATGAAATTTGGGAGGATCTTCACTTCATAAAAACTGATTGCCGGCCTGATAAAGAATCGGCAAAATCTCCTATCAAACTTCACCAGTTGGTTCACTAAGCAGCTTGCTTTTTGAGTTAAAAAAGAACACATTTACATTCGATGGTTGTCAGTGATATAAAAACCCAAATAGATAATACTTGAAGAGCACTAACCATAACATTGGCTAAAACACAGCTCACCACCGATTTCTTTCTTCCATTTGACAAATTCAAAATGTTAGTTTTATTCGGATTAATTACAAGACGATTGTCATTAGCATAATTTGCAAAAACCAACAGCAGTCTCTGCAAACCTACTTGAGTGTTGTCAAACAGGAGGAAGTCGTCTGCATAGGCCATCCATGCAATTTATTTGTTACCTAAAGTGCAGAACCAAACTACAGACTGTTAGGGAGAATTCTCTCTTTAAGCTGAATTTCCTAACCTAGTGAGTCCCCCAGCAGCTTTGCTGGATTTCTGGAGTTTGTTTTTTTCTCCTGCCAAGAGTGAGACTCTTTTCCTCCCACTCTTGGACATGATTTATGGTGTTCCTTTGACTGTAAATGTGTTTTATGGGCTATGGCGTCCTTTACTCCATAGGGTCTCATGTGTTGTTCCTAGGTGTGTTACACAGCACCCTCCGTGCAGTCAGGGACGTTTTTATGGGCGGGCAAAAGGGGCACTTGCCCAGGGCCCCCACTTTGGAGGGGTCCCCACAAGGCTGCCTGATCTAAACAAGTAAGATTCCTTTGTTCACCAGACTTAAATAGCACACACAAGGATATTGTATTGCATGGTGCTGAGGCTCTAAACCTATTGCCTGTCTGTTTTGGAAAGTTTTTACCTCAATCAATTCATCATGTACTGCTTTGTGTGTTCCTTGCGGCACAACTCTTGTAGCATTCTTTCCTTCCTGTGGGACTTATGTTGATCATGTGCAATAGCCACATTTGAAATGCATACTGGTAAATTGAGTGCCACAATATTTCAGAAGTTAGTTCAGTGTGTTAAGCATTAGAATAGCACATTCCTGTAAGGCTGGCTGAACCTTTCCTATGTCTGAAGTTTATAAACCTGCCTGCATATGTACTTGGTCTTGCAGCACAACAGGTGCTATTAGCAATATACCTGCACCTGATAGGGGTTGCTATAAAACGAACATGTCATCCTTATGGTGAAGGTTTAGAAATTGTTGTGCTCAGATGGGGTGTTGTAAAACCTAGGCAATCGCCTTCAACGTTGAGCATAAACGGTTAGTCCAAGAGATGAATAAGTATCAGAATTTGGAACCAAAGCATTCATGCTTGTATCTTGGTTTTGCCAGCAGACAATAAAGTGATCCTATCGATCATCTTATATCGCGTACATTATTTTACTGTCTTCTGTGAGGTTTGCCTCCTTGCATGCTGGTGGCATCGTTTAGCCCATTACTTGATCTTTCTTTTTATGAAGGCCATTTGTGTGGAAGGGATCGTAGACAGAAGAGAGCAGACCGGATGGAGAAAGGCTCGGGCAAGCCTATTTTAAAGTCTGCTCATTTGACACAAAAAACGCTTTGCATTTTTGTAAAAGCCAAAGGTTTTTCTGCACGTTTATAAATTTGACAAGCCAGTGTTTTGGAAGTATGTAAAGATTTAAAATACAAAAGACCGACCCAGATTAAATCTGTTAAATCCCACTGTTTGGTATGCTGGTACTTATATACGTCTCTTGATGATGGAGAGAATGAAGCTAGAATCGTTCTGTGTTGCACCCTTCTATAATATTTTGTTTTTAAAAATGGTCACATTTGGTAATGTGCTGTGTGTACTTTCGAAGTCAGTTTTATAAAATGAGATTATTTTAGTTATGGTAAGAACTGGAAACGAAAGCGTTCAAATGCAGAAATTGCAGAGTTGGCACAAATCCCAGAATCACCCCTTAAACAGTTTGTGTAATGCTGGGCATCTAATGTAATCTTGTATTCCCTAGCCTCTCGAAATTGCCAGTCCCTAAACCTTTTAGAATTGTCAGCCCTTCAGAGAGATTTCCTTCTCAGGGTATGATCTTCAAAACCGCCTCACTCATGGTTTCACTGGCTATAGTGTTGCTTCCACTCTACTGGTGAGCACTGATCTATTGCACACCACCGGAACTTGTTCCTTTTGATCTCTAATGGCAACACTATTTGAAACTATGTCCCAATTATAATCTGTCTGGATACAGACACCTTCCTGGTAGCTTCTAATCTGCATCCACTATCCATGCTATGGTATGTGTAGCTTTCTCCTTCCTACCAATTGGTCTGCTCTATCCATGCTTCAGCACGTTTGCATTCTGTAAGGCAGCAAAAGTGAGATCTCGGTCTATTCTGGATTACATGTACCTTTTACATACAGTCCTGCATTAATACTACAGGCTGCATACCTTCCTGGATTCTATTGATGTAAAGTCTCCTGTATCTATGCTAGAACAGAAGTAACCTCTTCGTAGACTTATTAACAAGTAGCATTAGAAGGCCAACATTATCACATTGATTAGAACAAGAATGGAGAGGGGAAGGGGACTTAAAGGGAGTAAACATCCTTATTTTTAATGCTGTGAGGCAGCATATCAACCTATGGGTTGTGATTGCGATGGGGGGTGGGGGAGGGTCAGATATTCTTGATCACTTAATTCCTTTGGTTTGGTGGAGGGGGACCCCAAAGAAGTCTGTGCCCAGGAGCCCAAAAGTGCATAAGATGTCCCTGCGTGCAGTAACACAGGGGTGTCATAGTGACACCCCACCATAGACTCCATACCCTGGGACTGACTACTGTCTCCCAGGGCATGTAAAGTCACCATTGGCTTTACTAGTCCCAAATTATGAACAGAAACCAGTACAAACCATCATATTGTGGATGTACTGGTCGGGGCAATTCAATTGCCCTGGGATCTGTTAGTCGAGGGGGCACGTCTCCGTCCCCCCTGATCGAGTTTTGGCTGGTGGCAGTGGATACTACTTTTTATATTCGACCGCGAATATATCCATATGGGATTTTCCCATTGTTCGAGGCTACCAACTTTAATTATTTAATTCTCATAGCCTCGAACATACCGCCGGTTTATTTATTTAATATTAATTCGCCGGTTGGTATTTTTTGCCAGGACTCGATTCTAAAATGGCGTTTGTGTTCTCTTCTGTGACTCCAACCCAAGTCGAGCCCTTTGTTCCACTTTTTGGTGGGCTTCTCCACAGAAGCCTCCAAAAGTGGTGCCACTCTGTCTGGGTACCACAGAGGGTGTGGGAGGGGGTTTAGGCACCCTGGACTGAGTTACCTTGGTAACTCAAGTCGCACTCTTGTGTGATTGGCCCAAGTGGTGAGCCTGCCGGCTCACCACTTAGCATGTTTGATGGACAGCTGGGCTGAGTGAATGGGGGTGTGCTGCCTAAAAGCAGGGCTTTGGGGACTGGAACTTCAGAAGTCGCCACAGGACCTCAGAATCCGACAAGGGAGAAGCTGAGCCGACCTACCACGACGACACCACCGGTGGAGCCCTGTGGAACCGACTCACCACTTCCCAACGACAAAGAAGATCTCCCGGCTGGAGAGGCTTCTTCCCCTGACTGGTGGGCACAACCAGTTTACCTTCTTTTCTTCGCATCCCAGGACGTCTTGTGGTTGAATTGACTGTGCCAAGCACCCCGGCAACCGGATAACCACTTACCACTGGACCGCGGATCAAAGGACCGCTCCTTTTACCTGAGAACTCCGCGGCTGGTTTCTTCCCTGGCAGTGCAACGGACTCCTGTCTTCCTCCCCGACGAGATCCTCTCTTCCCCCGGACGAAGCACCGACTTGCATCCGCTGCCAGGAACAACTGCCCCCGCTGGAGCCTTCTCACCACTTTAAGGTACCGTGTCCGCCAGGCCTCCCTTTCTAAAGATTGCTACAAGGTAATAATAATCCCTTAACCTTCTGGACTGGGCTGGCCGCCTTGACCTTCTAACTGATCCCTTTCTTTGGTCCAACTCTTTTTGAACCTTTTCAAGACTTTTGTGCACTGCAACCGTGTGACCTTGGACACATTTCGTTCGGATCCTCTTAAAGTGGGTCCGGCCTACTGAACTCTAACTTCACGGTTTTACTTTGCCTTCCTCTCTTGTTGTGTTCTTGTAAAAGTGTTGGGATCTGTTTCAATTTATACTCTGCTTTTTCTTTCCCTTTTAAAACGAATGATTAGAGTGCCATCTACGTTAAGCGCTCACTGCTGTCTGAAAATAAGTGGGGCTTTACTAAAGAATTGTCTAATATTCTTTTAAGGGAGTGTATATCTTGTAGTGACCGTGTTTTTGAATTGCTTACTATTAGTGCCTGTGTGTTTTACTAGATGTGGTTTTAAATAAATAATTATATCTCTTTTACACCAAGCTCTGGTCAGTGTTTACTTGTTCTACTATATTCTTTTGACCTATTGTGAATACTCGGTATACTGTCTAACTCTTCTTGAGGGAAGTCTGACTGCTCAGCCACAGCTACCAAGTGAATCTGTGTGGTACAGATTGCTACCAAGTGGGTTTACTGCCAAACACCTGTAGTCTTAAATCTTTTGCAGTGGTCCCAGAGGGAACTGCACAGGTTTCTGCCTAACACAGACCGATATCCAACCTGCCCTACCCAGCAAAGATCCTGGACAACCACGTGTACAAAATCCTTCTTAAACACGTCGAAAACAAACAGAATACTTGACCGATCACAAGTTGGCTTCAGACCAATGAGAGGAACAGAATCAGCACTTTAAAAAAAAAACATTTTGAATTAGTTTCACAGCAGGAGCGGCAACATTACAATACAACAATCAGCAACCTCTGAGTAGGTCTACCATAAACGAGCTATAACGATTTCCCCTTCTCCACCCTCCTCCCCCGCGCACCGTCCCTCCCTCTCTCTCTCAGGTGTCGCATTTTTTTTTTCCTTTATTTCAGGGTGAGAAATCCTGTGGCGAAACTGACTGTACACGTACCTCTACCCTTCAGAGAGTTTGAATTCTTTTTTTTACACTCTTCGAAAGAGCGGGCTGGCCCTCAGTATAGAGTTGCCAGAGAGTGCTTAAGCCTCCCTCTTTCCAGCTCTTGAATGCTCCCTGCGGCATACCTGGTGGAAAGGCCGGGTTACCAAAATCTGGGGTACGTGGGCCCACCTCCCTAGCAATTTTCTTCCTAGACAGAACCCCGTCCCACATCTTCAGAGTGGTTTTCGTTAATGACAACAGGTGAGGCCATTGCTTACGCAGTGAGAGGGGGATAAAGAGCAGAAATCGGAGGGGCACCGCCCATTGTGCTTGTTCTATCTCCAACCACCTCGGAGGCAGGGTATCCACAGACCACGTGGGACAGTTGGGCAGCCTCTGCATTTTTAAGAAGATTAGGGACCCCAGGTCCTCCGTACCCGACTCCCTCCCCCCAACCCCCCTTCATCACCCTTCCTGGGAACCTCGCTTTCCTCCCCCGCAAGATAAAAACCAACAAATTGCGATGGAGTCTGTCCAGTATGGATTTAGGGGTCTCTACAGGGATAGTCGAGCAGCAATATAGCAGCCCCGGGGAGGAGGTTCATCTTGACGGCGGTAATCCGTCCCATCAATGAGATTTCTGGTCCCCCGCACCTATCTAGGTCTTGTTCCAATGCCTTAAGCAAAGGAGAAAAGTTAGCCCCATAGAGGTCTCTCGGAGAGGCCATTAGGTAGACCCCCTAGGTAGGCTATGGAGGACCGTTGGATTGGGCATATAGCCTAGGCCGCCCTCCCCCAGTGTTACAGATTTCCCAAGATGAATATCAATCCAGCCATCTGTTCGAAAGGTGAAGCTCCTGCAAGGCCGCCTGTAAGGCGGGGATAATGATAGTGATAGAGAGGAGCACATCATCTGCGTACATAGAGATCTTATGGGGGGGGGGGCGCCCTGTACCATCTGGGCTTGGATTGCATTATTCCTTCGGATATGCTAAGCCAGAAGCTCAATGACAAGAGCAAACAGGAGGGGCGATAATGGGCATCCCTGACGCATACTGCAAGTGATGGGAATTGGGGGACAGCGTTCCCGGTTGATCTGAAGAGAGGTGTTGGGGGCGAAATAGTTGCCGGCTGTCGCCTTTCTAAACTGTGGGCCGTAGGCAAACGCCTCCAGGGTCAGACGCAGGAACGACCAGTCCACCCTGTCAACCGCTTTAGTAGCGTCCAGTGCCAAGAGGGCCAATTTCTCGTTGTTAAGTCCGGCCAGTTCAATCAAGTTTAGCGCCCACCTGATGTTGTCCCCCGTTTTCCTGCCCAGGATGAAACCCGTCTGATCCAGGTCAGTCAGTCGAGGAAGAAGTGGGGCTAAGCGATTCGCTATCACCTTGGAATAGATATTAGCATTGATATCCATAAGTGAGATAGGCCTGTACAAGGCACAGTCCTTAGGATCCTTTCTGGGTTTCAGAACCCCTATAGTGTTTGAGTTTCTCATCGAGGGCGTTACACTTCCTATCTCCCTGAATGAGTTGAACAAGGATGTCAAGGGGGCGAGCAGCTGACTACTAAACAGTTTATAGAATCTATAAACAGTTTATAGAACCTATGGGAAAAGCCATCTGTGCCTGAGGTGCTGGACTTCAGAGATTTAATTACCGCCTCCACTTCTTTCTGTCGGATCAGAGCTTACAGTAGCTTCCCATCTTCCTGTGCCAATTGGGGTAGGGATGCCCCCGCAATATGCCTCTGCGCTTCCGTTGATCTATCTGTCCTGGCCGTGCTCTCCAGGAGGTGCTCCTGTGCGATTTGGATTTTCTCCTGTTCTCCATATTGGATTACCCCCACTTGGTTTCGGAGGACTGTGATAAAGTTTTGTCTTTTATTTTTCGCTAGTTTCTTAGTTAGGAGGTGGTTTGCCTTATTGCTTTTAATATAGTACGCTTTTCAGTTGATAGCAGGGTCTGCGCTGTTTCCTCTGCGTATAGGGCCTCCAGTTTATTACGTGACACGGTTGCCTAAGGTGCTGCATGCACCTTAGGCGACCATCCCTTCTTATATTTACCCTCAATGTCCTTGATCTCCTGTTCCAGACGATCTCTCGACTGTTACTTCCTTTTGTAATATGCTGCTGTGTGTGCTATTAAGTTCCCTCTAATAACCGCCTTCATGGCGTCCCATGTGGTGGCTGAGGAGGTCAGTTCCATGGGGTTTTCTCAGAAGTAGTCTTCAATTGCTTGTGCCACCTCATCTCTCAGGGCCAGGTCGCTTAATATCGGGTCATACAGACGCCACTGTGGTCTGGATACCAGGGTCAGGTTCCAAGACCTAATCTGCAGAAAGACCGGGACGTGGTCTGTGAGAACCTTCGGGGTGATGACCACCTTATTCGTGAAGGATAAAAGCTGGGGTGAAACTAGGAGCAGGTCTATGCGTGAGGAAGTGCGGTGGACATGTAAAACCAAGGTATGGTCTTTTTCCTCAGGGTGCAGTACCCTCCAGGCGTCAACCACACCCAGAGAACTGAACAGGTGGAGAATTCCCAGGGCAATTTCATAGTCTCTGGGGGCTAGGGGATGCGATTTATCATCATCCGGAACTCCGTTGAAGTCGCCTCCGATAATGATCTGGCCTTCCAAGAAATCGAGGAGGGCAGACTCTACGTTTGCTAGGAAACACTCCTGGCCCTCATTTGGGGCATAGATCAAGACCAATGAGTACAGTTGGCCCAGGAGGATCCCCTTCACCCGATTAAAACGACCTCTCGGGTCTGCAATGTAGTCTAATTCCTGGAACTGGATGTCTTTGGCCACTAGAATGGCTGCCCCTCCTCCTTCTTAGTGTCCCTGAGGCCAGGAACTCTCTGCTCCTAAGGTGGGCATAGTCCTCCAGCAGTAGGTGGATCTCCTGGAGAAATAAAACTGCCCCCTCCAGATCTCTCTGGTGTTTCAGTATAGCCTTCCGTTTCACCGGAGAATTGAGGCCTTTGACATTCAGGGTGATGAAGTTCACTTCCTAGATTGGCTTTACCAAGCTCTCTTCAACTGACCCCTCGCGGGGAGAGCGGTGGGGGGTCAGGGGGAGTCAAACGATCAGAGACTGCCATCCAGGGCGCAAGGGTTTCTGCATACCTACTCAATCTGAATTTTCCTTTAACAAAAAACATAACTGTGAACTGAGTCCAAACTCTGGACTCTCAACTGTTCGACTGTCGTAGGTCATCGCCAGTACACGCCAAGGGCCTTCAGGTGACATCCACCCTGGAATTGGGCTTAGACAGACCATGTGAAGCCCGTTGATACTAACATTATGTATCCTGTCTCCTTTAGCTCCGTCAGGACGGCCATCTGTGGCAATGGACGGAAGCAATATGTATTTTGGATTCTATCGCTGTTGTTCGAGGCCCAAGGTAAGTCAGGCTGTCGGGGGCCCTCTTCTATCTTTATTTCAGCCTTTCTGGATCCTCGCCCAGGCCAGCCGTCTTGGCTTTGGGGGGAGTTTGTCTATGCCCCCGGATAGAGGCGACCGGAGAGCCACCTTCTTTGTCGTCTGGCGAGGAGGGGTGCAAGATCTTTTCTGCGTCTTCTAAGTGAGCAATCACTCGGGAGGTAACTTTCCAAGAAAACTGGACCGCGGTAGGGAACCACCAGCGGTATCGAATATTTTTATCTCAGAGGAACAGCGTCAGAGATCGTAGGGTCTTCCGTTTCTGTATAGTCACTGCCACTAGGTCCTGGAAAATTGCAGGGGAGACCCTTGAAACGACAGCTCATCACGAGAGCGGCCAATCGTCATTATTGCCTCCTTTGTCGTATAGAAGTGGACTCGAGTGATCACATCCGGCGGGGGTTCACTATCTTAGCCCCTTAGAGGACGTAAAGTGGGTGCGATCCAACATGAGCTGGGACTTCTCGAGGTGTGGCAGAAGGGATTGACACAGGTCTCCTATATATTCCCCTAGTTTTTGGTCTCCGACTGTCAATGGCACTCCCCTGATTCGTAGGTTGTTCCGTTGTGCCCTATTCTTCAGGTCCTCCTGCTTGTACTCCAAGATGTCATTTCTGTCCGTTAGGGCCCGGATCTGCAGGTGAATTTCCAAAAGTGACGCTGCATGTTCCAGAGTCAGGTCCTCCACTTCTCCCAGTTTTTGATCTGCCTCCGTTACTCTTTAGTCCGTCTGCTCGAGTTTGCTGGTAATGTCTGTCATACAGGAGCGGAATTCCGATTTGATATCCAACATGGAGGCCTGGATGCCTTCCTTAGTGGCTAGTTGTCTGGTCCCTCCAGGAGATGGTTGTGGCGAAGACTTGGCTGTCTCCAGCTTCTTCCCTTTTTCCCCCAGAAGCAACATGGTGGATATATCGCCACTCTTCAAAGATTTAAGGTGTTTGGCCATTCTGGTATTCTCCCTCCACACCGCGCCGCGATCCTGTCCGTGTAAGGGTGTTTCTGGAGAGTGCTCTGCTTCTGGCTCCGGGCTACCGCAGCACTTGTTGGGGTGAGTCGAGGGCTTGGTGGGCTTTATGGTCCACTTTCACCAACACAGCGGGAGGAAGGCAATCAGCTAATGGGCAGGACCAGTTATGCCAATCCTTTGGTTACCCCAGGTTCTGTGGGGTCGGTCTCAGTATCGAAAAGGGCAGTTTCACTGGGTTCCGAAGGTGGCAGTGCTGCAAGGGGGGGATCTCTGTTTGATGCAGAGGCGTCTGCGCAGAGAGGCTGCATCCTATGTGGGCCATACTTGCACTGCTGACATTTAAGAGCAGCTCTTCAGTCCCTACAGTAGGCCTCTTTTCGGTGACCAAGTCCAATTTCCATGTGCACAGGCCTGACGGGGATTCTATCAGGTATCCTCTTCTTTTGGTGTCCTCTGAGAAAAAGCGGCAAGGGGGGAGGCAAGCACCCTCACCACAGCCGCACACTCACCAGCAGTATGGCATTGATTTATTTGGATCGCGGGACAGGGTGTGTTGCGGGAGCCACTGGACACTGCCTGCAGGAAGTGAAGGGAGTCCCTGCAGGCCGAGTCGCCTGCGTATCCAGTCATAGCCTTCCGTCGGGGTTCTTCACACCCTGCACCCAGTCTAGAGCTCCTGATCCACGCTGCACCTCAATGCGAGGGGAGAAGGTGGGGGGGGTGATGGCATTCTGGTGCCGGCAATTGACTTCTGGGGTTCCGATGAGAGGCTTGCGGTCGGGCCTCCTGGACCGCTGCAACGCTGTGGTCCGCCCCGCTTGGGGTCCTAGTCACATTACGCTCCTCAGGTGTGGGTGGGAGCTGCATGCCTCCTGCCACCTTGCGCTGGAACACCAGCAACTTTGCTGGGGTCACAGGCACACTCCACCTCTCAGACCCGTACTATGTAGTTAGGCGAGCAGGGACCCTCAGTGCCAGTTGATGACCTAGTCCACTGGGGGGGATTTCGTTTTCACCAGAACTCCGACGTTGCGCTTCACTTCCCTTCCCTTCCCTTCCCTTCCTCATCCTTATGGCTGTCCGCCATCTTGGGGTACTGGAGCTGCGGTTCCGGACTCGATCGCCGATTTTGGCATCAGTTGTGCGTGATCTCGGTCCTCATTGGGACCGCTGGTACACAGGCTCTTCCGATCATGGATAATGGCTTCGATGACTTGCAGAGCCCCGGAAAATCAGGTATATGCTTTCAAAGCATTGGGCTTCGTTCAGAGGTCCTTAGCAGCACAGCCACATAAGTGGCACTGGTGGCCCCGCCCCAGAATCAGCACTTCTATCGGTATAAGACGACCTGAAAATAAATGCAGACAACGATGCCCAATCGGCCCTCATACTATTGGACAAATCTGCAGCTTTTAACACAATCAGCCATGCAATACTGATAAAAAGAATGATGGAACGTGGCATACAGGAATCCGCGCTAAAGTGGCTTACCTCGTTCCTACCAAACCATACTGAAAGAACTTACCTACCACTGCTTACCTCAACATCAAAAATATATCCTGCGGAGTCCCACAGGTTTCCAGCCTCTCCCCTCTATTTTTCAACATCTACATGTGCCCACTGATGAAAATCATTCGGTCCCATGGACTTGCCGCCTACAACTACGCAGACGACTGTTAGGGAGAATTCTCTGTATAGGCTAATTTCCCCAAACCTAGTGAGTCCCCCAGCAGCTTTGCTGGATTTTTGGGTTTTTTTTTTTCTCCTGCTAAGAGTGAGACTCTTTTTCTCCCCACTCTTAGACATGATTTGAGATATCCTTTGACTTTGTAATGTGTTTTACAGGGGTGTCATAGTGACCCCCAAACATAGACTCCGTACCCTGGGACTGACTACTGTCTCCCAGGGCATGTAAAGTCACCATTGGCTTTACTAGTCCTAAATTGTGAACAGAACCAGTACAAACCATCATATTGTGGACGTACTGGTAGGGACAATTCGATTGCCCCTGGGTCTGTTGTTCGAGGGGGCACTGTCCAGTCCCCCCTGATCGAGTTTTGGCTGGTGGCAGTGGATACTACTTTTTATATTCGACCGCGAATATATTCCTATGGGATTTTCCGTTTGTTCGAGGCTACCACTTTTTACAATAGCCTCAAACATACCGCCTGTTTATTAAATTAATATTAATTCACCGGTTGGGATTTTTTGCCAGAACTCGGTGCCAAAATGGCGTCTGTGTTCGCTTTTGTAACTCTAACCCAAGTCGAGCCCTTTGTTCCACTTTTTGGTGGGCTTCTGCACAGAAGCCTCCAAAAGTGGTGCCACTCGGCCGGGGTCTACAGGATGTGTGGGAGGGGGGTTTAGGCACCCTGGACTGAGTTGCCTCGGCAACTCAAGTCGCACTCTTGTGTGATTGGCCCAGTGGTGAGCCGCCCGGCTCACCACTTAGCATGTTTGAGTGACAGCTAGGACTGATGAATGGGGGTTTTGTGCATAAAAGCAGGGCTTTGGGGACTGGAACTTCAGAAGTCGCCACAGGACCAAAGAATCCGAAGAGGGAGAAGCTGAGCCGACCTGCTACGACGACACCACCGGTGGAGCCCTGCTGAACCGCCTCACCACTTCCAGATGACAAAGAAGATCTTCATCCAGGAGAGTCTTCTTCCTTTGAACTGGTGGGGATAACCAGTTCGTCCTCTTTTCCCCTTCCTGGATCGTCTCGTGGTCGAATCGCCTGTGCCAAGCACCCCGGCGGCCGGATAGCCACGCTTCACTACTACCGCGAATAAAAGGGTAGTACCTTTTCTTACCAGGAAACTGCGCGGCTGGTTTCTTCCCGGCAGTGCAACGACCGCCAGCTTTCCTCCACGGCGAGATCTTCTCTTCCCCTGGACGAAGCACCGACTTGCACCCGCTGCCAGGAACAACTGCCCCCGCTGGAGCTTTCTCACCATTTCAGGTACTGTGTCCCGCCTGGTCTCCCTTGCAACAGACTGTTCAAGGTGTCCTGTAAATCCTTGACTCTCTATCCTGGGGTGACCTGGGACCTGTGAACTAACTTTTTCTGAACTGATCCAACCCTTTTTGAACTATCTGCAAAGACTTTTAAAGTATCATTCAACTGTGTGATCTTGGACACATTCCCCCTTGCTCTCTCCAAGAGTGGGCCTGGCCTATGAACTTTCTTTCTCCTCAGTAGACTCTGCCCTTTCTGACTTGCTGTGGTTATTTTAAAAGTGTTGGTATTGTGTGCTTTCCTAAACCTGCCTTTTTCCCTCCCTTTTTAACTAACTTATTGGAGTGCCAGCTTCGGTTAAGCGCTCACCTCTGTCTGCAAATAAGTGGTGTTTTAACTAAGACTTGTTCAATAAGTAATCAGGGATATATATATATATATATATTAATAGTGACTGTGTCTGAACTTGCTTGCCATATTAGTGTTAGTGTATTTTACAAGTGTGTTTTTAAATAAATAATTATATACTTTTATACCAAAGCTCCGGTCAGTGTTTGCTTGTGCTACTGTATTTTGGTACCTATTTTGTATACTCTATATACTGTCTAACTCTTCTTGAGAGAAGTCTGACTGCTCAGCCACAGCTACCAGGTAAATCTGGGTGGTACAAACTGCTACCAATTGGGTTTACTCCCAACACCTGTAGTCCCAAGCCTTTTTCAGTGGTCCCTAAGGTAACTGCAAAGGTTTCTGCCTAACATTCGATCCCATGGACTTGCCGCATACAACTACGCAGACGACACACAACTGATTTTGAAAACAAACAGAACACAGGAACAAAATAACAACCTCAACAACTGCCTCACAGGCATCTACAACTGGATGACAACAAAACCTCAAACTGAACCCAGCAAAATCGGAAATAATGCTCTCATCCGCATGGGAACGCAACCAGAGACTACTGAAGTAGTAAGTAACCTAGGAATACTCATGGACAACGGAATATTGTGGAACCGCAAGTGAATGCAATCATCAAAAAATGCTTCTTCCTCCTACGACTACTCAGGGTATTCCTCCCCTATCTCTCCTTCCCACACAGAACCTCACAATCATATCCCTGATACTCACAAGAATAGACTACGCAACAGCCTCTACCTAGGAACGCCAGAAAGACTTACCAATAAACTCCAACGGGTGCAAAATGTAGCAGCCAGAATCCTATTAAGACTGAACAGAAGAGGACATATCACCCCAGTGTTGAAAAGCCTACACTGGTTACCAGTAAAAATAGTTTCACAAATTCGAAGCACTTTGCATTGCCCACAATGCTTACACAGAGAAGAAGCTGTATTCCTCCAAGACAAGATTATCCAGTATCGCCCAGGAAATAAACTAAGATCCAGCGAAGATCTACAAATAGAGGGAAAACATTACTAAAAAAGAAAATTCGGCGGAACAGTGTTCTCACGTCTAATCACTTTCTTCTGGAACAACATACCGCAAGTCATTAGAACCACAGAAGACCACATCACCTTCAGGAAACGGCTCAAAACCTGGGTATTCAGCAGACAATGACACCTAAAAACAACACCAGCAACAACACAACCACAGTCAAACAACTAGAGAGAGAAAAAATAAATAAAAAACAGACTATAAGAAACTGATCAACTTTACTAAACCTTTCCCTTCCTGCTCCTGCTACATAACGGACGCCACTACACCAGATCTTGACCTAGCAAAACTCCACATAAAGAACCATCGCTATGTCCACACCTAGAGTGAACCACCCACATAGCCCTAAACTGCCAAAAATGCAACTACACACCAAGATGCCAGTTTACCTCATAGCTACGACCACCTTTGACTCTGGATCCCTTATGGACACTATCTAACCAGTGCACAGGATCAACCTGCATAGCCACACAACACACTAACACCTGAGCCACAGAATCTCACCCATATGGTTACGATGCATGAGGCCTATCACAAACTACCACAAGCAAAACAACACTCACAGATTCCAGTTGCTCCTGGTTCTGAGTATATCCTATCCCCCACTAATTCCCCCCCTTTTTATTTTTGCAGAGCCACGCGAGTGCCTGGAGACTGCCCGTGGGTGGTAGTGGTGCACGGTACAAATCAAAATAACAATCTAGGTGAGAAAAAGGCAGAGGGAGCCAGAGATTCCTGTATATCAGATACATATAAATTAAAAAGGCAGGGAGCCAAGGCGCACCCCTGCCTTAACCCCTTAACTGTTGAGGGTTTTCACTCACAGTGCTGAGTCCTTTTTGGACATTTCGGTATGTCAGCATTCAATCCCTTATAACTTTCTTGTTACAAGTGATATCCCGGCCAAATATACACCTTTTTCTTCCCACTTGTAGGCGGTCATAATGCCTCCAAGGATTCCTAGTTTGCTGTAGGGGGGTGTGAGGAAGTTAACAAAAAAGTGACCACATTGTGTTTTTTTCAGAAAATGCTGATAAAATGATTTACAAAGAATCCTGTGGTATTTTTCCTGTAAGAGCTAGGAGCAAATGGTTTGCAGTTCTGAATTTGCCATTTTCCAAGCTTTCAATTAACGGGTTGATTGTAAACAGAAAAACATATTTTTCATAAGGTTACCATTAGTTTATTGAGAGGTAGGCGATGTTTCCCTTTTTTCAGGGTAGGAAAGTTCAATGGGAACACAGACAGGCTTACATTTCTGAAAACTAGAGAACATTTGAAGTACAGGAAGGGGTCATTTGCGCAGGTCAGGTAACAACTATGTACCTAAAATTACCATAGTTCGGGAAATAAATTGGAAAAATGACAACAAAAAGTATGTGCTCAACATGTTGGGACTTGTAAGGTAATGGCTTCTGTGAATATTGAGAAAAGCAATGCACCGCTATACCACAAGCCAAAAACAGAGCCATGGTACACCAGATTTTTGCGCTGACGGCCTAAACAGACTTACTTAGCATTTGAAAATAAGGAAAACTAATGTGGTGAAGAATGGCAAGCATACATTTTTGAAAGAGCACAGGCAAACCTTTTGAAGGATAGGTGACTTGCGCAGGCTACAAAAGCATACAGTGCATAAAGCAGCAACTAAATGTAGGACACATTTGGGAGATGAAAAGTTTGTGTAACGAAGTGCAGTAGGAAATGTATGAAAATGTTATCAAAACCGTGAGAAAACAACAAATGTTCTACCTTCCCACATTCCCACAGGTGTCACGATAAAAATGGTACCTCACATGTGTCGGTGCACTGACCTGTGCGCAAAGCGAAAAGGCTAAACCACTGGTACATCAAACGCCCTGAGGAATACTTGATTTGGCCGTATGGACAACCCACAGATTTGGTCCTGGGGTGTCTCAGCCACTAAAGAAAACAGAGAACCGAATGCATTTCTGAAAAGAAGCCACCCGTGGGAATCCAAAGAGGTCTGACATTGGCAAATCGCCCTAATTTATTACCCACAAGACCCAGAAAAGTCCAAAACGTAGGGGAAAAAACTCAATTTTCAGACATTTGTCACCAGGAAACAACCGAAACAAGCCGGCAACAACACAGGTCCTACATTCCCACGGTCCCACAGGTATCCTGACGAAAACGGTACCTCACATGCGTAAGTGCACTTACCTGGGCGCAAAGGGAAAAGGCTAATCCACTGGTACACTCAATGCCCTGGGGAATGCTGGATTGGGCAGTCTGGACAACCCACAGGCTTGGGCCTGGGGTGTCGCAGCCAGCAAGGAAAACTTACCTGAGCGCAAAGGTAAAAGGCCTTTGGTGTACCAGTGGTTTAGCCTTTTCCCTTTGGGTGCCTATCCATGTGGGTCGATCGTCCCCAAGCCCAGTGGCGGTCACAGGGAGCCCCGGCAGGGTGCCCATCCTTTCCCAGAAGGAAAAGCTCTAACGCAGCCCAGCCAGAGGCCCAGGGCAGCTGGGGGAGCTGCCACAGGCCTTGGGTGCCTGTCTCCCATGTGAGTTGACCGTCCACAAGCCCAGCGGCTGTCCTAAGGTGAAGGGGCCCCTGAGTCACCCTCGGATGTGGAAACAAGGCACAGTCACCACACTCGAATAGGTACGCCAGACACGAGGTTCCGTTCCCAAAATCTAGGGTTTATTGCAATACAAAGAAGTCCCAGTTGGCCAAATGGTTCCACGCCCCGTGACGTGTGTCTAACAGACCTCGGGGGACGCAAGCGAGAATGAAACATACATCAGTTACATATATACAAACCGAGCACCTTACAATCAGCAATGACACAGTATGACACATTTGATGCCGCCCCCAATACATTCCGCTTTGAATTAGAGGCGATGATTGACCAGTGTGACAAATATGGCACCTTAGACCACCATATTTATTATCGGTTTGCAATCTTCAATTTTACAGACACCATTCTTTATTTGCGAGAACACAGCGTTTCTGTTTTTCATGGGCAAGCTGCGCGTAGGAGACTGGCACATACCAGACCTCACTATCTCTTAGTTTCGATTCTCGCTCTAGAGGTCAGCCCACTCTCCGGGGCCTCACTGGGCTCAGAAAGGGGGGCCGTAAAGAAGAGCATAATTCAACTCTTTAAATGCTAGTTTCGTACATTGCTATTCTTTCAGGAGACTCGCTGGCATTCGTGTACTGATTAAATGCCTCGCTCCCTGTCTTCAAGGATAAGTGAGGGAGGGAATCAAGCATTTCTGTCTGGCTCTCCAGTGTAATGTTTCAACATGTTTCTTAGCCTTGGACCATTGAAGCGAAATAATATCTACAGCAAAGCAGTTTTACATGAGGCAAAGTGGCAACGTTAGAGAGAGCAGAGAGAGAAAACAAAATGGCGATTCTGGTCATCTTAAAATGGCCTCACTCTAGTTGAACTAATAGCTACGTAATAACTAATGAATATATTTTCTTAACACTGAAAGTGAGGCGGTTGGTCTTCGGTCAACCAATTATCATTCATTTCCGGACCCTCAAGTGGTGTTTGGTTTTTCTGGACTGACAGAAAAAGGTCACATCCTTCCCCAGAGGGAATAGCTGTAAGGCAGCACAGCTTGAGCTCCAGGACGGCCGGGGGTGCTGCCCCCAGTCTTGGGTGCCCGTCTCCCATGTGGGTCGACTGTCCCCAAGCCCAGCAGCGGTCCCAGGGAGCCCCGGCAGGGTCCCTGTCCCTCCCTGGAGGGAAAAGATGTAACATAGCATGGCCAGAGCTCTAGGATGGCCGGGGGGGTGGGGGTTGCCCCCAGCCTTGGGGTGACCCCGGCCATGGGCGCCTGTTTCCCATGTGGGTTGATCGTCCCCAAGACGCCCCAGCAGGGTCCCCATACCTCACTAGCAACACCAGGAGTCGCTGACCTAAACAGGGTTGTTCTTTTCTTTCCAACCTTCAAGCTCCTTTAAAACTTTAAACAAGATTCCAAGATGGCTGCCACCCTGTGAGGACCATATCACTGCTCCTCCACCCGAACAAATACAAAAGGAGAAAAATCGCAAAAACAGCCCAAAACTCCAAGACAGCAGCGAGATACAGACACCTCACTTGCCAAATAACACCGAAAGTTAGAATCCCCGAGCAGACCCGCGCCGAGAGCCCTCTTCAGCCGACGGCACTGAAGGATCCGGCGTCGCACATCAGGTTGGCATCGCTGCTGCAAACGGCAGCTAGTGGACACACACCAGACCCGCAACCCCAACGGAGGGTAAAAGCCCCCCTGAGCGCCGAAAGCACAGGAAAAAAGGAAGAATCAGACCATGACCCGGAAGCCTCTGGCAACGGCAACGGGGAACCGGAGAAAGCCGAGGGGGCACCCGGACAGGGGAAAACAGCGTGTCTCCCCCACCGTAACACCTGGCCCGCATCCCAGTGAAGGAGCCGACCGCCAGCCCAATAGTTATCTGACGGCGGTCCCTGCATCGCGATGCACCCGCAGAAGAGCGGACCAAAAGCGGAGTGAATTGCACGGGCAGACCCAGGGGGAACCCAACACTCAGCAAAGCTTTTGAGGAGCCCCGACACGGGTGGCACGACTGCGGCGAACAGCGGAAAGGAACACATAGCGGGCCTGAAGCCCCCAAAGAAAGGTGAAAGCCCCCCCTGGAACCCCCTCGCCAAGCGCAGAATAAGAGAAGAACCTGACCGAAACCAGAAATCACTCCGGCAACGTAGAACACCAAACCGGAGAAGGCCGCGAAGACACCCGCACGCCCCCGGAAGGTACGTGAACCGGCCCGCAGGGGGATAAATAAAATAAATAAAGCAAGGGAAAACAGTGTGGTCCCCCTTAGACATGATGTGCTGGAATCTGATCCACCCCCCAAGAAAGCGCTGACCGTTAGCCCTGGCATCTGACAGCGGCCCCTCACTCACAATACCGCTGCACAAGAGTGAAGCAATAAGCGGAGAGACTGATATTACCAACACGGGCAGCACACCCTAAGCCCGTACCGCACGGAAGACAACAGACACACACGGCACACCCTGAGTCAGAAAGCAAACCCCCTAGCTGACTCTCCATGACCAACACACTCGAGGAGTGGAGACCAACCCTGGATTTCCAAACAGAGACCTACCTTCAGGAGAGGCAGACAGAACCCGCGCCCGGCAGAACCAGAACCCTTCTTACCCCCCCCCCCGCCATCGCTGGGACCCGAACCGGGGAAAGGGGAGAGCCCCCACCAATAAGACTGCAACTACTGCGGGGGAGGGCAAAAGGAACAAGGACAAGAGTCCCTGAAAGACCGGAAAGCAGGATCAGAGCCTACCTGATCCCAAACTAATATCACCCATGGAAGGGCCAACCTGCGAGGAGTGACTCCCCGGGACGCCATAAAGCCGAACCACACACTGCCCACAGACATCACGTGACAACAAGGAGCCATACTACCACCCATACAACAAACACACGATACAGATGTCTGGCATCAAACCAAAGAACGCCCCAGCAAGACCAGATCCACAGCAAAAGGGCGAAACGGAGAGCTGGAACTATACTGGAAACATCCTCAGGAGGGGAAACAATACAGGAATAGGACAGAAGACTCGAACACTGAAACAGACATCGCGGATACCGACACCATGGCGCTAAATAAGGAGGACCTACAGGAATGCCTGAGAGCCATGGAGAACAGAATGATGGAATCCGTCCAGACCCAACTGGGAACTATCCGCAAAGATCTAAAATCCTCCCTGCAGGAGGTGAGGAAAGACATCGAGGAGCTGGGGGACAGAGTGGACACCACAGAGAGGGGCCTCTCAGAGACAACAGAAGACGTAAAACAGAACAACATCCTCCTAGAACAGATCTCCAGAGCCACACACAACCTAGAACTACAAGCGGAGGACCTGGAGAATCGCTTACGAAGGTCCAACATACGAGTCAAAGGCCTGGACGAAACGATTGGGGACAAAGACCTCAGAGACGCACTCCAGCTGTGCTTCAGCAGCATGCTCATCGACATTCCACCAGAAAGCATATCCATCGACAGAAGGTGGGGCCCAAGCGAGACGACCCGGGAACCAGGCCAAGAGACGTGCTCATGGCAATGACTTCATACTTAATGAAGGAAGAAATATTACGAGCAGCACGCAAGAAACAGACAATTACCATCAACGGCAACCAGATCCGACTCTTTCAGGACTTAGCCCTATCCACGCTGCACAAAAGAAGACTGATGCAACCAGTCACGAGAGCACTGAAAGCCAAAATCATCATATACAGATGGGCATACCCCTTCAGACTACAATTCACGTGGGAAGGCAAACCACAGCGGATCTCTACATGCGAAGAAGGGATAACTTTGCTGCAGCTAAAAGAAGAAGAGGCAACCCAGAAAAATATGGAAACACGCCAACCGAGAAAGGGGGGAGGACCCAGACGATGGGAATGGTTCGCCGACACCAGGCGACGTCAAGAAAGAGAACCCGCACCAAAGAGTTCAAAACCACGATAAACTTTAAGGGAACAGGCTCCGCACAATAACAATGAACAAAACGAACAAAACACTACAGAACCCAGAAACGGAATGGAGAAGAAGCCGACGACCGTAAAATGAACACAACGAAAGGTAAAACCAGAGAGGAGATTGAATTAAGCCTGGGCGGAGAGGGGAGGGGAAGTGGAATGGAACTGGGAGGGGTAGAGGGAAGAGGTAGCCGGAAGCCCCAGGACACTACTGGGAGGACCCAGGCGGTTGCAAACTTTGCACGCCAAGCCTGACTGTGCAGGACCAGCCTACCCCCGACTGGGGTGCTGTCGACCTAACGCAGAGCGTAATTGCTTCTTCTGGTCTGAGGCTGCTGCAGAGGAGGGGGACCGATAGAACTGCTTATGAGCAGTTTTTTGTGTGCTTTCTCTGGTGTTGACTTGGAGATCTGTCCGGTTGCCTGGCTTTGCCATCTTGGAACCCTCGGAAGCCGCAAAATGAGCGCCTCTTAGTCTGAGTGAGACTGCGACTGAGCGAAGGGTTTAGTGGCCCAATTTTGTAAGTATGGCCAGACACTTTGATGTCTGGGAGCTAGTCTTTTTGTCAAGCTCCTCATCGGTTGATGGAGGATCGAGGATTCGGTCCTGGACATCTTGGTTGAACCTAGTGGCCTTAAACCAGGCAGTGCGCCTCATGTAGGGAAAGAACTGTCGCAACATGGGCACCTGCTAAAGCCTGTCGGGCCGACATGCGCCCGGGGCAGAGCTAGGGCAACAGTGGACAGTGTTCCCATGTCTGCAATAGAAGGAAAAAAGTTAGATAAACTACTGGAGAAACATGTGGAATTACGAGGCTAGGCCACACAGAGGAGCGCTGGGGGAGCGATCCGTTGCAGTTGATGTGGAAAAGGGGACTGTGGTGTGGCCCCGATGGGCGGGTTTAAGGGAGCCTGTGCTGGATGGCCACCAATTGTTTGAATGGTGCATAAGTGTGCGATTGAAGGTTAGATTCTCGCGCTATGATCCAGTTGTACATACAAACTCATCCTCTGTACAAGGAACTATGTGAACTGCTGGGACATGATCCTGAAGAATCCAGAGAGACAAATGATGCAAGGAAGATGATGAAAAAGTTGCATAAGCATAATTTGGACATCATGAAACCAGACAGTGAAGCTCTGCATCTGCAACGACCAGAAGGAAACGTGTTTGGTCATCCTTTTCATTCATCTGGTGGGGACAGATGTATCCATTGACCTGAAAGCGTTAGTGCCTTTCCAATTCCTAGGGTTCATGTGTGCTGCTTAGCCTCTGGAAGAGAGGATCGTATGCTTCTGGCTTCCTGTCGTGAACGTTATCTCTGCTGATCCTTTACTCTAATAGAAGAAAAAATGTTGAGGTACTGGGCAATCTTTTGTACCCTCTCCCAAGAGGGTTGACAGGCGCTCTGCTCGGTGCCATCTCACAGTCGCTGCCCGGGCCTTCATGCTGGCGCTCCCAATATACAGGGCAGTGCCCAAAAGCACAGCTGCCTACGAGAAAACCCTCTTCTCACCGCTGCAGCCCTGGGCACTCTAATCTCTGGCACATCTCACAGCGTGGAGAGCCCAATCTTACAGTCTTCCTGGGCTGAGTAGAATTAAAGAGGCCGCCCTTTTTAAGCAGCCTACTAGGACTCCCTGGGCCACACCTGGCAGACATGGCCCAGGTTGAGAAGAGTGTGGAGCCCCCAATTGCTGCAGTTAATGCAGGGCTGTTCCTGACGTACGCAGCCCGGCCAACATAAAAGAAAGGACTCCTCCAAACTGCTGGAATTTGCTGGGCTGCACCTTGCATACGCAGACCAGCCCAAGTAAGGACTTTGAGACCCCCGCACCTTGCTGCTGCTACTGTCCACCTGCTAGAGAACTACCAGAAGAGAGTACCAAGAAAAACAGGAAAAAGAAAAGCCTGCAGCAAGAACCATGAGTAAGCCCTTGCCAGGCGGTCTCCGAAATAAGGCATTTTGTAAACAGTTTATCAGTTTTTGTACTATACACAATATATTGTGTATATTTCTTAAGGACTTCTTACATTTTTTAATATTTAAAATTACTCTTTATATTTGTTTTTAAGGTTTAGCTTATGTTAAAGTATCTGTATATAGTGTCTTGTACCTCCCTTTTATTTTCATTTTTTCACAAAACTTTCAAAAAACCCTGCTGCTGGACCGGAAGAGAAAAGTATATAACTAAAATAACCGTACACCAGCATTCCTTTGTCCGCCTTTCCTTTTTTGTGGCAGTTACTTTAAACTAGTTTATTTTTTCCTTATGAGTATTTGGGGGAAATCCTGCCCTAATCTTTGCCCTTTCCTCCCTTCACAGCAGGGCTCACCGGGATGATCTTGGACCCAGGTAAGCAGGGCTGGAAATAAGTAAGAGGCGGGTCAAATATTCAGTAAAAGTACAAAAGGAACAAGTTACTTACCTGTAACTGTTGTTCTCCAGCATGGGTCTGGCATGGATTCACATGCTCATGAATATTCCCCGTCGTCAGGCTGGGAATCCTCGGTAAAGAAAAAACCAGTATCAGTTTCGTTTCTGATCTGTCTTTCGTATTAATAACCAATCACTGGTCTCTGCGTCATACTGACCACAGCCAATGACTGCCCTCTACCTAAGCACCGCCTCTGGCAGCCATCTTCAGATTTGGAAGCACGTGAAGTGGCAGTATGACCAAGTGAAGAGCCGCAGAGGGGTAGGCGGGAGGGTTCGCATGTGAATCCATGCCAGACCCATGCTGGAGAACAACAGTTACAGGTAAGTAACTTGTTCCTTCTCCAGCATGGGGTCTGGCATGGATTCACATGCTCATGAATAAAGAATACATAGCAGTACACACATGCACAACCACGGGAGGTGGCAAAGGCTCAACATTAAGCATCACATCAAACTCAACATTAAGCATCTTACCTCCTCACCAGGCTCACCTCAGGCGAACAGGTTGCGCAGCACTGCTTGGCCGACCCTGGACTCCTCCCTGGAATCCCGGTCGACGCAGTAGAATTTCGTGAAGGTGTGCGTCGACCTCCACGTAGCAGCCCTGCATATGTCCAGCAGGGGCACACCAGATAGGAACGCCGTGGTAGCTGCGATCGCTCTGGTGGAATGGGCTCTCGGACGGCCAGGCAGCGGTCGGTTTGCCAACCGGTGACAGTACATGATACAGCCGGAGAGCCATCTGGAAATGGAAGCCTTCGAGAGAGCCTTCCCCTGATTGACAGGTCCAAAGTTCACAAAGAGTTGTGACGTCTTCCGAAAACACTTCGTGCGGTCCACGTAGAACTTCAGCGCTCTAGCCACATCCAGCGAGTGCAAAGTCCTCTCAGCCGGCGACGAAGGCGACGGGAAGAACACAGGTAACACCAAGGGTTCGTTGAGATGGAAGTCCGACGGTACCTTGGGCATGAAGGAGGGGTGCGTCCTGAGCACTACCCTCGTGTCGTGGAAAGTCAAGTACGGGGCCTTGCAGGAAAGGGCCTGGATCTCTCCCACTCGTCGTGCGGAGGTGATGGCCACAAGAAAAGCTGTTTTCCACGATAGAAACTTCAACGGGGCCGAGTGCAGAGGCTCGAACGGAGGTCCCATGAGCTTGGTCAGCACCACGTTGAGCTCCCACGCCGGGGCCGGAGCCTTCACCGGCGGGAACGATCTGAACAGTCCCTTCATGAACTCTTTCACCAGACGATGAGACCACAAGGACGTCCGCCCCGTGGTTCTGGTGTATCGGGAGATCGCAGCAAGATGAATCTTGATGGACGCGTGTGCCAGACCAGCTTTGGCCAGCGTCAGCAGGTACGGCAGTACTTGGGGGGCCGTAATCCATAGAGGGTTAATCTTCTGTGCGTGGCACCAGACAGAGTACCTCTTCCATTTGTGTCCGTAGCATTTAAGAGTCGAGGACGCCCTGGCCTTTGCAAGAACCTCTCTGCAATCGGCCGGTATGTCGTATCCTCCAAACTCTAGCGCTGCAGGAGCCAGGCCTGCAAGTTCAGCGACTTCGGGTCGTGGTGGAGGATGGCGCCTCCTTCCCTGGAGAGTAGATCCGCGTCCGCCGGCAGCTTGATCGGCGGGGACGCTGACAAGTCCAGAAGGTCCGGGAACCATATCTGCCTCGGCCACGCAGTTGCGACGAGGATCATCCTGCACCGTGACCTCTTGAGCTGGTTGACGAGCCGGATTAGCAGAGGCAAGGGAGGGAACGCGTAGAGGAACAGGCCCTCCCAGGGGAACGAGAAAGCATCGCCCATGCTCCTCGTCTGGGGAAACCTGCTGGCGAACCTCCGGCACTTGGTGTTCGTCGCCGTCGCGAACAGGTCGATCTGGGGTGTGCCCCACCGTCGGAAGAGGCGATCCACCAGATCCTGCCGTAGTTCCCACTCGTGGCACGAGCGCAGCTCCCTGCTGAGTGAGTCGGCGATGGTGTTTTTTATCCCTGCCAGATGAAACGGCACCAGAAAAATCCCTTGGGCAACGGCCCAATGCCACAGGTCCTGCGCCTCCTTGGACAGCGCTGGGGACCTGGTTCCGCCCTGTTTCCTGATGTAAAACATGGTGGTGGTGTTGTCGGTGAAGATCCTCACCACCTTGCCCTTGAGGGACGGAAGGAAGGACCTGAGGGCCCAAAACACTGCACGGAGCTCCAGGACGTTGATATGCAGGGACTTCTCCGTCGGGAGCCAGAGTCCCCTTGCGTGCAGATTTTCGGTGTGCGCTCCCCACCCTTCCAGGGAGGCATCCGTGGTCACGGTCTCCTGGTGGGCTGGGGTCTGGAAGTCCATGCCCGCCGTCAAATGCGCGCGGGTGCCCCACCACTGTATCGCTCGTCGGAAACTCTCGTCGAGCTTGATCCTTTCCTCGAAGCTGCCCGTCGTCTGGATCCAGCGCGCATCCAGGAATTCTTGCAACGGGCGCATCCGGAGCCTGCACATGGGAATGAGGTAGATGCAGGAAGACATCATCCCGAGGAGGGACTTGATGGACCTCACTTTGGCCGCGTCGGCCACCAACATCCGTTGCACCTTGCCCAAGATGGTCCTGGTCCTCTCCTCCGACGGGGAGGCCAGAAGGGACACTGTGTCGAGCCTGGCTCCCAGAAACAGTGCGACTTGCGCGGGCACCAGGTGGGATTTGGCGTAGTTCACGGAGAATCCCAGGTCCGTGAGGAGTTGGACGGTCCTTGCCGTGTGGACCACGGCGAGCTCCCTCGTCTTGGCGCGGATGAGCCAGTCGTCCAGGTAGGGGTAGACGTGAATCCCCTCGCGGCGCAGCTGCGCCGCCACCGGTGCGAGGCACTTGGTGAATACCCTGGGTGCCGACCGTAGTCCGAAGGGAAGGGCTTTGAACTGGTAATGACGCCCTTGGACCATGAATCTGAGGAATTTGCGGTGCCCCTTTAGGATGGGAATGTGGAAGTAGGCATCCTCCAAATCCAACGACGATAGGAAGTCTCCTTCCTCCAGCTGACCCAGGACGTGCTGGAGGGTGACCATCCGGAACTTCTGCGCCTTGATGAACTTGTTCAGACGTCGCAGGTCCAGGATGGGGCGCCATCCTCCCGTCTTCTTCTTCACGAGGAAGTATCTCGAGTAGACTCCGGAGCCCCGAAGCCTCTTTGGGACGAGTTCGATGGCGCCCTTTCTGAGCATCGCCTTTACCTCCAGGAGAAGTTGAGGGACGTGAAGTTCTTTCCTGGCCACGGGGGGGACGCGCGGGCACCTTCTTTGAAACTCGAGCGCGTGGCCCCGGGCCAGGGCGTCCAGCACCCAACGGTCGGTGGAGATGGACTCCCACACGCTGACGAAGCCCGCCAGCCGGCCTCCCACCGGGGTGCTTCGGTGGGGGCCCGACCCCACGGCCGGTTCAATCCTGCTTGGGCGCGGCCTTGCCGCCTTGACCTCCTTGGCGACGACGGCGGGGTCCGCTAGACTTGCCTCGTCCTCTGTAGGCCTCTTGCGACGACGAGCGGGCCGCTTGACGGTAGGAAGCGAAACCGCCGCCGGAACCTTTGGAGGCGCCCTTGCCTCCGCCGCTCCGAAAGGGCGTCCGTCGTTGCAGGACTCCAATGGCCCGGGCCGTCTCAGTATCCGCCTTGATGGCCTGAAGGGAATCGTCCACTGTCTTCCCAAACAGGTTGTTCCCGTCGAAGGGCATGTCCAGGACTCTGGTCTGGACGTCCTGCCGGAAATCCGTAGCTTTGAGCCATCCACGACGTCGAAGGCAAACGCCGTTGCCCAGCTGGCGGAACCCGGTGTCGGCGATGTCCGTCGCCACGGTGATGGCGTGGTCCGAGGCCACCTCACCTTCCTGCAGGATCTCAAGGGCCTCCGCCCTCTTGTCGTCCGGCAGAAAATCCAGCAGGGGAGCTATCTTGTACCAGAGCTCCCTGTCATAGCGGGCCACGATAGCCAAGGCGTTGGCCGCTTTAATCGTCGTCGCTGCCGACGAGATGACTCTACGTCCCATAGCATCCAATTTCTTTCCCTCGCCGTCCGGCGGGGAAGTCGATGTGGAGGCCGCACCCCCCCCGCTTTCTTCCTGGCTGCCGCGGAGACGACGGAGTCCGGGGTAGGCTGCGCCCGGAGGCACAGGGGGGCCGTGTCCGGGACCCGGTACTTTTTCTCGTACCGGTCTCTTCTAGCTGGCGTCGTGGAAGGGTTCTTGAGGAGGGAAAGGCCCTCATCCCAAATGTCGTCCAACAGAGGCACTGAGAGGACCGTCTTCCTCTTGGCCTCGCGCCGCTGATAAAGGAAGCCTTCCTTTTTCTTCTCCTCAGGGCAGAGTTGGAAAAGCTCGGAAGCCCTGGAGATCATGGAGTGGAAAGATCCGATCTCGTCGGGCGGAGAAGCCCTGGTGGGAGGCGACGACGGAAAATCCTCGTCGTATGCCTCGTCGTCCGTACCCGTCGCTGCTGTGTCAGTCCCCCTATCATCCCCTCGGGTGGACGGGGAGGAGGGCTGGAAGGGGCGCGACGGTTGAAAAGGAGGTGGTGGATGGATCCTTCTTTTCTTGGTAGGGGGAACACCAGAAGGTCCCGGTTCTGGATCCCCCGACGGGAGAGGTTCCTCCGTCGGTAACGGTAGCCTCGTCCTTATCTCGGAGCATAAGGACTGTATGGCCAACAAAATGGCCGCCGAGTTGTCCTGCGGCGCTGGCAGAGGGGAATCCGACGGGCGAGCAGGGGCCCCGTCGGTATCCTCGACGATGTCGTCGTCGTCACCTGCGTCGGGGTCCATTCCGACGGGCTGGCCTTCTTCCACGCCTAGGCCGTGGCTTAAGACCTCGATCAGCTCCTCTTCTGAGGTTGAGGCCGAATCTCCGACGACGCCCTGCCCCCCCTTCTTCCCCACGGAGGGTTTCACGGGGGTCCTATCGATGGGCACAAAGGAAGACTCCTTCCGAGGAGGCAGGGAGATTCTGGGCCCTGAGGTCGCCACCACTGGTGCAGCCACCACAGGCTGAGCCAGGGCCGCCGCGACCGTTTCGATAGAGGGCTTGGTCGGATGGATCAAGGCCTTCACCACCTTAGGTGCGCTCACCGCCTTATCCTTGAGGGAGGGGGCACTGCCACGCTCCTCCTCTGCCTTAGAGCTCGACCGGGGCCTCTCCAGGAGCTTCGCCGGGTGCTCGGCCTTCCTCTTACCCGACCCAGAGCGTTGGCTCGCGGTTGATGGTGCCGGGGAGGGTGCGCCCTGCCTGGCGCCCGTAGAGCCCGACCGTTCGGCGCTCCCGGTGCCAGCGGACTCGCGGTGCTTGGCCTTATGTTGGGCCCCCGTCGCCGGGGCGCCCTCAAAGGTCTTAGAAGACCGCTCGGATTTCTTCTTCTTCTCGCCAGACGGGCTCTTACCCTCCAGCCAGTTGGCGAGACGTTGATGGCGGTCCTTCATGGTCCGTTCCGACATGTTGCCGCAAAACGCACAGTCCTTCTCCACGTGCGTCTTGTCCTCATGAAGGCAGTAAAGGCAGAAAGAGTGTTCGTCCTCCTTGAAGACGTTCTGCAGCTGGCATCCAGGGCAGACCCTGAACAGCTTTCCGGGCGTCGAGCTTCCCTTCTCCTGGGCCATCTCCGAGACCGGGCCTGAGAAGCTTCTGGATTCCTCCGAAGTGTAGCTCGACGAAATCTTCACCCTTGAGGGGCACAGATGAATCCGACACGGGTCCCCGTTGATCGGATGTAGGATCGGTGGAGCTTGAGGCTCTTTGACCGAAAGAATCGAAGTTTTTTTGTGAAAAAAGCGCGAAAAAAGCACTAACGCTCGAGAGCAATAGCACGAGGATCCCAACACATGAACGTGCGGTAAAAATCTGAAGATGGCTGCCAGAGGCGGTGCTTAGGTAGAGGGCAGTCATTGGCTGTGGTCAGTATGACGCAGAGACCAGTGATTGGTTATTACTACGAAAGACAGATCAGAAACGAAACTGATACTGGTTTTTTCTTTACCGAGGATTCCCAGCCTGACGACGGGGAATATTCATGAGCATGTGAATCCATGCCAGACCCCATGCTGGAGAAATATACATATTGTGTGCCGCCTACACCAGTCTCCCTATTAGGTGCGTGATACGATGCCCCCACTAGATTAAGGCTTATCTTGAAGAGGGGAGATCCACGGGAAGCTCATTGGAGGATAGAGGACATGTGCTTAAACAAGCCACAGAGACATTGGGGATAGAGCACTGCTTTCCCTGGCACAAGACGGTATCTGTTCATGCTCTATCAAAAAGCGCACAAAGATATTAAAAAGGCAATACTTTTCGATAAAGATGTACGTACTATCTTCCATCCTGTGTCCACCCAGCTCGTGCTATATACTCTGCTGTGGGGAAGAGAGTTGAGAAGGGCAGAACCAGCTCCTTTTCTTCAGTGCTCACAATCTGAAAAGGAACACAGAAGATGGTATGTCAGAACTCTTTACCACTGTGCCAAATCACCACTGCAGCGGTCGCTAAGTGCTGCGGCCTGTTTCAAAGTTGGTGTACTGTGCCTCTGCCCAGGTTATCAAGACAACCGTCAGTGGTGGATTGTAAAAAGAATGGGTGAAGTGTTGGGGAAAGAGGGGAAGACAACACAAACAAGCAGTTTAAACAGATGTGGGACTAAAAGAAGAATAGTGTTTGTGATTACTTTGGTGAATGCCAATCCAGCCACAGTAGATGATGAATCAGGATTGCATAAAGGAGGAGGGTGAACTCTAAAGTGTCTGAAGGAGAATGGAATATTTATGTGCAGTTAGTTTCAGAGCGATGAACTGGTATTACTAAAAGTAGTGAATGGATGTGTTACAGGCTCCAAGGTGTGCCGAAGTTGGCTATTAAAGTGTGACTACTTAGCTTTCCAGCAGTATGTTTAAACCTATGCCAAAACTGACAAAACCTATTCTGGGACTTTCAACAACAGTGGACAAAAGTGGCAAAGTCCATAAAAGTGTACGTGAATATTCAATTTGGACATAGACCAAATCTGAATCTGTCCAGTATCCAGTGAAGGTCTGGCATCCTTGTGTGTGAAATATTCTAGTGAAGCGAGCATGTCTTTGGTTCGGGAGTGGTCAGGTTGTGAGGCCTGCTGCACCAGCAGAGTGTTTTAAAAGGATAAAAATCAGTCGAACAACAGAAAAACATTCATATCAACACAAATGCAAAGGAATATTCTGCACACCTCACCATCAAAAATAGGGAAAATTCTCCACACCAAGCTAAACTGCACCCCTCTAAAGTTCACATCCATCTTCGTCACTTCAACAATTTTCAGTTCTGTGCCAATTCCCTTTAACTTTAGAGACCTCCAGCTCTTTTGCTGGCCTCAGGGCCTTTTAATGTGTACTCCTGAGTGAGTGGGACTTTTTTTTCGCACTCTCTCATGTGCTTTCCTGACTATGATTTTCAGTGTTCCTTACTGTTTAATGGAGTCTGTTTCTTTTTTAACCACCTTTGTGCCATGTACCTGCAGGCTGATTTCTCAGCTGAAGTACAGTACCCAAGGGTGACTATTTTCCCAAAACGGCCGCTGTCTTCTTTTTTCGCCATTTCTTGTCAGTTAGTTCCATCCAAGCTTTTACTCTGTTTGAATCGTATTTGAGTACTTAGAGCATTTTGCCTCTGGCAGGCTTTAGCCCTGAAGCCAGCCCAGGCTCCAGTGTGTCTGGAAATGCAGGAAGTGAGGGAAGGTCCTGAAAATTCCGTTCTTTATCTCTAGGTTTGCCTGAGTGTAACCAGTTCTGATTGGCCAGCTGGTTGTCCGGAAAGACAGACACCCTGTTGGGTGATTGACAGCCTAGGGCTGGGAATGAATGCGAACTAGAGGCAGAGTTGACCACTGGAGGACAACAAACGACAAAAAAGATGTGAAGAGACTCCAGCAGCATTTACCTGGACTGCAAAGTGCACAGTGAAGCCCTGCAGCTGTGCTGACGCCGTTTTCATTTTGACTGGGAAGACCCACAAGGGACAACCTCCTCCCTTGAGCTGGTGGGACCAACTAGGCTTGAGACGAGCTTCATTTTGGCGCAACCCCCGACTTGTTGTGCCATTCCCAAGACTACAGAATCCCAATGCCCAGCGACCCCTTACCATCATCGAGTGCATTGTCTTCGTAAGTGCAAATCCGGTCAAAACGTTGTGGGCATCCAAAGGACCCTACAGAAGCAGGAAATGTTCACCCGGAGTCCCTTCACTAGAGTCCAGGACCGAGAGATCAAGTAACTTCAAACCAGAGCTGTTTGTTCTTCTTTGGCGCTGAGAAAAAGGCACTAAAACCACAAAAGGCTGATGAATCAAGGAAACTCCATTGCTGCAGATTCCCTCTCTCGAGTGCTGTCGCAGAAGCCTGCCAAATGTCCTCCCTTTCATCACCATTACCAAGGACCAGGAACAAGGGTCTGCTACACTGCAACAGGAAGGCATCCAGCTGGAACCAATTCTTCAATGCTCAGGTACTGTCAGGCTTGGGGTACATCTACCGTTTGGCAATTGTGGCGCTTCCTAGCTTGAGGAATACTATTTTAAACCCTTTTGAGTTGATCTTCACTCACCTGCACTGGCCTCCCACCTTTCATGAGCTTCTCTTTTTTCTACTGAACTATTGACTATTTTAAAACAATGTTCTAAGAAGAGTGCATCAGAACTTTGAACTGCCCTGTGGCTGTCCTGGTTCCCTAAAGGCCCCCCTTCTGAACCTATTGGCTTTTGCAGTGCTTGTTCCCTTTCAGGTTTTAATTGTTGAACACTTATTGCTGGGATCAAAGACTGCCTACATCCCTCTGGGAGAATCTAACTGTTTTACGGTGTACGGTTAAAGGTTCAAATCCAAAAGGATCGAATGCCATAGGGTCGAGTCAATTTGAGCTAAAACAAAAGGGTCGACTTTTTTTTTGGGTTTCCGTTTTGGAAAAAAAAGTGTTTTTTACCACAAAAAGGGGGGTTTTGGGGAGGGGGGGGACAAAAAAATAAATAAATTTGACCCTTTGGTAATTCGATCCTTTGCATTCGAAACTTTAACCTAGAACCCTGGTTTTACTACTTACAAAGTATGTTCTGATCTGTCTAACTTTTCCCTCCTTAAAACTCAATATTGTAATGGTGATCACAAATAAGTGTTATTACTTATCTCAAATGAGGTCACTCAGTATGCAGGAATATGAATAACAAGAAAAATGTACTCCCCTACTTTATTGCTCTTGTTGAACTGAATCCCAACTTTAAGATTGTCTAATTATTCTGGTGTATATATAAATACTTATTTATGCTATAACTAAGTGTGTAAGTGTTTACTTGGATACCTGTATTTACTAATTTCATTGTACAGCTCTACAGCTCACATTACCCCTTTTAAGATGAGCCTGGCTGCTCAGTCACTCTACCAACTTGTGTAGTACAGGCCTATATTAAAAGGTGGGTTACCCAATACCAAGAGATACGTCTTGTAAAGTCCCACACCAGTTGGACTCTACACATTCTTACCAATAAAGTCCTTATCTTGTACTCACTGCAAGCCAAATACATAATCCCCACTCACAACACACACAGTTATACATGCACTTATTATGCCCACCCCACGATGTAGCAAATCATTCCTCTCTCTCAAGCCACCACCTGCTTTCCATAAACACTAACTCAATTGACATGATTCCGTCCAATACTGTTGGATATCCAAAGGTCACTTACCTGTCCATGGCTGTCTTTCTTTATTTCAGCCATTTTTAAAGCTATCTTGGGATTCTTGCTCCCTGCAGTAAACATTAAAATATGTAAGGCACAAGATGTCTCTAGCAAAAAAGTAATCTTTTCATTCCATTTTGTCAACATTTCTCTCACGCCCTAACTGGCAAATACAATGTAATTTGAAACCTACCACATAATCATATCTCAGAAAAAATTGTTTATAATTGAAACTGGGACACTGCGAGAAAGAGGGTTGATTTCTCATTATACCCCAGAAGAACAAGTTAATTCTTACCTTGTAACGTTCTTTCGACGGGATGTTCCTCCGACGTATTCCTCATCTTAGATATCTCCTTCCAGCTCTGCTGGCCTCGGAAAATTTTTTCTCTAGAGGGCGCTGCGTGTCGACGTCCTCCGAGTCGATGTCCCTCGACAGCCGCCGTATCGACGTCGACGTCATCCTGCCTATAAAGGCCGCACGCAGCGTCCGTTGCTCAGTTCCGTTTTGTAGCCCACAATAATACTTTTTGGACTAGACTAATCACCCTGAAGGAGCGTAAGATGCAACAACACGGGAAGTAGAACTGCGGGGATGGATGGGAGGGCCGATGAGGAATACGTCGGAGGAACATCCCGTCGAAAGAACGTTACAAGGTAAGAAGTAACTTGTTCTTCGAAGGGATTGTGTCCTCCGACGTATTCCTCATCTTAGATAGGCTCCCATAGCAGTATTCTATTATTGGAGGAGGGAGTACTGACTTCACGCTGTCTTCTATTGGTGAATAGAATGCAGTACAGCCCTTCCAAACCTAGTCTCTTGACTGGAGGAGGAATCCAAATTGTAAAAACGTGTAAAGGTATGGACAGACGACCATGTAGCGGCCGCACAGATGTCTTTAACCGGCACGCCTCTTTTGAGGGCCGATGAAGCTGCAATACCTCTGGTCGAATGAGCCCTAAGGTTTTGAGGGGGCTCTTTCCCTGCCAGTTTCTAACATTCCAGAATGGCTAGAATGATCCATCTGGAAATGTTCTGCTTAGTTATTGGTAACCCCAGCTTGTGACCTGCGTAACCTACAAACAGCTGGTCTGCCTGTCTTATCCTGGCTAGTCTACTGATGTAAAAACTTAAAGCCCTTCTAGGGTCTAGCCTGTGTAACCTCTCTTCCTCTTTCCCCGGGTGAGGAGGAGGAGGATAGAAAGATGGTAGGGTAATCTTCTGAGTGATATGGAATTCAGAAACCACCTTTGGGAGGAAATTAGGCTTCACTTGCAGGACAACTTTGTCTTTGTGAAATATTGTGTGAGGGGGTTTACAAGAAAGAGCTTGTAATTCGCTCACCCTTCTAGCAGATGTAAGTGCTATTAATAAAACAGTTTTAAGGGTAAGGAATCTTAACGAACAAGAATGGAGTGGTTCGAAAGGTGTGCCCATCAGGAAAGTTAGTACTAAGTTTAAATCCCATAGGGGAACTTGGAATGGTCTTGGGGGATAAACATTGGTTAACCCCTTTAGAAACTGTATTACCAAGGGTAATTTGAAATAGGATGGTTCTTCCGCAGTGCGCTTAAAGATGGATAGCGCTGCAAGATAGCCCTTAATGGTGCCAACTTGAAGGCCTGAATTCGCCAAATATAGAAGGAAGGACAAAACCATTAGTGTACCACATGAAAAAGGGTCGATATTCTGTTCTCTACACCAGCTGCAAAATCTGTTCCAACGGCAGCGGTATAAAGACTTTGTTGCTGGCCTCCTTGCCGAAAGCAACACCTCCATAACATCATCAGGGAGGTCCCAATCCTTGTACCTCAACCTTTCAGAAGCCAAGCGTGAAGGTTGAGGGTTTTGATGTCTGGATGGAGAACCTGACCTCCCTTCTGTGAGAGTAGGTTCTCTCTGAGTGGAAGTCGAATTGGAGGGCAGATGGACAAGTCTAGAAGGTCCGGGTACCACGTTCTCCTGGCCCAATCCGGGGCAATTAGGATCATGGTTCTCCGGAATCTTCTCAACCTCCTGATCATTTGAGGAATGACAGGGACCGGTGGGAACGCGTACAGAAGCGGAAACTCCCAGTCCACTATGAACGCGTCTCCCAGAGCTCCTCTCGGGGGAAATTCCCTTGAGCAGAACAGATCGCATTTCCTGTTGACGCTGGTGGCGAACAGATCCACCTGAGGGGTTCCCCAAAGGGCGAAGATCTCTTGAAGGACTTCCTGAGCTAGTTCCCACTCGTGGGAGACTGTGCTCTGCCTGCTCAGAGCGTCCGCTGTCAAGTTCTTCCCTCCGGCTAGGTGAACTGCCGATAGAGAGATTCCTTCTTGGATTGCCCAAAACCAGAGCTGCATCGCCTCTCTTCACAGGGGTAGTGATCCTACGCCTCCTCTTTTGTTGAGGTAATGCATGGCCACTGTGTTGTCCGTCATTATCAGGACGTTTTTCCCTTGTACAGCTGGCAGAAACGCCTTCAGCGCAAGTCTGATGGCTCTCAGCTCTAACAGGTTGATATGTAGTCTGGACTCCGATGGAGACCAACGACCGCTGATGGTCAAGTCGTTGGCGTGGGCTCCCCACCCCGTGAGTGAGGCATCCGTGACTACTGTTATCTCCGGCCAGGGTTGCCAAAAATGTTCTCCTTTCAGAATGTTCTCCTGACAGGCCCACCACTGAAGGTATCGAGCCACCCTGTCGGGAACCTGAAGAAGATCTGTCATTCTCCCTGAGAATTGTGACCACCGAGTCCTCAGTGCCCACTGGAGGGATCTCATTCTCAGGCGAGCCTCTGGCACTAGGAAAATGCAGGATGCCATGAGGCCTAGCAACCTCAAAAAGTCGAAGGCTGGGAGACGTTGGGCATTTTGAAACTTGGTAACCATCTGTAGAATAACTTGAGCCCTCACCTCTGGTGGCGAGGCTTTTCCCAGGGAAGTGTCCAGGATCGCTCCTATGAACTGGAGTCTCTGCGATGGTATCATTTGTGACTTCTTTAAATTGAGGGAGAAGCCCAGTCTGTGAAGGGAGTGGCACACGTGATTTAGTTGGATCTGAGCTTGTTCCGAAGAGACAGCCCTGATCAACCAATCGTCCAGGTAGGGGTAGACATGAATCCCTTCCCTCCTTAGACTTGCCGCCACTACTGACATTAACTTGGTGAAGACCCTCGGGGCGGAGGTCAGCCCAAATGGCAGCACTCGAAATTGATAGTGAGAGTTGCCAATTGCGAACCTCAGGTATTTCCTGTGTTTGAGATGGATAGGCACATGAAAATAAGCGTCCTGAAGGTCCAGAGATACCAACCAGTCCTGGAACTGAAGGGCCTGGAGGATCTGAGAAAGAGTGACCATCTTGAATTTGTCTTTTCTGAGGAATTTGTTCAATTCTCGCAAGTCCAAGATGGGTCTCAGTCCTCCGTCTTTCTTTGGAATGAGAAAGTAAAGGGAGTACCAGCCCTTGTTCCTCTCCGCTACAGGTACCGGTTCTATGGCACCTTTCTCTAGCAGGTCCAAAATTTCCTGCAAGAGGAGCGGATCTGGAGCTTTCTGAGAGCTGATCCCCGGTGGATGACTCTGAGGTATGCGTAGGAGAGGCAGGCAGTAACCTTGGGCAACTGTTTCCAATGCCCAAGCATCTGACGTGATAGCCTGCCATTCCGCCAGATGTTGAGTCAACCTGCCTCATACAGGTGTCCTGTGAGGGAAGTCCTCAGAGTGGTTTTGGGGCGGCTGATGCAGATGCCGATGGTAAAGAGGCACCTGCTGTTGCTGCGGCCTTTGAATATCTACCCCGTCCACCTCGGGTAGTTCTTCTTTGTCCCCTTTGAGCCAGTCGTCCTCTACCTCTTCCGAATGCGGAGTAGAAGCGAAAGGACTTGCCTCTCGCAGAGGTTCCTGTGGGACGAAAAGGTGTCTGACGGATTGCAGCGCCTAGGGATTTTGCTGCTGCTTTTGAAGTTTGCAGTTTTTCTAAACTGTCATCCGCCTTTTTCCCAAACAAAGAAGAGCCATTGAATGGCATGTTCAAGAGCCTGGCTTGCACATCTGGGGCAAAACCAGACTTTCTCAACCAAGCAAATCTCCTGGTTGTTGTACTTGCCGCCATTGCTCTGCTGATACTGTCAGCCGAATCAATGCCCGTCTGGAGGGATTCGCACATAGCGCCTTTACCGTCCTGTATGATATTCAGGAACGCCTCCCTTTCTTCTCCCTCCGGGATGCAGTCAGCCGCTGTAGAAGCACACTCCCAAAGTGTATGGCTGAATCTAGCAAGGGTGCAAGTAGCATTCACAGATTTTAACGCCATGCTACATGGCGAAAAAAACTTTCTTTGCCATAGCATCATATTTTTTATCGTCCCTGTCCTGTGGGACGGTAGGATAAGCCGTCTTGACATCGGTAGAAGATGCTGCCTGTACCACCAGACTTTCTGGGGATGGGTGTTTTGACAAAAACTCTGGGTCTGTAGAGGATACCCTGTATTTTGTAGAAAGTCTTTTATTTACTGCCGGGACGACATCTGGGGTTTCCCAGTTCGTCATAATCTTCCTCTGAAGAGCTTTATGGAAAGGCACCACAGGATCCTCCTGTGGGCCTTTATCAAGAATATCCGTGAGGTCATCTTGTTGGAAAGATTGTGAAGGTGCAGACCACCCCATAAACTCTGTGATCCTGGCCATTAACGCTCCATAGGGAGTTTCAGCATGCTCCCCCGGGTCTGGCCTAGCAAACTCCACCTCAGGGGAAGTGTCTAACCCACTTGCCTCATGTAAGGAATCATGAAGATCCTTTAACCTGCGTTCTTCAGAGGAAAATTCCTCTCTAATTGGGGTTACAGGTCCCTGCAACTCAAATGTGTCTTCCTGTTCAGACAATTCACCCTCTTCCAAAATTGAGGACATAGTTCTCAATTGTTCTGAACTCATAAAGGGAGTATATCCCATTTCCAAGGCAGAGGGTGCCGAACTTGTCATTATCGGCCTCGAAAACGTCGATGTCGTCGACGTCGAAGGCTTCGAGCGTGGCGTCGAAAACAAAGTCGGAGGCCTCGATGACCTCGACAGAATTGGGATTCTACTCGACAATCTCGAAGCCATCGTCATCGAGGACCTGGGGATAGTCACTGGGCGTGTCGTGACCGTGACTTTTATTGGGGTCGACGCCGGTGTCGAAGCTGGCGTCGAGTCGACAGACCCGTGTGTCGAAGGTCCCTTCGACAACGGCGTCGAAGACACCGACCTTGGCGTCGACGGAACCCTCGTCGACGGTGTCGACGGAACCTTCGAGGAAGGTTTGGAGGTCATAGTCCTACTCGAGGGTTCGAGACGCGCTCGAGAGGTTTCCTTCGCCGGGTACTGCGACTCGCGGCGTTTTTGACCTTCGGGTCTTTCGACCAGAGCATCGCTCTCGGCAGTCTTCGAGGGGGTCGAGGCCGCTTTCTCGAAGACGCTCATCATATTTTTGCGGAATTCCTCCCATTGAGCCCGGGAACTATGTTTCGTGGGGCAAGGGATTCTTTTTGGCAAAACAGAGGAAGAGGAAGATGGAGAAGGGGATCTTCGACGTCTCTTCTTCGAGTGCTTCGATCTCGAGGAGTGATGGGACCCACTCCGAGACCTGGAGCGCGAATGGTGACGAGGAGACGAGTGTCTCGACTTCGTCGACGAAGAAGAAGCTTTAAAAGTCTTACCTTTCTCCAGCTTCCCCCTACGCTCCTTCGGGGCCTTAGCTGTCATGGACATACAGTCCTCGCACTCCGAACAATGGTGTTCAGCTCCCAAACACCACAGACAAACTCTGTGAGGGTCAGTCAGTGACAATCTCGGCATTTTTTGAAGCCGGATCGAGGAGTTGTCGGTTCCGACAAGGAAGCCATCGAGTACGGATCGAATAACTCGAGGTAAATAGGATTAATCTGACAAGAACTGAGCAACGGTATTCCGAGGCACTGAGTAAGCGCGGAAAAACAGAACTGAGCAACGGACGCTGCGCGCGGCCTTTATAGGCAGGATGACGTCGACGTCGATACAGCGGCTGTCGAGGGACATCGACTCGGAGGACGTCGACGCGCAGCGCCCTCTAGAGAAAAATTTTTCCGAGGCCAGCAGAGCTGGAAGGAGATATCTAAGATGAGGAATACGTCGGAGGACAGAATCCCTTCGAAAATATAAATACGGATTGATTGTGAAGAAACTAAGTTAGCAGATATTTACAAATGGGAAAGGGTGCCAATAACTAATTTAAAAACATGGAAGCATGGAACAAGGGCAGAGAGAAAGGAAAACTTCAAAGTCAGGAATCGATATCAATTAACTATAACTTAATGTAATCTGGACAGGCTGTGCGTAAATGCCAGGGCACGTAAAAAAACGGAACAGCGCAGCCTGGTGTAAACCGCATGAAAAACTCAGCAGATGCACCAGGCAGTTTCACTTCACACAAAGCGAACTTTGTTTTCTTTTGTTTCAACACAAAATTACATAATTGAACACGTTCCATTCTTAATTAAAACACTATGCAATTTGTGGAACGACCAAAACAATGTGTGCACGACTGACTGGTACACCCGTTAGGTTAGATATTCATATTTATGCTAAATCTTATTCACCTGTGAGACCCGCAGCAATTTTTGCCGGATTTATGGATTATTTTTCTATGTTCCTGGGTGAGTGGTAACCTTTTTACCCTGCTTACCCTTTCTTTTACTCTTCCCATGGAAGTCATTTATATGACTCTCCCTCCATACATTATTTTTGGAATTATACTTTCCTATAACCTTTTGGGCATCTGCATTCTCCTACTGCAGCACATAGCACCTTCTGTGCAGTGTTGCTGGGGTGCCCCTTAAGCTTACCTTTTTAATTTCTCTTGGGTTCCTTGTGTGAACTACTGTTCCCAATGGAAGAAGGATACTGATTATCCTTTCTACAATCCCCATTGTGAGATCAGCACACCCCACCTTATGTGGAGTGCTGAGGAGGTATATAGTATCCCCTTTCTCACTGTTGCTGTAACTTTTCTGTTACAGCTACTTACACTTGCAGAACACATGTTCTCAATGGTAGAGAGAGATTTGTATCATCTCTACATTTTATATTTTGAGACCAGCACACCCCACCTTATGTGGAATGCTGGAGGGTTACTCTGTATCCCTTTTCTCACTGCTCCTGTAACATTTCTGTTACAGTGACAGGTATACAATTATGGCTGGTAGCAGTGGACGCGTTCTACTGACTTGTGTGATTTTTACTTGCAGGCTGTAAAACAAGCTGCGGTAAAGCACAGAAGGGTCACCATTCATCAAGAATGGCGACTTCTTTATTTTTTTGCCATTTTCAGTGTTCTTGTCCTTTCTTGGTCCTTCTGCCATCCTGGGTGGGGGAGGTCCTGGTTTGATTTTTGTCTTCAGCGGGAACCCTTTGTGTAGCCTGCCGAGGCTCCAGGTGTCTCTGAAGACAGGAAATGAGGGAGAAGTCTGCCTGGAACCGGTCCTTACTGGGAGACTGGCTGTCCTGAAAGCCTGAAGGGACAGCCACCACCCATAGTTTCAATGTAGCATGTGTGCAGATTGACTCGGTTCCTGGATAAATGGTCTGGATCTGGAAGCTGAAGATAAGTCGAACACTGGAGCTGAATCCGATGAGGAGGAAGAAGAAGAGGAGACGGCTGTAGCTGATTCCAGTGACAGGACATGACTGCTGTATAACCACTGCCTGTGCTGACCCCTTTTTCCATGCGAAAGAGTCCCGAAGAAAACACAGCTGACCCTTACGCTGGTGGGACCAATCAGTCTTAAGAAGACCTGCATTTTGAGGCATCCTAGGGCGAGCTGTAACCTTCCTGGGCTGCAAACCACCAATACCCTGAGACCTCGAAGCTTAGTGCTGTCCAATGTCTTCCCGTGAATTAATCTTGCTGAAACTTTGGTGGACTACTGCTGGATTTCCAGAAGCAAGACTCCACTCCTAGAAATCCGCTCACTAGAGTGCTGAACCAAGACTGTGAGGGGAATCGATCAGATGACCATTCCACATCTGGTACCTTGTATGGGTGCCAAATCCACAGAACCTCGAGAAGCACAGAAGAATCCTTTGTTGGGAGCCTTTTCTGTCGACTGCTGTTGCAAGTTCTAATCCAGTGTCCTTTCTTTTGTCACCACAACCAAGAATCCAGAGACCGGGTCCTTTGCTGCTGCATCGTGAAGGCGTCCATCTGCAAGCTCATCTTCACTGCTGAGGTACTTTGTGGCTGAGGGTCATACTTACCTAAAGTCTTGTGTCGCTCCAGTGTGGCTAGGGCGGCGTTTCGTGTAGTTGACAGTTCTGCCATACCAATTGCCGAAGCCTAACGCTGGAACGCATCGAGGGCGCGTTCCACGAAGTCCCTGAACACTTTCTACTAATTCTAAAGTCTGAACTTACTTGGTGGACGAGAAATCCTCTGGAACTCTGACTTTTCTGCATCTGTGCCTTATCCTGACCTGCCTACGGTTAGCCACTGGGCCACCAGTGTCCCCCTTCTGCCTGAGAACACTCATCCGCTAGAATAGGGAAGGGCTTCTAAAGTAGAAGGCCTCTTTTTTATTTATTTGCATCGGGGCGCGGCCGTGGACACGTGGACAGACATGCAGTGCACAGAGACAGGTTACAGGACAGACGTATGCAGGCTATCAGTTACTCGTGTATGCAAAAGTGCAAGATTGTATCTGAATAGGAGTGTTTTCAATTTTTTTTCAAAAGCATATGTAGTTTGCATCTAGCCGTAGGTTGACGGGGCGATTTTTCCATTTTTTCACTGCCACCGTAGGAAAGGCTTTTCCCAGACCATTTGTGCGTTTGTGAGGGGCTACCGTAATCATGCCCCGCACCGCAGGCCTCTGTCTAGAAAATAGGACAAGTGATGCAAATTGTTGTGTTAGTGCTGTAACTGATTACCTCTGAAATAGAATACGTTACAAGTGTCACAAAGTTCTTACTTACCTGTGAATTGCTTACTGCCATTCTGAAAGGTATACACAGTTACTTACTTACCTTTCATTGTGTTCCACTATTCTACAAAGCAACACAGTTGGTGACACTATATTATTCCTGAAACTGAACAAGTAACCATTTACTACCAATAGGGTCTGCTTACCTTGAATTACATACTTTCATTCTAAAAGTATACTAATGTGGTTTCAATACCTTTGAATAGCATACTGCTATTCTAAATGTGTAACATTTGGTTTTACTCACCTTGAACTGCATACTGCTGTTCTAAATGTGGTTTATGCTTTGATTTACTTACCATAAGCATTGTATTGGTTGTTATGTGTTTGTGACTTCTAATAGTACTTACCTTTCTAAAAGAATTCTCTTTGCCTGTGTACATATAAATAAACCTTTATTTTTACAATACAGTGTATAAGTGTTTCTTTGGACCAGATGTATGCTTCAAGTTCTTTGTACCTCTCTACAGCCCTCTCTCCCTTCGAAGATGAGCCTGGCTGCTCGGTCATTGCTACCCACATACCAGGTGGTACAGCCGTGCAATAAGAGTTGGAGTTTCTGTATTGCCCAAGGTATAGTTTTATAAAGTCCCTTTGGGTGGAGTATAGAAAAACTGTCCTGACAGCACATCACTGACAAAGTAACAGACCATACTAAAAGAGCTACAGAATGAGACAATTAGTCAGAATTCAGACAACTCAGCTGTGGATCCTGGTAATGTGCTACAGAACGTTAAGGGGCTCTTTCCGTAAGAATCACTGCATGCAACCAAATGTTTTTACGCATACGTCAGTGCTTGTAGATTATGGACAACATCTGCGTCACCCAGTAAATTGTGGGGAGGAAGGAAAAATTTAACACCACAGGTGTACTGAACAACTCATGTCAGGGGCCTTATTCTGCAAACATATCCAAGACCTTTGATTGCACCCCCGCAACCACCACCCCTCCATGGTTCAGAGACTTATTTTCCCCAGTGAGTCCCCATCATCGGCCTCACTGGTGATGTAACATAAGCGCCTAGGAAACATAGGGCAGAGAGCCTCAAATTCAACCTGTAGTATATTTCCCTGTTGCAATTTCACGTTATAGGGAACAAAGGCTGTTTCCCTGCAGGTCCCCCATTCAAATCAGAAACTGGTTTTAGAAGACTAGAAGGACTCTACAATGTGAATGGGATTACCCTGTAAGCAGAGAAATAACTGGATGGCTAAATGAGGACATGGTCTTCATGAGACTCCAAGTTGGTAGCTAAGAGTAGATATGACGGGATGAATCCACATTCTCTGAGTTTGCCAGGTAAAAAGGGCAGGCAAGTTTAAATGTGGTGATAATCCTCAATTGAGTTGCTGCTAAATGTTTGAATGATGCAATGTTCCTACATGAGAATCAAGATGCCAAGTAGGTGATACATATAAGAGTCTCTGCCCCATACATTTGTCAGTGATTGACTCCTATTGAAGCAAATGAAACAATTTTCCAAAAACAGTAGGGTAGAATTCCATTTTTGGTTTTTCTTTAGTCTAATTTTATGGGACCACTTTGATATTGATATTTAATTTCTATCGCGCTCGTACACAAGTGTTTCAGAGCGCGACAAGACAGAGGGGAACAGGGGAGAACAAAACAACGATCTTACTAGGCCCAGTGACATGGAGAATGCGCAAGTGCATGTGAGAGGGGGAGGAGAAAAGTGCATGGAAGGGGGGACAAGTGGAAAGTGCGGAGAAAAGGAGAAACAGATAAATACAAAATAAATAAATAATAACGGCAACAAACTGTGGTACCGGAGATGGTTCTCCTCAAGTTGTAGTGGCAGGGAGGCTGTTCCAGAGGGAGGCCCCAGCCAAATACAGAGATCTACCCCCAGCTCGTTTCTTTGAAAAATGACTGACCCTGAGGGAGTTGGAGGAGCGAAGAGCTCAAGAGGGGAGGTATTTGCAGAGGGATAGCTGAAGGTATTTTGGACCTAGGCCCCAGAAAGCCTGGTTGACAATGCAGAGGGTTTTGAATTTAATCCTTGCATCCACTGGGAGCCATTGGAGAGATTTCAGAGCTGGAGAGATACGATCCCAGGGCTTGAGGCCAAGGATAAGTCTTGCAGTCCTGTTCTGGATTAGTTGCAGAGGGCGGAGAGTAGAGGCAGGTAGATTTAGAAAGAGGCTGTTACAATAGTCCAACCTAAGAGAGAACCAGAGCTTGGGAGATAGTGAGCTTCTGGGGGAAGGAGAGGAAAGGCAGAGTACCTCTGAGGAGGTGCAGTAGGAAGTTTGACTTTTTAGAGACATCAGAGATGTGGGCAGAGAAGGAAAGTGTGGAGTCAAAGATGACCCCATGGTTCTTAGCCTCACAGGTGGGGGTAGGAGGATGGCCAAAGGAGGCTGGCCAGAGAGTGAGGGGAAAGGATGGTGAAGGTGTGCTGATGAGGAGGATCTCCGTCTTGCTGGCATTCAGACAAAGATCATTGGCGGTACACCAATCTTGAATGGCAGTTAGGCAATCGGAGATCTGGTGGTTCTCAGAGGAGCACCTACATAGTCCTCTGGCTTGAGCAGGTTCCTGTCCACCACTGTCATGCTTGCCCCAGTGTCTCTCAAACCAGTAGAAGGCTGGCCATTCAAGAGGACACTTCTCAAAAACCTACGGGTGTTCTGTGGGATTGTAGACAGTACTTCTGCATACTGGCCCCAGCCCCCAAGGGACACTAGGGAAATATCTACAGGAGCACCGAATGTGATCCCTGTAGAGGAGGGGAGGACAGTGGCCTCCACCTCAGGCATTTGGTAAGGGTAGATCAAGCTGACAGCCTGGACTCCAAGTGCCTTACCTTTACACTTGGGGTCACCTTTCTTGTGGTCCAGAGCCCCACAGTCCCAACACGTGCCAGGAATGCGGAGTACGGTTCTGGAACCACTGGGAGCCTGCTTTGCAGCAGGTGGACCACTACTCTTACTCCCACCCACATAGGTCTTATCCCCACTAGATCTTTGGGTCTTAGGAGATGAGGGTTTTGGTTTACTCAACTGTGAATGCTTCTGGGACTCCCCAGCCTTCTGAGAGGTCCACTTTTCTTTGTCCTTGTCCTTCCCACTGGAGTCCTTAGGGGACACTCGGTGGTAGACCTACTTGTCAGCCAGCATGACCAGTTTAAAGGGATTTAAAATGTTCTGGTCAGCAACATACTGACGCAGCTCTGGTGAATAGGTGTCAGAAAAATGCTCAAAAAACAAAAAGGTGGGACAATTCAACAAAAGTTTTCACCTTGCAACCATCAATCCACCCCATCATGTTCATTTGTGGAGCACTCACCCAGTCAACCCAAGACACATTCTCTCTTTTCTTAACTCCCTGACCTTTTAAAGTATTGGCAATCAGAGCAGATTTCATGCACTCATACTGACCCCATTCTTCCACTCTCAGCTTCAGAATACAGTCATAACCAGTCTGAGGCACTCTGCTTAAAAAACACTTAGATCAATCTCTTGTCAACATCATGAATTCCACAAGCCATCTCAAACGCTTCAATCCATTGGAGGATATCAGAACCCTCCACATACACACCAACCAAATCTTTCATAAACTTGGTGGTGGTAGGGGACCTGACAACTGGGTTTGGAGAAGTCTCTGCTCTAGCTTTCTCTAGCTGGAATTTCTGGCATTCAGTGTCTTTGATTTTAAGTTTAAGATCCTTATCTTTGAGTATCACTTGTTGTGCCAACTCCTCTTTCTTAGGTCAGCTTCAGTTTCCAACTTTCCATATTCAAAGGCCAATTTCATCCTTAAAAATTCAAATTCCAAGGAATTCCCTTGAAGAAACATTTCTGGGGTTCGAAATTGAGGGAGCAGAAGTGGTGGCACTCCCAGAAACAGATTCAGTAACAACCCCAGGGGCAGGTGCCTCAATGGTTGCATCCCCCCTTCATCAAGAGGTTTACAATCAGTCTGGTAGTCCACCAGGGCAGCTATCAGCTCAGTCCTAGACCTATCTTCAAGGTCTAACTGCCTGGCTTCACAAGCACTCTGGAGAGCCTCTAAGCTCATCCTAGTCAATTTACCATTTGGGATAGATTCCATTGCTTGTAATGTAGTTATTTAGTACACAAGTAAACCTCAATTTAACAAAGTGTATTTTGGGCAAACGCACTTGGGCAACTGTCGCCGCAGTTCTGGGACGAATCGGATCCTGGAGCCGGGATACGCGTTGAGGGGGCACCTGCGAGCCGACAAAGCATGCCCTGGGACGCTCTGCCGGGACCACCAGAGTCGCGAGTGCGACCCCCTCTGCCCGCCTGATCCCGAACTTTGTCAGGAGGTGGGGTTGAAGAGGCTCCGATCGCAGATCTACTGCAACCCGCTGGAGAATTCCACACACTCCCTCCCGTGTCGGCAGAGGATTACGCGGGAAGTGCTCCGGCGCCTCCTCGTCCCGGACCCGGCGGCTACTTGAAGTGCTCATCCCAGGCCCGGACTTTCACCACCAGCCTCTCATCGGCGGTCTCCCCCCCCGCCCACCATCAGCGAGACTGCACCGCCCAGGGTTGAGCCGTGGCACGCCTGGGAAGATCTAGGGCCACGCTCCCCTTCCGGAAGACAACACGAAGGCAATGGACCCGACCACGGCCAGGTAGGGGTGTGAGTGGGCCCAGGAGCCAACCCTGCTTCTTCCCCCCCGGCCCTACACAGCCCCTTATAAACCTGGTCCGGCAACAGGGCCTGTGCAGCCCTTGATCAGAACTCTTAAGGACCGTAACAGGCAACAACCTGCGCTCCCCCTGTGAACGTTATAGGGATCCGATCCCGCACTCCCTCTGATCAGGGTCTCAACACACCTGGACTGTGGTGGGGGCGCGGATGTGAGGGTTGATCCATGAACAGCTCCTACAGGACACCGCTACTACGAGGCGAGCCCCCCCCACCCGCCTGGCCTACCAGTCTGTGCAAGAGACCCACACCCCGGAGACATACACTCCGCTGACCTCGACGCCGACTTTGTGTGAATATACCAGGGTTCCATTGTGTCACTGGCCCAACTACGTAATATACACATGCCTGCTGCCATACTGGGTGTGATACCTGCGACATGGGGAAAGAAAAATCTAAACGACAAACTCTTCAAAGTAAGATGGAATTTTACACAACAGGCCCCCCCCCCGCCAGGGAACGCAGACTCCGGAAGAGGAAGTTGCCGGCGAGGAGACCCATGATCCCCCAATTTCTCTCTCTGACCTCATTAAGGTGATTGGGGACTCGAGAACGTTGCTGGAACTCAGAATTGGCGGCCTGTCCTCAGAGGTCTCCCTTATCCGCCAGGATCTACGCAACCTCTCAGCTAGGGTGGGCGAGGCGGAACAAAGGGTGTCCGCCACAGAAGACACCGTCCACCGCCTGGAACAGCACCTGGCCGCAATCACCCAGAAAGTCTCCCAGCTGGAATACCGCGCTGAGGACAATGAGAGGAGAACGCGGCGCAATAACCTGAGGATCCTCTGAATACCGGAGAAAGAAGAGGGCCCCAGTGCTGAACTGTTCCTCGAAGACTGGCTATCAAAATGTTTCTCCATAGAAAGAGCACACAGGGTGCCCACTGGCCGACCTACCATGGGAGCCCCACCTAGAAAAATGATCGCAAGGCTGCTGAACTACCGGGACTGCGATGCGATCTTGCAAATGGCCAGGGCCTCTGGCCCGATCACGTACAATGGCTACAAAGTCGGGTTCTACCCCGATTACACCAAGTAAGTCCAAAAGGGCCGCCAGTCATTCAACTCCGTTAAGAAGAAACTCCAGTCGTTATCTGTCAAATATGCCCTGTTCTTCCCGGCACTACTCAAAGTCTACTACGAGGGCACCACTTACCTCTTCCACAACCCCAAGGAGGCATGGGACTGGCTTGAAACTCAAGTCCTCTCGGGCCCTGGAGCGGGGCGCACACCACCGGGCCCGCCCACACAGAAGCCCTGGTCTGAGCGGCCCTCGCCCCCTCAATCCCCGACCAATACAGACAACGGCACAGCTGGGAACCTTACAGAGAAGGGATAAACTCTACGCAATATGGGGATGATTCTGGAACACAATAACATGGCAACGCTCACTTAGCGGCTGCCACACCTAGTGCGCCGCAAGGGCTATCGCAGTCCGGGCTATCCCGAGGAAGTTCACCAAGTTATAAGTTTGAAGTTTGGGTGACTGGTGCTCCCAGTGGGGGGGGGGGGTGTGGGGGAGGGGGGAGTACAGGGAGGGGGGTGTTTTAGGTATATAAGGAATCAGAATCACGGATTGAGAAGGCATGACACCGACAGGCACGGGCGAGGGGGGCGCGCACGGCCTACGGGCGTGACAGCCGATACCAATATCATCCAGGCGTCTGGCATGTCACCACGGGGCGACCCACTGGCGTTTCCTCTGCGGGAGCATCCCTGCACTCCCTTGAACACTATGCAACTGCCATTGATCCTTCCAGATGCCGAGTTTCAGCACCCACGCAGATAGAATGAACTCCAACAAGGTATCCTTACTGTCTTGGAATGTTAACGGACTGGGCTCCAGCATAAAGCGAAGGCTGGTGCTCCAATATCTCAATCGCTACTCGCCAGACATAGCTCTTCTAAACGAAACGCATCTGATCGGCACGGACACCAATTTTTTCTAAAGGTCCAACTATCCACACACCTACCAGGCCGGATTCACGAAAGGCGCCAGGGGCACGATGATCCGTGTCCACAAACGCGTCCCCCTACAGGTTAGGAAGGTCAAAGCTGACCCCCGGGGCCGGTATGTGATGATATTCGCCGATATTTGGGGCGAGAAATGGGTCCTCGCGGCAATTTATGCCCCCCCCCCCACGCTCACGAAGGAACTACTGTCTGAACTGCGGAACGTCCTCCTGGAGGAAGAGGCCGATCTGTGGGTTTATAGGGGGGGACTTTAACGAAGTCATGGACACTGCTCTCGATAGATCTCATAGGAGATCCGGAGGCTGGTTTTTCCTTCTTCTCCGGTGTGCACAAATCGCTCTCCAGGATTGATTATGCTTTCATCCCCAGCAGCATAAACCACAGACTCCTGGCCGCTGAATTCCTCGCAAGGGGTGTCTCGGACCACTCTCCACTTCTAACCCTGAAGAATGCCTGCCCAGGTCCGGATCGCAACTGGCGCCTGAACACATACCATCTGCGGCTCCCCGAGATAGCGGAGGAACTGGAAAAAAAGACAACTGAGTATTTCGAAATCAACGAGGGCTCAGTGGACTGCCCGATCTCGATCTGGGAGGCATATAAGACAGTTCTTCGGGGAGAAGCTATCTCGGCGGTTTCCGCCCACCAAAAAAGACAAGTCCAAAAGATCAGAGAGGCAGAGGTACATGTCCTGGAGTGTGAGCGACAGACCCTAGAACACAGCGACCGGGAGACGAAGGATGCCCTGACCAGATGCCCTCAGTAACCTAGCTCTGGACACAGCACGAACAGCCCACCAGCTCGTCCGGAGTCAAATTTATGAACGTGGCGACAAAGCAAACAAGACACTGGCCAGGTTGGAGAGGCGGGAACAAAGCAGGGGACATGTACGTGCCATTAAATCGCCGGATGGCACACTACTCACAGATGACTCTGACATTGTCAAAGCATTTGCCACCTACTACGAGAAGCTCTACACCCCACCTGCCGAGAGCTCGCCGGCTGTACCCTCCCACTACCTCGACCGGATCGAGATCCTGAAATTCTCACGACACCAGTCGGAACTCCTGAACGCAGAACTCACAGAGGCCGAGGTGCAAGAGGCACTAACACAGCTCCAGCCCGGGAAACCCCGGGTCCCAACGGTTTCCCCCACAGAAACATGGAAATACCTCGGAGGTACGCTATCGACCCATATGCACCGCATGTTCCTACGCAGCAAAGAACTTGGGGCGCTCCCCTCGGACCTCAGGAAGGTATGCATAGTAGTCATACATAAACCAGGGAAACCTCCGGAGGAATGTGCCTCCTATCGCCCCATCTCACTAATTATTGGAGAAGCCAAGGTCCTTGCCAGAGCACTCGCCAACAGGCTTCTGAAGGTAATAGAGACCCTTTTCCATCCGGACCAATGTGGATTTATGCCCAATAAATCCACTCGTATGAATCTACGCAGAATCCAACTGGCGCTGAGCAGAGCCAAAGAAATACCGGCCCCACTAGCCCTCCTGGCGGTGGACTTTGAAAAGGCATTTGACTCGGTGGGGTGGGACGCTCTGTGGGCAATCATAAACCGGATGAACCTGGGACAAGCATTCATATCATGGGTCAGGCTGCTCTATGCATCCCCGGAGGCCATGGTAAGAGTGAATGGCAGATGCTCTAAATCATTCCCCTTGGGTAGGGGTACGAGACAGGGGTGCCCGCTGTCTCCGCTTCTCTTCCTCCTGGCCATCGAACCACTTAGTATTGAGCGCAGAGCTAACACCAACTGGACTGGGTTCGCCTGGCAGGGGGGAGGTGAAGACCGCCTCTTGATCTATGCGGACGACCTCCTTGTCTACCTTAGTAACGCGTGCACCTCATGCCCTATTGTCTCCCTCATCCTCAGGGAATATCAAAACTTTGCGGGCCTGAAAGTGAATGAAACCAAAACCATTTACTTCCCAATCCAGGATGGTGAATCCGCGATTCCTGAGTCCTGCCCATACCATATCTCTATCAGGGAATTTACATATCTAGGCATACGACTCGATCCGACACTTGAAAGATTCCCCCAGCTGAACCTACAACCAGTACTAGAGCGGTTCAACAGAGACACTTCCCACTGGCAATCACTCCCCCTGTCGCTAATGGGCAGAGCCGCACTATTCAAAATGATGACCCTCCCCAGACTCCTCTACGTTCTCCAAAACGCCCCATTCACCATCCCCAGAGAAACCTTCGCACTTATTGATAGGAATCTCCACACGCTATTGTGGGGAGGGAAGCAATCCAGAATCGCCCTTGATACGCTTCAGAGATCGGTCTGGGAGGGGGGTATTGGTTTGCCCTGCATAAGTACGTATTACCTTGCGACACAGATCGGAGTGGTAAACGATTGGATGCATGCAGACCCCACACTACCGCACATCCCTATCGAGCTAGAGAGCATGACCCCATTAACCCCATTGCAGACACTGTATGCCACCCACAACCATCTCCCGAAGTTACCCAAGACGACTCATCATGTCCGTCGAGCTTGGCGGGAAGCACACAAACTGATCGGCTGGAAGGGAATCCCAACACTGTCCCAACCTATATGGCACAATGCACTCCTCCCAGAAGTAGTGAAAATGGGCTCTTTCGCTCACTGCCACGCAAAAGGGATACACACACTGGCACATGTGATACAGGGGGGTCGCCTCCTAGACTTTGGGACCATGCAAGTGCAGTTTGATCTGGCGCCCATGGACCGGTTTCGGCATGCGCAGCTGGCCCACGCCATCCACACCCAATTCCCAGACATGACAAACATACCCCCATGCTCTCCCATTGAGACCAATATCCTCCCGCAAGGCATCCCCTCAAAGGTCACCTCCACTCTCTATCAGGCCCTCAATTCTTTTGGGGCTAAACAGCTTGACAGGCTCAAAGCAAAGTGGGAAAGGGATGTGGGCCAGCTGGAGCCGGAAGATTGGGTTGATGCATTAATGTCTCCCAGGGAAATTGGGATAGAAAATAAACTCAGACTAATACAACTGAGAATCCTTCACCGCTCTTATCACTCACGTACTGCAATGGCCAGATGGGGGGGGGGCTAGAAGATGGGACATGCATCAGATGCAAAACTGAGCCAGCACCTTCTACCATATGATATGGGATTGCCCAGTGCTACAGGTCTTCTGGGGGACTGTATTAACATGATCTTTGCCACCATGGGAACACCAATCCCCGGGGACCACAAAATGGTACTCTTGGGCATCTGGGGAGAAGTAGACCTGACAAAACATGAAAAAATGTTCCTGTCAATAGCGTTAGGGGCCGGCAAGAGACTTATCGCAGCTAAATGGGGTTCTGCAGACCCACTGTGCCTGAACCGCTGGAGGAATGACCTGGACAGGTGCGCGGCTTCAGAACGTCGGATCTATAACGCACAGGGTTGCCCCCGCAAATTCGAAAAAATATGGGGCAAATGGCTTGATGCGCATTGAACCCTGCCGATGGATACAGTTCAGCATCTTGAATAACATTATTTGCCTGCCTTGCCCTGCAACTGTCCTGGGCCCTCGACCTGGCGGAGCCCCTCTCGCTTTTGATACTGCCTTTGATACTGCTATTCCTCTCTCATTTGTTGTATGCCGATGATTCATGTTTTTTGTTATTATGTTATGCTTTTAAACTCAATACACAGTTATAAACATTTTTTTTAAAAGTGTATTTTTTAAGTGGCACGGTTACACACAGATTCTTAAAACCATTAGCCTCCCACCGCTGCCACCAGTGTAAAGACTGGAGGGGGTTATCTGTACTCCTGCCTTCTATATGGCAAATTAGAGGCACAGAGCACCACAGCCAAGATTCTCGATTGTTGGTAGCAATGGACAAGCAATCAAGGCTTAGCTCTCAGGAGGTGATGCAGGCTGGTTCTTAAGTACAGTGTAGTCCCCAAGCACCCACAAAGGAATGTCCACATACTATGTTAGTGATAACACAGTCTTTATATAAATAAGGTTCAAGTTATATACACAATCACACACTTTGTACTCTGGCAATACGATAATGGCAAATATATAAAATTTCTATGTGGTACCACTACTACTCTGATTCCATTAAAATGCATCAACTGTAGAAAGTTCAAATAGCATACAAATCAATATAGCAAAAGGTATCAACCATAGATGTAGGAGGAAAACAGGTTGTTAGACAATTGGCAGAATGCAGTGTCCCTTTTACCTAGACACAGTTCTGGGTGAGGATTCCCCCACCAGGGCAACCTGTAAATAAATATATAACACAAGCCCAGTCCATATATTGTCTATTGGAGTCTTATCTCCTTCTATAAAAGTTCTACTGCCCCAATGTACCTGGCTTATCAGAGTTCGATGTCGGGTCTTCAATGGATCCTTCTTGAGTGACAGGAGTCACGGATCGTCGAGATCCCATGAAGAAAAGGTGAACAAAGGCATCGAGGCAGCAGCTCCGGTCCGGGCGGTGCTCATTGACGATCGGTCGTCGACGTCCTGCGAAGATGAGGCGTGCGGTGCACCTTGACGACGATAGAACTTTGGCCCAGCAAGGGCGTCGGGTCGTCTGTGTCTTTGTGGTCTTCGGGTGGCGGAAGCTCACCGGTGGATTCTACTCAGCGCATCGGCAGCCTTGACTTTCTCCGGTGGGGCAAAGCAGTCGTCGGCGATGAACGAGGGAGCCCTTTTTTCAAAGTGTTCTTAGGAAATGGAGCGTTGCGGCTCCGGTCGACTCGACGGTGATGGACTTCAATGTCCAGGCGCTTTGCTTCGTGATTCCGCGGCGGTCCCAGTCTCTGGTAGCAGCCATTCGAGGACTGACTTCCAGGCCGCTTCGGCGAAGGTTAGCTGGTGCACGATGGCCCCTCGTAGCTCGGTAAGAGGTCTCCTAGCAAGGTCCTCTCTTGGATAAGTTTCTCAGTGACAAAGCAGCTTTCAGATTGTGTCGAAGGTAACAGCAGGCAACCTCCTTCTTCGGGCTCGGCTTCGAGATTAAGCATCAGTTTCGACTTCAGCTTCTGAACGATTTCCATCGGTGAGAGGTCCCCAGATATACAGTTTGGTCTCTCATTCACTCTGCTGGGTCCCACTCAGGCAACCAATGATCCAGGCGGGCAGCCAATCAGGCTCACAGTGCATTCAGGTCATTCTCCTCCCTCCAGACACTCACAACAAGGAATGTGTATTGGGATAAGTACCCAGCTATGCAACACTCCACACTGCATTCATACCAGTTTCGGGCAGGGCTGTCTCAGTCTTTGTGTCACATACCAGAAACCAGACACCCTTAACATGAAATGAGTATTCGTCACACACTACATTCACCCAGGTACCACCCCAAAGGCGTACCCACAACATACAGTCATTGGGAAGGCTCCAGCCAGTCTGGCCTGGACTTCCCCCACAATACTATATATGGAACTTCCACCCAACAGCCAGTCAGGGGAAGGGACAGAGTCAGGACTTCCCAGGACTTTGGGAAAACAAGTTAACAGGCAATAGAAAGCAAGAAGCCACAGGGTCCATCTTGTCTCCTATCAGGTATCAACTGATTCCAATGGCAGGGCTTGGGTATCCCAAAACGGAGGATACTCAGAGCACCTGTCAAATACAGCATGGAGCTGCCACCAGCCCATACCCTGCTCTATGGGCCACACACAGGTATCCAAAAACATACACTAGAGCTACAGGGTTGTACCCCCACTTGTGGGTACCTCAAGGGTCTGTTCACCACGACCAAAAAGAGGAAGAGCTGCACTGCCAGGAGTCCCACATGGACTCCTGTGCAGAAAATAACAGAACACACATGATAAAAGGACTGCAGGACAAGGAGGCCCTGTCCCTCCAATGCATTTCCAGCATCACATAGGCCCCACTTGGGAAGAGCATATTAACCACCTGGGATATGTATTGCAGGCTCTTGCGCAGGCCAATCTGACCATAAAGGCAAGCAAGTGTCAAATTGGTCAGAGTAAAGTGGTCTACCTTGGACATGAGGTAGGAGGAGGTGAAATAAGGCCATTGCCTAGCAAGGTACAAGCTGTACAAGACTGGGCCACCCCTACTACTCAAACCCAAGTGAGAGCCTTTTTAGGTCTCACAGGTTCCTATAGGAACTTCATTGAGAACTATGGGACGATAGCTTCTCCCTTGAATGTGATGATCTCTCCCAAATTCCCCAAGAAGGTCAGGTGGAATGAGAAGTGCACCAAGGCATTTGAAGGACTTAAGAAAGCCCTTTTGTGAAGCTCCAGTCTTGAGAGCTCCTAACTACAACCAATCCTTTATTGTACAAACAGATGCTTCCAATACAGGGATAGGTGCTGTTCTGAGTCAGCTGGATGAGAAAGGCAGGGAACACCCTATCTGCTTCACCAGTAGGAAACTGAAGGACCATGAAACAAGGTGTGCAACCATAGAAAGTGAATGTTTTGCCATTGTGCGGTCAGTGAAGAAGTTTAGACCATACTTGTATGGATCTACTTTTGTAATTCAAACTGACCACCAACACTTGAGATGGTTAATACAGATGAAGGGGGAGAATACTAAATTGTTAAGATGGTCAATCAGCCATCAGGGGTTTGATTTCACCATAGAAAACACATCAGGGTGTAATCACCAAACTGTTGATGGTCTCTCCAGAAAGTATGACCGACTAGAGTAAGGAGATTCATCATGGAGTGAATTAAATCCTCCAGTACCTTAGTCTGGGGTGGATGAGTGTAGAATGAGAAATGTGGTAATTCCCTTCTACCTTAGAGAGCCCAAGCTCTTTTTGCTCGACTTTAGGACTTTTAATTTCTAACCTTGAGAGAGTGAGACCTTTTCCCCACTCTCTCATGTATTGTTCTGTGTTTTGGACACTGTGTTTCTTTTGACTTTGAAGTCTGACAAACTCCACAGGCATCATCTTTACATTTTGACACATAGCAACTTCAGTGCAGTGACACAGGGAAGTCTCCTAGATTTCCCAAAGGTTTAAATACTTTCTCTTGGTGAAACCATTGTATCCAAGAGCAGTGAAGTGAAACTGACTTTACTTACATTTTGTAACTTTCTAGACCCAGCACACAATATCTTACCATGGTTGCTGGAGGGGTTACTTAGTATCCCCTTTGTCTAGTTTCTCATGTAACAATTTTATGTTACCCTTTCTACAATTAATGGCTGGTGGCAGTGGTTTACTTTTTCCTACCATTGTGTGTTTTTACCACGGGCTGCACTTGCAGCTGCAGTAAGACATCCATGGGTGCCCATTTATCGCCCGGAAAGGTCCTTCTTGATGTTTACTATGCGCTCTAAACCAGGTTTGGTCCCTTTGTTAATTTTATCTTTGGCGAGATTCACTGGTCAAGCCCGCCTCTAACTCCAGCATGTCTAGCATGGGCAGGAAGTGAGGAGGTGGCTGAAAATCCCTGTGCTTAATCCCCTTGGTTACAGAAAAGCACCCAAAGGTGATTGGCCGGCTGTCTGTCCTCAGAGGACAGCCACCTTGCTGTGTGATTGACAGCTAGGCTGCGAATGAATGGGAGAAACCTGCATAAAAGGCGAGGCTTTTTGCTTGGAACGCAGAGTCGACCACTGGACGAAAGAATCCGAAGAAGAACTTGGAAGATACGCTTGCTGCAACTCCTGGACCGTTGGTTTGCCTGGGGAAGCCCTGCTGGATTGCTGAAGCTCCGAATTCGCCTCGACTAGAGAAGCCCTGCAATGGACGACTTCGCTCCTTGGGTTGGTGGGACCAATCCCACCAAAGAGACCTTTATACACGTCTCTTCTACATGTTAGTATTAAATACTAACTATCCCTTGCATAGGGTGACCTACAGTGTGCTGTATGAATTAGAATATTACAATACACAGCACAATGCAACTCTGTGTCACTTGCTCTGTACCAGCCTCTGCCATTTGATCTAGACACTGTATTACCTGCACTAGCATGTGTAATTTAAATAAATGTGTCACTACAAACTCGTCATCTGAAATCAGCCTATTCTGTGATATTTGCAAGTAGCCTAGTCAGCGATATTTGAAATTAGCCTATTCTGCGATATATGGATTTAGACCAATCTGTGATAACTGGTGTGAGCCCAATCTGTGATAATTGTAATTAGCCCAATCTGTGATAATTGAAATTAGCCTATTCTGATATTTGGATTTAGCCTAATCTGTGATAACTGGTATGAGCCCAATCTGTGTTAATTTAAATTAGCCTATTTTGTGATATTTGGAACTAGACTGTCCTGCAGTAATTTGAGCAGTATACTTTGCGATAACTCTGACCTAGACTACTCCATGAATATGAGCAAAACTCAGAGGAACCAGCCACTCCTACTCTTATTAGGCCTCTACGTGACCATGGCCACCATTACCATCTCATCATGCCCACCTAAGCACAGAAACACAAGACTTCGGATAAGACTGCCCCGTCTCTATGAGCCTAAAACATACTCAAACCTACCCAAAACACTACCCAAGCCATTCCACCTTTGACTAGACCAGGGCAGGAGGACAGGCAGAACAACCTTAACTCTGCTCATCCCACCGTTAAACCTAATAGCACTACCACCTTATCTGGATCGCTTATCAATGCTAGATCACTTGTGGCACATGCCACTGAAATCACAGACATCCTAACCAATGGGGACCTGGACCTGCTTGCAATAACAGAGTCCTGGCTTCATGAGGCAGCAGGCCACACCCTTATGCTAGCCATACCTGATGGCTACCACATACTCAAGAGTTGACAGACCCAATGCTAGAGGCGGCGGCCTAGCTATCATTTCCAAAATTAACCTATCCACTAAATTGGCCACTCCACTATCATGCAAATCATGCGAGATACTCATAACCAAACTTCCCTCATCAAGTAACCGCACTTTAACTATCCACTTGGTATACAGACCTCCAGGTCCACTGGGAACCTTCGAGGAGGACCTAACTAGCCTTCTAGCCAACCACACAAAAGATTCCTCTCAGACCTTACTGATGGGGGACTTTAACCTGGGCTTCAATGACCCTGATAATAAACCTGCCCAATTAGTAGCAGCCATACTGATGGACCATGGGCTCACACAAATAGTCCTTACGCCTACCCATATCAAAGGAAGGACTCTTGACTGGGTGGCCGATCTGAATTGCAACATTGCTATCACTAACATTGCCCCGCAATCTTGGAAGGACCATCATCTAATCTCCTTCTCCGCCACACTAGATCTCCTTAGCCCCAAAACCATCGTCATGGCACCACCACTCCCAACGAGAAGAAAAAAGGATATTACAGCGGAAAAAATGACTCCCTTATGTCATTCCCTCCATTAACAACCTCGTCAGTAATGCAGACCCTAACCTATTAATGGAGGTCTTTAACAACTCCATGACTAAGGCACTGGACATTATTGCACCTACCAAACTTCGCAAAAGTAGACAAAAAGCACACCTTAATGCCTGGTTTACGCCCCCAACTCAAAGAATTAAGGCTCCAAAAAAGAAAGCTTCAATCCACTTGGCGTCACTCTCCCACTAATAAGAATAAAGCTAAGTTAACTGACCACTCCAAGTTATACAAAAAAGAAATAATTAGCACCAAAAAAAAGAATACCTTCAATGATAGAATCTCAAAGTCTAAGTCTAACACTAAGGAATTATTCACTATCCTTCTGGAAATGGAAGCACCTATCCCTCCCGTTGACAACGTCACGAAAGACAAGCAATGGTGCACCGACATACAAAATGCTTTCTTAAATAAAATAGCTTCCCTCCAATTAAAAATGGCAAATAAAAGGCCTCACTGCTCCCATCTGAGCAGCAACCCACCGACCAATCCATACCGGACAGAACCACTACACCCTTTAGATTTACTAAAATCTCTATCCTTGAGACAGAGAAAATCATGCTCTCCCTAAAACCATCAAATTGCAAGGGAGATAGTTGCCCGTCCCAAATTATAAAGGATGCAGCTAGAGACCTAGCTCCCTTCATCTCGAAGCTTATTAATGCCTCCTTCAAGACAAACACAGTGCCCAACAACCTTAAAGAATCCTGGGTTCTCCCACTGCTAAAAAAAACAAACACTGGACCCCTCTATCCCGACCAATTACAGACCCATCACTACTGTCCCCTTCTTACTAAAAATAATCGATAGAGTCACTTACCTTCAAATCCAGGATTACCTTGAAGCCAACCACCTATTAGGATCACGTCAATCTGGCTTCCGCCCTCTACATGGAACAGAAACAGCCTTAATAGACCTTCAGACCCAAATTGACGAGTTGAAGGATAATGGGGAGACAGCTATGCTACTCATCCTTGACCTATCTGCAGCCTTCGATCTGATGGATCACACAGTCTTATTCAATCACCTCAGGTCGGCTGCCCATTTCTCAAGCGATGCCATAATCTGGGCCTAGTCCTTCCTAGCAAACCGCACAATCAAAGTGTTTTCCCCCTCAGCATCTGCTGACCCTATACAAACGTCAGAGTGTGGAGTGCCTCACTAACTGCGCTCCCAACTTAGTATTCCTAAAATGATGAAAATACAGTAACACTGAATTGGAAGATGCTTCCAAATGAGGCTAATAGAAATATACTTGAACAATTTTGAAAGAAACCAACAAATTATGCTTAAGGTCCCATGATTTTAATCAACAAGAAAATGCCTGATTTTAATCAAGAAAAAACGCCAACACGTGTTTGAACCCTAACTGGGCCGTCCTCAGGGCGTAAAAAAGTATTTGCTGACATATAGAGCACGTGGTGTAGTCTGCCACAATATTATTGCGGATGGGTAGTTTTGGTTTTATAAACTCAAAATGGCTTCCATGTGATAAATCGTATCAGCGAGTAGCAGGATTAATGCAAATCACGCAAAGTCATTGCAAAGTTGCTTTGTGTTATAATTTAGAATCTTTCAAATGTAATATCTGGTCTGGTTGCCATCTCGTGTGTTAATTATCCATTAACCGCTTGAATGCGATGTCAGGCGTTTTCTTGTTGATTAAAATCATGGGACCTTAAGCATAATTTGTTGGTTTCTTTCAAAATTGTTCAAGTATATTTCGATTAGCCTCATTTGGAAGCATCTTCCAATTCAATGTTACTGTATTTTCATCATTTTAGGAATACCAAGTTGGGAGCGCAGTTAGTGAGGCACTCCACACTCTCTGACTTTACTATAGGAAGGGTCTTTGAGAAATTACCCTCCCAGGCCCCACTACTGACACAAACCTTTTTCAAACATTCACTACAACCAGTTTAACTTTATGGGTATGTGCGCAACTCCCCTTTCAGGATAATTTCTCAGACACCTCACTTCTATACAAACATAATGCGGCGTACCACAGGGATCCTGCGTCTCACCTACTATGTATAACATCTTTACTAAGCCCCTATTGGACAAGTTGGACAGACTGGGTGTCACCTACACAAATTATGCAGATGACACCTAGATCCTCATTCCCCTTTTGGGCAACTTTCTCGAGGACACGGCCTAGGTAAACAAGACATACCTCCTCATTCAGGCATGGATGGCATCCCATGACCTCTGCCTGAATGACGACAAAACTGACATACTGATCCTAGGCTCAGAGATGAACCTAATAAAACTCAGCCCTAGTTAAGCCTCCTTCAATATTGACTGTAACTCTATCAAGGTGATGCCTGTAGTTAAAACGTTAGGCTTCTACCTTGATTCCATACTAACCTTTAAGAAACAAGTTTACTCATTAGCATCCTCAACTGCTTAAACTTGCAAGCTTATCCGGGCCTGCAGACCCTTTCTCTCTAAAACCAGCTGCATCACCGTGGCTAATGGACTCATAATGTCCATACTGGATTATTGTAACGCCTTGTACTCGGGCGCTAACAAATACATCACTGATAAAATTCAAAGGCTGCAAAACAATGCCCTAAGAGCTGCCCTAAATATCCCCAAGAGAGCACATTACCAAATTCAGAAGAAACGCCCATTGGTTAAATATAAAGGACAGGATCCTTCTCAAAACAGATTCACTTACATCTAAGTGCCTGAACAATATAGCACCACCATATCTCTCAGAATGAATAATCAGGAAACCTCAACACGACCAACTAGATCTGCCAATGCCCACCTCATAGAGATTCCTAGATTCAGACTAGCCACAGCTGGTGGCTCGAGCTTCCCGGTCAAAGCAGCCCTATCATGGAATGCACTACCTCTAGACATTAGAACTGAACAACCTTACCCTAAATTCAGAAGAAACATGCTGAATTGGTTATGTACAAACAACTGCTAACACTGTCCCGACCTCACTAGTACTGCTCTAGATATCTGCAACCCTATCTCTTTCCACTTGACTGTATTATGTATGTGTGACCTATTGCACCACGCCCTCAATGTAACCTGCAAGTGGTAGCAAGTTATCTCTGTATGCCTGTATTCACTGCATTTGCTGTAAATTAGCTCTAAGTAAACTTGTCCTGTTTGCGCCCAGCTACCTAAGGGTTTGGTGCGCATTACCAAATAAATAAACTAACAATCAACCCCAAAGTGAACTTGTCTGGACAGCCTCTTGGAGCTGGCTGTACTTCAATTGCTGCTGCAGGAACCAAAGTGCCAGGGAGAGGACCACCATATCGTGTGAACCGCTTTTTAAGTCGGACCCGAGCGCCACGAAGATCCTCCGGAATCCCATGAAGCAGGACTGACCAAGCCTGAGCCACCTCAACAGAGTGCTGGACCCCAGATGCTATGAAAGTCCATTAAGGTATCCGAGAACCGCGGTGGTGCTGTTTGCGAGAGACGCGAGAGCTGAAACCGCTTAGTGCTGCTGATCTGAAGTTTACCGATTGCTGTCGCCGACTGTCCATTCGAGTCCCCAGACGTTCTCCCTCTTGTCCCCACGACAGAGGCCCAGGAACACATGATCTGTAGACCTACACAGGAACCGAAGCTGGAAGCAGTTTTTCTTCTAATCAAAGGTACTATAAAACTAAGGGGGCTTATCTCTTGTTGTGTAGCCTTGCTTGTTCTTAGTTGAGACTTGTCTTGGTTACCCCTGCAGAGTTGCTTGCAGCTTTGCCCCTCACAAGCCTCCCAGCTTCTGGCCCTACAGTGATTTCATTTTCTACAAACAATTGAAAACATTGTGCAAGACTTTATCTACCTGCAAGAAGTGCTTCAGCTCACCTAGACTTTTGCTCAACTAACATTGGCTGTCCTGGCTCCCAGAAAGACTCTTCTTACCTCTGACTTGGTTCTTTGCCTTTCCCCCAGGAAAGGGTTAATTTACTTTGCATTGGAGGGTTTTTAAAAGTACTTACCTGCTTAAGAATATCTGTTGACCATTGATTTCTCCCTCTGAAACTTTCCCTTTTGATCTCCCACTCAGTATTGCTCTAAATGTGCGAGTGATAAATCAATGTCCACAGTGTCCTAGTTATTTAAGTCACCCGAGGGTGTAGAAAGTGTCTGTGTGCCATCCCTAATGGGTATCAGCTGATTTAGTGAAACTGAGAGGGTGTAATTATTGAATTATATTTTGTGTTATATGATTGCTCCCTTCTGAAGAAGGCTTAATCAACTGACTGTTAAATAAATTAATAATTGTGTAATCAAGAAACCTTGAGTGCAAGAGTTTATTTGAATACTTGTCACTGTAATTCTCTGTGTAACAACCTTACTGCTCACATTGACCCCTCTTGAGATAAGCCTGTTTGCTCAGCCACACTACCAAACTGTGTAGTACAGATTTATACCAAAGGTTGGGTTACCTATTGCCAGGAGGACAGGGTTGGTGCAGTCTCCCACAGGGTGCTTTATATAATCTTGCCTAACAAGAAGCATTTAGGATTGTCAAAAACCATCCTGTGAGCTGACTAGCTACAAACTGGGATACTTTGCTGCATCGGCCGTAATTCTGAGTCGAGGCTTGGGACCCCACAGATGATGATAATAATAATTTGGTATTTATATAGTGCTACGAACCATCAGGTATCTGAGCGCTGCTTATTATTACCCACGGTGTGTGGTGCTCATTTATCAACCTCGGAAGGATGAAAGGCTGAGTTTGGCCCAGCCGGGATTCGACCTGCATCAGCAGGCTCTGCACAGATGTCAAAGCGAGTGCTCTACTCGCTGTGCCACTTGACCGGCTCTTAGACTTACGAAACAAGAAGCATTCACCCTGAAGTTGCAGCTCTTCAACACGAAGAGGGGCCTAGTAGGAGCAGTTTCTTTGTTTCCGCCTTGAGGACTGTTTCCGCTATTACTTTGGAGTGGTCATCGCTGATTGCTGCCTGCCTCGTGGCCTTGAGGTCTTCTAAGATCAGCGCCAGAGTAGTGGTCCTTTCTTCAGATCAGTAGAGGTGCCCAGCTGTGCAGTAACCAGAACCGATGCATCAGAACACTGCACTGTAACTTAGCCATTCCTAAAAACCTGGTACCAAAAGTGACCACTACATCTGAGACTTCTGAACTTCCTTCAATGGAACAAAGGCACAAGAAAAGGGAGGCCAGTGATTTCAAGAACCTCTATGGTGGTCCCCGATTGAATCAGAGTACATATCAGTTGTTGAAAGTCCTTACCCTACCTCTCCCTTGCCTTACTGTGGCCGTTGGAGTTCTGATCACTTGGGCTTCTGCTGAAGCAGTTGGATTGGGAGAGGGTCTGATAAGAAGTTTTCTGCAAATGTTATAACACTTTGAGATACTTTCAAACTGCCTATTGGTTTTGCAAACTCTTGGTCAAACTCAAGACTCCTAGCCTTCTGAAGACAACTGCATTGGGACCTGTGACATTAGGGCACTATGCCCCCTCTTTTCTAGCTAGGCAAGGACTTTCTATCGTGTAGTGCCCTAATTGTTAAGGGATGGTATAGTGTTTCTAACTTCATTATTTTCAGCACTTTATTTGTATAACTAATGGCTACTTACCTGGTTCTTTGTATTCACTTGCTTTGCTATTGTATTCTGAAACTGATCTGAATGTATTATAAAAGTGTTGGTGCTCTTAGCAGATCACTCCAAAGTGAATGTGTATACAGTAATAGGGAATGTTTTAGTGTGTTAATTACTTGTGTTTTATCATTGCTAAGCGATTGTCTAAGGCCTAAATTAATAACAGTATTTTTGTATACATTCTGCCTAACCTGTATCTCTGTGTGTGCTTAACTGAACCTTTCATCACTCCTCTCACATCTCCCAAGTGTAAGACTTGGAGTTCAATCACACTAACCAGATAGTGTTGCTAGACATTAGTGCCTTCCCCTGCTCACTAGAACAGGGTTGCCTCTCAGAATCTGTCCACACGGGTGATTCCGAAAATCCATCTTAACTGGTGAGTCATTTTGCAGCTGCGGCACCCCCTCTAGTCGATTGGCCTCTGCCACATGCTCAGTCTTGTCGTTGACAACGTTGGGCTCCTGTGTAACTAGAAGTCTGTGTCCCAGACTCAGGGAACCAAGGGATTCCTGATGGGTAATTGAGGTGAACTGTAGATTGGGCAAAGGGTTGACCATGAAAGGAACCCCTATTAGTTAAATAACCTTTTTGCTGAAAAGTTTCCCTTTAATAAGACATATGTTTTTGATGGTTTCATGCATCTTTTTATGCTTTTTCAAGAGTGTCATTGACAGATTTGCTGAATAAGCAGGTTTCTTCAATAGGTTTATCAAGTAAACTTGCTTAAGTCTCTGGTTAAAAACCTGATCCCCGGAGCCATGCATGTCTTAACAATGGTGGCTCCTACAAACATTCTCACAGCTTTGCCTGCTGCATCAAGGGAATTTTTAATGACGCCATTTGCCAATTGCTTCCCTCTGTAATTATTTTTGACATGGTTGCTTTGAGCTGCTCTCGGACCTTTCCAAGTTCAGCTGGTCCCATTGGGCTATTTTATCTCTCACCATTAGAGCTGTGGCTTAGAGCTGTGGCATTAAGATTTTCTTCAACCTTTTGGTTAAAAACAAACATTTTTACTTTCCTAATCTAGTGAATATTCATTGTTTATAATAGAGTCCCACCTTGTTGCCTTGAGGTATTTACAACCAGGGAGTCTGGAGTTAAGTGACCCTGATCTAGAATGGGACTGTGTGCCAGCTTATATTAGTCCTTTATTCTTGGGTGTTAAAATAGATTACCAAAATCAGGCCTAGGAGTGCATATTGGGAGAGCACCCTATTATGGTGAGCAGGGGGGACATGGAGGACTAGCCAAACTCAATCATGGTAAAGTAGCAGGGTGGCAAGGCTTAATCTCAGGAGGGCTGCGAGTGTGGTCTAGGGTTACAAGTGCAAACAGAACACCACCAATAATTCAAGTTAGATGGTTAAGTATAAAAATATACAATGATGGATTAGGTCTTTAAAATAAACAAAATCAAGCAAGTCAAATGTTGTGATACCCTTACTATCAAACAGTTATATACATTTATCATTAGGTGGAGAAAGAAATCATATATTTCAATAACTAGTGAAACCCATGTAAAGCCGTATATGCAAGAATTTCCATTAAGACACATAGGGCAAGTATTCTGTGGTTATTCTAACACTTAATGCGTCCCTCCCTATAATGGTTTGGGGCCATGTGCCATAAGATCACCAATTCCAAGGTGATATATTTTGCAGCTAGGTTTGGGATTTTTGGAAGATGCCAGTGGTTATTACAAAGTCAAAAAGATAAGTACAGTTCAGGTAAGTGAACTAACAATCCCAAATACTAGAATAGGTCTGGTAAAGGATCCTTGAGCATGACTCCACCGGCCAAAGTCAGAAAAAGAGTCATTTTGGGACAGGACTTTACACCCTTGTAACCCTACGGAGAAAAGGGAGGAAAAGGAGGAGAAACAGGTAATGTTAACTTTCCCCCGACTCATTTCTCCAGAAACCACGACTGACGTTCAGCAAAACATTGGGGACACAGTGTTCTGTGCTTGTTCCGGTTGAGGAAAGCCTAGGGAATGCAGGTGCAGTGGTCACTTTCCAATGTGGGATTAAGTTTTGGTTGGTTGCTGTGCCAAGCAATCGGTCCCAGACACTTTGCAGCTGAGCACTCAAACAAAGGGAAGATGAAAACAGGAGGGAAGACTTGTCCTGGTGGCTTTGATAAGACGTTAATTGAATCCTTTTTGGTTTATTTCTTAGTGGTAGGGGATGGAGTAGTTGGTTTGGACAGAGAACGGTATATTGTTTTTTGACTTAAATCCTGACGAGCACCCGAGTTAAGGTAGGGGAAAACACCTCTATAAATAGGGAGAGGCAGGTTCTTTTCTTTATTTGAATAAAAGTCTATAGCCAAAATGATACCACCAGTCAGCCTCCTTACTCCATCACACTACATATGGTGTCAGGTGTGGGATCGTGCCCAAATGATATCCATTTGGGACCCCTTAAAGCTGCATTTCCTCTCTGCACAACGGGAGTGACCCTACTCCCCACCCCCCTTTTTTGTTGAAGTAATGCATGGCCACTGTGTTGTCCATCATGATCAGGAAACCCTTCCCCCCGCACAGATGGCAGAAAAGCCTTCAGGGCCAGCCTGATGGCCCTCAGCTATAACAGGTTGATGTGGAGTTTGGACTCCGGCGGAGACCACCAACCACTGGCGGTCAAGTCTTCGGCATGATCTCCCCATCCTGTAAGGGAAGCCTCCGTCACTACAGTCACCTCCGGCCACAGTTGCCAAAACGGCTCCCCCTCCATCAGGTTCTCCTCGTTGGCCCACCACAGAAGATCCTGGGAGAACGAGAATGGAATCTGAACGGGATCCGACATCTTGCCTGAGAACTGCGACCGCTGCATCTTGAGGACCCATTGCAGGGATCTTATCCTCAGCCTGGCCTCTGGCACTAGAAAAATGCAGGATGCCATGAGGCCGAGCAACCTTAAGAATTCGAAAGCCGGGAGACTGGGCATGTTGAAACTTGTCCATCATCTGTACAATGTGATGAGCCCTCACCTTGGGAGGCGAGCACTTCCCAAAGGAGGTGTCCAACACAGCCCTGATGTACTGGAGCTGTTGGGAAGGTGTCAGATGCGACTTCTTGAAATTTAGGGAGAAGCCCAGCTTGTGGAGGGAGCGGCATGTGAGACCGAGGTGATCCAATGCTTGCTCGGGAGAACGTGCACGGATCAGCCAGTCGTCCAGGTAGGGATAGACGTGAATCCCCCCCCCCCTCGCCCGAGAACCGCTGCCAGCACCACCATGAGCTTGCTAAAGACCCTCAGGGCGGAGGTCAATCCGAATGGCAGAACCCGAAACTGAAAGTGTGATTCGCCAGCCGCAAACCTCAGGTATTTTCTGTGCTTGGGATGAACCGGCACATGAAAGTAAGCATCCTGTCGGTCCAGAGACACCAACCAATCCTGAAGTTGAAGGGCCTGGAGGACTTGAGAAAGAGTGAACATCTTGAACTTGTCCTTCCTGAGAAGGTTGTTCAACCAATGCAAATGCAGGATGGGTCTCAATTCCCCGTCTTTCTTTGGAATAAAAGAATATGGAGAGCACTATCCCTTGTTCCTCTCCACTACAGGCACCAGTTCTATAGTGCCTTTCTCTAGCAGGGTCAAGATTTCCTGCACAAGGAGCGGATCTGGAAGCTTCAAAGAGAGATTCCCCGGATTGTCGTGAGGCCGCTGTAGGAAGGGAAGGCAGTAGCTGTGGGCTATGGTATCGAGAACACACGCATCCAAAGTAATGGTTTGCCATTCTACGAGATGCTGAGACGGTCTGCCCCCAACCGGCGAACCATGGAACATGACCTCATGACTGTTTTGGAGCGGCTGCGGCAGCACCTGACGGCAAAGAGGCAGCAACCTGAGCGGCTTTGGGCCCTTTATTTCCTCGAACACCACAGGTACCTTTTTACTGACGCCTTTGACTGGCGGCTCCTCTCGTTCTACCAAAGGAGGAGTAGTAACGAAAGGAACCTCCCCTCCCCTGCTGTGCCCTAGGACGAAAAGGCGGAGGTTGACGCACAGCTGCGCTTAAAGATTTCACCGCAGCTTTTGAGATCTGCAACCTCTCAAGGCTCTCGTCAGCCTTGCTGCCAAACAAATGCGTGCCATCTAAGGGCATGTTCAAAAGACAGGCTTGCACATCCGGAGCAAAACCAGACTTCCGCAACCACGCAAATCTGCGTATAACGGTGCTCGCAGCCATGAACCGGCTAACACTGTCGGCCGTGTCCAACTCCAAACCCGACTGAAGGGATTCACAAATGGCATCCTTGCCATCTTGCACGAGAGCAAGGAACCCAACCCTTTCTTCCCCTTCAGGAATATGCTCAGCCGCAAGAGAAACAATTCCACAGAGTGTGTGAAAATCTTGCCAAGGCACAAGTGGATTTGGCCGATTTCAGCGCCATACTCCCTGCAGAAAACACCTTTCACGCCCAACCGTCGAAGCGTTTGTCGTCCCTATCTGGAGGGATGGTAGGGTACGCCGCTTGCCTCGAGGTGGCCGTAGCCACCTGAACCACCAAACTCTTGGGAGTGGGGTGAGATGAAAGGTAGCTGGGGTCGCTACCGGAAGGGCAGTAATTTTTAGTTAACGATTTGTTAACTGCCGGAAGAGATACCCGGGTCTGTCAAGCAGCTGCCACCCTTTTCTGCAAGGTCAAATTAAAAGGTAACACAGGGTCAGAGGACGGACCTTGATCCAGAATATCTGTCAAGTCATCCTGAACAAAAGCCTCAGCAGAAGTTGACCAACCAAGATATTCCGTGACTCTAGCCATCAGTCTCCTCTAGGACGACTCAGCATGAGCCCCAGGCTCAGGCCTGCCAAATTCCAACTCAGGAGAAGTGTCTAGGCCACTAGCATCATGAAGAGATTGCCTTAACTCTTCCAATTGACTACCCCCTGAAAAGACAGGGGCCACATTAGGCTCAACAGGATCAAAATCGAAATCTGATCTCTCCTCCCCCTCATAGATGTCATCCAGAGAGAGGTAAAAGTCCTGTCTCGGGAGAGCCGAGGGTCTGGAGTCCTTAACAGGCCTTACAGACTTGGAAGTAGCCTTCCTTGGAAGATTCAACGTACCAGGGACCTCCGACGGCCAATCCCGGTCAAAAGGCCCCAAACGCGTCGAGGGCGCCAATGGCTTCGGCGTTGAAAGCGCTGACGGCTACGATGCCGACAACGGTGCCGACGGCACCCACAGCTGGTACGAAGGCAAAGCTTTGAAGTCCGTATCAGACGGACACAGCGCCAACAGAGTCGATGCCGACCTCGAGCCCTTAGCAGGTTTCTGCGGTCTCACTGGGGACGAGGACCGAGACCTGGAAGCACGTCTCTTGCGACCATCCTGAGCCTTGTCCGAACGGGACCTCGAAGGTTACTGATAAGGATCGCGTTAAGAACCCGAGCCCGAAGGTGCACGAGCCACGACTCGAGACCGGTCCTTGCCGGCTTCGTTAGAAGGCATGGATGGAACTGTGCCCTGCGATTGGAAAATCACCAACATCTGCTTCCTGAAGGCAACCCATTCCTCCTGAGTCGAGGACTTTGTTGGACAAGCCACTTTCCTCGCAGCTCTATCCTCCCGAGGAGGAGGGGGAAGGCGAGCAGCGACGGCGCTTCCTAGAATGCAGAGATGAGGACTACAAATGGTGGGAACCACTCCGGGACCGAGACCCCCCGGGACTCCTTCTGACGCGGAGAGTCGCCCCTCGAATCGTTGGTGGACATACCCTTGGACTTCGAGGTACGGGACTTACTGGGTTTAGAACTCCTACCTACCTGAAGCTTTCCCTTACGCTCCCGCAAGGCCTTAGCAGGCAGCGACTGGCATTTGGAACAGTCGTCAGTGTCATGACTCTTGCCCAAGCACCACAAACCAATGCGATGCGGGTCGGTAATCGATATTTTAGACTTGCAGTCCCGGCAAGTCTTGAAGCCAGACACGGGGTCGGAGGGGTTGAAGAAGAAGACATTCACGAGGCGCGCCGAGTCTCCGAAGCAAACACGTTTGCGGAATAAAACGGAACTGAGGCTACTGGTACTGTGCGTCCTATTTATAACATCCGGTGACGTCGCCCTCGAATGAGGCCTTTGAGGGACATCGACCCGACGCCATCGACGCAGGATGCCCTCTACTGAAAAAGTTTTCGAAGTACACAGCTGTGGACATTACATGTCAAAGATGTGGAATGCGTTGGAGGACACAATCCATTCAAAGATGTTGGTCAACCCATTCAGAAATTGCATGACTATAGGAACCTTGAAGTAGGAACCTTGCTCCAGAGAGTGCTAGAAAATTGACAGCGCAGCCAGATAGTCCTTGGATGTATCACAAGTAAATGGATCAATTCCTTTATCTCTACACCAGCTGCAAAATGTGTTCCAACGGCAGCGGTATAAAGATATTGTTGCTGTCCTTCTGGCCGAAAGCAATAACTCTATGACATCTTGCAGAAGGTCCCAATCTTTGTACCTCAACCTCTCAGAAACCATGCATGGAAATTGAGGATATTGAGGATGAAGAATGCAACCCCCCACCCCTCTTGCGAGAGAAGGTCCTCTCTTTGTGGAAGATGAATTCAAGGGCAGATGGACATTTCCAGAAGTTCTGGGTACCACATCCTCCTGGGCTAGTCTGGGGCAATCAGGATCATGGATTTCCAAAATGTCCTTAGCCTCCTGCGAACATGAGGAATGACGGGGATCAGTGGAAACGCGTACAGAAGTTGCAATTCCCAGTCCACTACGAACGCATCCACTACAGCTCGTCTAGGGTGAACTTCCCTGGAGCAGAACTGTTTGTACTTGCGGTTGATACTGGTTGTGAACAGAGCCTCTTGTGGGGCTCCGCAAAGGGTGAAGATCTCTCGAAGGACTTCCTGAGCTAACTCCCACTTGTGGGAGACGGCTCTGCCTGCTCAGAGCGTCTGCCGCCGTGTTTTCGTCTCTGGCAAAATGAACTGCTGACAGAGATTCCTTCTTGCAGTGCCCAAAACCAAAGCTGCATTTCTTCTCTGCATAGAGCCAGTGACCCCACATCCCCCCTCCTGTTGAGGTAATGCTTGGCCACTGTTTTGTCCGGCATTATCAGGGGACTCTTTCCTCAAGGGCAGGAAAGCCACCAGCGCTAGTCCGATTGCGCTCAGCTCCAAAATGTTGATATGCAGATTGGACTCTGACGGAGGCTAGTGTCCGCTGACTGTTAGACGGTTGGTGTGACCTCCCCAACCCGTTGGGGAGGCATCTGTAACCACTGTAATCTCCAGCCATGGTTGCCAAAAGGGCTCCCCCACTTCAACATATTCTCCTTTGATGGACCACCACAGTAGATCAAGCGCGACCCTGTTCGGAATCCGTACCAGATCCATCATCCTGCCGGAGAACTGACCACTGAGTCCCGAGGGCCCAATGAAGAGACCTCACTTTCATATGGGCCTCTGGCACCAGAAAAATTTAGGATGCCATGGGACATCTGAGCAACCTCAGAAAATCGAAGGCCGGAAGATTTGAGGCACTTTGAAATTTGTTTACCATCTGCGCTATATGGATAACCCTCAACTCGGGTGGCAAAGCTTTTCCAGAGGAAGAGTCCAGGACTGCTCCAATGAATTGCAGCTTCTGGGAAGGTGTCAAGTGGGACTTCTTGAAGTTGAGGGAGAAGCATAGCTTGTGGAGAGAATGACAGGTGCTGTCCAGATGTTCCAGAGCCTGTTTCGGTGAATGGGCTCTGATCAGCCAATCGTCCAGGTAGGGGTAGATGTGAATCCCCCTCCTCCGTAGATTTGCTGCCACCTCCGCCATCAGCTTGGTGAAAACCCTCCAGACAGAGGTCAGCCTGAATGGCAGAACTCAAAACTGATAGTGAGAACTGACAATAGCAAATCTTAGGTATTTCCTGTGCTTGAGATGAGTTGGCACATGAAAATAAGCATCCTGAAGATCCAATCACACCATCCAATACTGCAGCTGAAGGGCCTAAAGGATCTGCGAGAGTGTCTTGAATCTGTCCTTCCTGGGGAACTTGTTCAAGCATCTCAAGTCCAAGATGGGTTGCAACCCTCAGTCCTTTTTTGGGATCAGAAAATAAGGAGAGCATCAGCCTCGATTCCTTTGTGCTGCAGGTACCCGCTTTGACTGCACCCTTCTCCAATAGTTTCCGAATTTCCTGAAGGATTGGATCTGGTATTTTCAAGGACTGGTCTCGAGGGGGACAGTCTGGTGGTCTCTTTAGAAAAGGGAGACAGTAACCATTGGCGACAGTTTGTAGTGCCCAAGCATCTGTTATAATACTTTGCCATTCTTTCAGATGCTAGAATAGCCTGCCTCCCTACCACTGTCGAATGTTTCAAGTTTTCAAAGTGTTTTTTTGGTACCGGTTGGTGCAGAAGGCAAGGCAGCGGATACTGTTGCAGAGTCTCTGCCTGTATGTCCTCGACCACCTCAAGATTGCCTTCTCTCTCCCCTCTGGTTAAATTGACCTCTTGCTCTGCTAACGGAGGAATAGTAACGAAACAAACAATTTCTCCATCCCAGAGCAGAAGATGGAGCTGTTCGACCGTTTTGGGGCTGCCTAATGGCCTGACTCAAGGATTTTGCTGCTGCCTTAGAGGACTGCAACTTTTCAAGACTTTTGTCTGCTTTAGATCCAAACAAGCAAGACAATTCAAACAGCATATCCATTAATCTGGATTGCACGTCAGAAGCAAACCCTGATTTACGAAGTCAGGCAAATCGTCTAAGCACTGTACCAGCAGCAATACAAAATCTGCAGTGTCTAGCCCTGACAGCAATGATCGGCACATAGCATCTTTACCGCCCTGAATAAGGCTCATAAACCCATCCCTTTCTGCACCCTTTGGGATGTGATCAGATGCCATGGATATCACCTCCCACAAAGTTTAGGTGAACTTCACTATAGCACAAGTTGCATTTGTTGCTTTCAGTGCCATACTCCCTGCGGAGAAAACTACCTTTCCCATGGCATCAAGCCTTTTATCTTCCCTGTCCGGAGGGACTGTGGGATGGAACAAGTTACTTACCTGTAACTGTTGTTCTCCAGCATGGGTCTGGCATGGATTCACATGCTCATGAATATTCCCCGTCGTCAGGCTGGGAATCCTCGGTAAAGAAAAAAATCAGTATCAGTTCAGTTTCTGATCTGTCTTTCTGAGCAGTAACCAATCACTGGTCTCTGGCTCATACTGCCCCCAGCCAATGACTGCCCTCTCCCTAAGCCCCGCCCCTGGCAGCAATCCTCAGATTTGGTAGCACGTAAAGTGGCAGTATGACCAAGTGAAGAGCCGCAGAGGGGGAGGAGGGAAGGTTCGCATTTGAATCCATGCCAGACCCATGCTGGAGAACAACAGTTACAGGTAAGTAACTTGTTCCTTCTCCAGCATGGGGTCTGGCATGGATTCACATGCTCATGAATATGAGAATACATAGCAGTACACACATGCACAACCACAGGAGGTGGCAAGGCTCAACATTAAGCATTACATAAACTGAACATTAAGCAACTCTTACCTCCTCACCAGGCCCACCTTCAGGCGAACAGGTTGCGCAGCACTGCTTGGCCGGCTCTTGACTCCTCTGTGGAATCCCGGTCAAGGCAGTAGAATTTCGTGAAGGTGAGCGTCGACCTCCACGTAGCAGCTCTGCAGATGTCCAGCAGGGGCACACCAGACAAGAACGCCGTGGTAGCAGCAATCGCTCTGGTTGAATGGGCTCTCGGCCGGACGGGCAACGGTCGGTTTGCCAACCGATGAGTGCATGATGCAGCCGGAGAGCCATCTGGAAATGGAAGCCTTCGAGAGAGCAATCCCTTGGTTCACAGGTCCAAAGTTCAAAAACAGCTTTGATGTCTTCCGAAAACTCTTTGTTCGGTCCACGTAGAACTTCAGCGCTCTAGCTACATCCAGCGAGTGCAAAGTCCTCTCGGCCGGCGACGAAGGCGACGGGGAAAAAAACTGGCAACACCAAGGGCTCGTTGAGATGGAAGTCCGACGGCACCTTGGGCATGAAGGAGGGGTGCGTCCTCAGCACCACCCTTGTCTCGTGAAAAGTCAAGTATGGAGGCTTGCAGGATAGGGCCTGAATCTATCCCACGCGTCGTGCGGAGGTGATGGCCACAAGGAACGCTGTCTTCCATGACAGGAACTTCAACAGAGCCGAATGCAAAGGCTTGAATGGCGGGCCCATGAGCCTGGTCAGCACCACGTTGAGCTCCCACGCCGGGGCTGGAGCCTTCACCGGTGGGAACGATCAGAACAGTTCTTTCATAAAATCCTTCACCAGGCGATGAGACCACAGGGATGACCGTCCTGCAGTTCTGGTGCATCGGGAAATCGCTGCCAGATGTATCTTGATGGAAGCATGAGCCAGTCCAGCTTTGGCCAGCGACAGTAAGTACGGTAGCACTTGAGGGGCAGTAATCCGTAGAGGGTTAATCTTCTGTGCACGGCACCAGACAGAGAACCTCTTCCACTTGTGTCCGTAGCACTTGAGAGTTGAGGATTCCCTGGCCTTTGCAAGAACCTCTCTGCATTCGGCCGGGATATCGTACCCTCCAAACTCTAGTGCTGCAGGAGCCAGGCCTGCAAGTTCAGCGACACCGGGTCGTGATGAAGAATGGCGCCTCCTTCTCTGGAGAGAAGATCTGCGTCCATCGACAGTTTGACTGGTGGGGACGCTGACAAGTCCAGAAGGTCCGGGAACCAGGTCTGTCTCGGCCACCTTGGTGCGACGAGGATCATCCTGCACCGGGACCTCTTGAGTTGGTTTATGAGCCTGAGCAGCAACGACAACAGCGGGAACGCATACAGGAACAGGCCGTCCCAGGGGAACGAGAAAGCATCGCCCATGCTCCTCGGCTGGGGGAACCCGCTGGCGAACCTCTGGCACTTGGAGTTCGTCGCCGTCGCGAACAGGTCGATTTGGGGTTTACCCATCGCCGGAAGAGTTGATCCACTTGATCCTGGCGTAGTTCCCACTCGTGGCACAAGCGCAGCTCCCTGCTGAGTGAGTCGGCGATGGTGTTTTTTATCCCTGCTAGATGAAAAGGCACCAGAAACATCCCCTGGCCAACGGCCCAGTGCCACAGATCCTGGGCTTCCTTGGACAGGGCTGGGGATCTGGTTCCTCCCCGTTTCCGGATGTAGAACATTGTGGTGGTGTTGTCGGTAAAGATCCTCACCACCTTGAGGGACAGGAGGAATGACTTGAGGGCCCAGAACACCGCTCGGAGCTCCAGTATGTTGATGTGGAGCGGCCTCTCCTCCGGGAGCCACAGGCCTCTCGCGTGAAGATCTCCCGTGTGCGCTCCCCACCCCTCCAGGGAGGCATCCGCCGTCACCGTCGCCTGGTATGCTGGGGTCTGAAAGTCTGTGCCCACCGCGAGATGCGTGCGGGTGCCCCACCATCGGATTGCCTGGCAGAATACCTCGTTCAGCGAGATCTTGTCCTCGAAGCTGCCCGTCGCTTGCATCCAACGGGCGTCGAGGAACTCCTCCAGAGGGCGCATCCGAAGCCTGCACAGGTGCACCAGATAGATGCAAGAGGACATCATCCCGAGCAGGGACTTGATGGACCTCACTCTGGCCACGTCCGTGGCCAGCAGACGCTGTACCTTGCCCAGGATGGCCTGCGTTCTTTCCTCCGACGGCAAGGCCAATCGCGCCACTGTATCGAGTTTGGGTCCCAGAAACAGCGTGACCTGCGACGGAACCAGGTGGGATTTGGGGAAGCTGATGGAGAATCCCAGGTCCGTGAGCAGCTGGACGGTCTTCTGTGTTCGACGGCAAGCTCCCTTGTCCCTGCTCGGATGAGCCAGCCGTCCAGGTAGCGGATCCCCTGCAGGCGCAGCCGCGCCGCTACTGGTGCATGGCAATGGTGAACCCCCTGGGCGCAGATTTCAATGCGAACGGGAGCGCCTTGAACTGGTAGTGCCGTCACTGGACTACAAACCTGAGAAACTTTCGGTGACCTTTTCGGATGGGGATGTGAAAGTACGCATCCTCCAAATCCAACGACGATAGGAAGTCGCCTTCCTCCAGCTGGCACAGCACGTGCTGGAGGGTGACCATCCGGAACTTCTGTGCCTTGATGTATTTGTTTAGCCGACGCAGGTCCAGGATGGGACGCCAGCCTCCTGTCTTCTTCCTGACGAGGAAGTATCTTGAGTATACTCCGGAGTCCCGGAGCCTCTTTGGGACAAGCTCGATGGCTCCTTTCTTGAGCATCGCCCTTACCTCTAACAGCAGTTGAGGGACGTGGTTTTCCTTCCTGGCCACTGGAGGAATTCGGGGGCACTTCTTTAGGAATTCCAGAGTGTGCCCGTGGGCCAGGGCATCCAGCACCCAACGGTCGGTGGAGATGGACTCCCACACGCTGACGAACTTCGCCAGCCAGCCCCCCACCATGGGGCTTAGGTGGGGGCCTGACGCACCGGCCGGTTCAGTCTTGTTTGGAAGCAGCCTTGCCTCCTTGGCCTCCCTGGCGACGAGGGCAAGGTCCACCTGACTTGCCTCGTCCCCTGTAGGCTTCTTGCGACGAGGAACGGGCCGCTTGACGGTAGGTCGAGGAGCCGCCGCCGAATCCTTTGAGGCACCTCGCTTGCCTCCAGAGTTCCGAAAGGGCGGCCACCGTTGCTGCAGAACTCCCAAGGCCCGAGCCGTCTGTGTGTCGGTCTTGATAGCCTGCAGCGACTCATCCACTGTCTTTCTAAACAGATTGTTCCTGTCAAAGGGCATGTCCAAAACCTTGGCTTGCATGTCCTGGCGGAAATCCGTCGCCTTGAGCCACCCCCGCCGTCGAAGGCAAACCCTGTTGTCCAACTGGTGGAAACCGGTGTCGGCAATGTCCGTGGCCACAGTCATGGCGTGGTCCGACGCCACCTCACCCTCCTGTAGGATCGCCAGGGCCTCTGCCCTCTTGTCGTCCGGGAGGAAGTCCAACAGGGGGAGCGATCTTGTACCACAATTCAGTGTCGTAGCGGGCCACAATCGCTAGGGCGTTGGCCGCCTTAATCGTTGTCGCCGCCGACAAGATGACCCGTCATCCCATGGCGTCCAGCTTCTTTCCCTCGCCTTCCAGTGGGGAAGTTGAAGATGAAGCCGATTCCCCCCCGCTTTCTTCTTGGCCGCTACAGAGACGACCGAATCCGGGGTCGGCTGTGCCCTAAGGCACAACGGGGTGGCGTCGGGGACCCGGTACTTCTTCTCGTACCGGTCCCTCCTGGCAGGTGTGGTGGACGGGTTCTTGAGAAGGGCAAGTCCCTCGTCCCAGATGTCATCCACAACGGCACCGCGAGAACCGTCTTCCTCTTGGCCTCGCGCCGTTGGTAGAGGAAGCCTTCCTTCTTCTCTTCGGGGCAGAGATGAAAAAGCTCAGATGCCCTGGCAATTATGGCGTGGAAGGAGCCAATCTCGTCAGGCGGGGACGCCCGAGGGATCGGAGATGGGAGGTCAGTCCCGTTGTCACCGCTGTTGTCATCCGTCCCCGTCGTGGCCGTGTCTGTTCCCGTGTCGTCCCTCGGGATCGGGGAAGGCAACAAAGGCCGTGAGGGCGGAAGGGGCACTGGATGAATTCTCCTCCTCTTGTTTGGAGGGCTTCCCGACGGACCCGGTTCAGTCGGGTCATCCGTCAGGGGTAGGGGAAATTTCGTCCTTATGCATAAGGCTTTGATTGCTGTCAAAATGGCCGCCGAGTTGTCCTGCGGCTCGGGCTGCGACAGGCACGACGGATGCTCCTCATCCACCGGAACCTTGTCGTTGCCACCCTCGCTCTCATTGTCCCCCTCGTCGGGATTTCTCCCGTGGGACCGGGCCTCTTCTAAGTTCTCAGTCAGTTCCTCCTCGGAGGTTGTGTCCGTGTCGGCCACCGCCCCCTGTAAAGACTGGTAGGGGGTGTCTGTACTTCTGCTCTCTATATGGTAGAAGAGAGGCACAGAAGACCCCAGCCAAGATTCTCTATTACGGTAGCAATGGACGAGCAATCAAGGCCTAGCTTCTCAGGAGGTGATGCAGGCTGGTTCTTAAGTACAGTGTAGTCCCCAAGCCCCCACAAAGGAATGTCCACACACTGTATTGGTTAGAACACAGTCTTTATATAATCAATATTCAAGGTTATGTACACTTCTCATAATAACTCACTTTATACTTAGGAAAATCAATAATGGCAAATACATACAATTCTAAAGTGGTAACACCCTTTGAATTAGATCTCATTAAAGTGCACCAACAATACTGTAACAATGTCACACAGATCAATAGAGTGAAACCAGCAATAGAGAGAGGAGAGAAAATAAGATGGTTGAGCAATAGGCAGAATACTGGCCCCTACCACTAGACACAGTTCTGTGTGGAGATCCCCCCACCTGGGCAACCTGTAAAATAAAGATATAGCACAAGCCCAGTCCATATATTGTTCTGCAAGTCTTATTCCCTCCTATAATGTTTTTACCCCCCAATGTACCTGGTGGAGTCGAGTTCTTCGAAGAGGCGTCGACAGATCCTTCTTGAGCGACCCCCTTTCAAGCGGGAGTCACGGATCGTCGAGAGGCGTCGAGAAGCGTCGAGGAACTCGGCGTTCGGCGTCGGGGAATCGACGGCCCTTCTTGAATGCCTTCCCTTTCAAGCGGGAGACACGGGGCGTCGAACGTCCGTCGACAAACAGGGTAGAACGGCGTCGATGAGGCGGCAGCTTCGTCCGAGCGGTGCTCGTCGGCGTCGGAGCGTCGGCATCCTGCAAGGCAGAGGCGTGCGGGGCACCTCGGTGACAATAGTTCTGGACCGCAAAGATTGTGGAGACGGAGGCCCAGCAAGGGCGTTGAGTCGTTCGAGTCTTTTGTGGTCTTCGGGTGGCGGGAAACCCACCGGCAGGTTTCTCCTCGGCGCTTTGGTCGTCCTCGACTTTCTCCGGCAGGATAAAGCGGTCGACGGTGCGGACGAGGGAGTCCTTCGATTCAAATGTTCTTAGGCAAAGGAGCGGGCGGCTCCGGTCGTCGGCGGCACGGCGTCAAGTGGTCCCCACGGCTGGGCAACACAACTTCGACGGGCCTCCAGCGGTTACACAAACCTGCGAACCCTGGTCGACGGCAATGGACTTCAACGGCGGCGATGTCCGGGTGCTTCACTTCGATCTCCTTGGCGGTCCCGTCTCGGGTCAGCAGCCTTTCGAGGGTCTGTCTTCCAGGGCGCTTCGGCGAAGATGGAGCGGTGCTCGATGGTCCCTCGGAGCACGGGAAGAGGGCGCCTTACCAGGTCCTCTCTCGGGTCAGTCTTCGACGATTTCGGCAGCCTTCGGATCGGTCGAAGCAAATGCAACAGCAAGTCTTCTTCTTCCAGCTGGACGTCAAGGATCAGCAGTTCCAGTTACTCTTAGAGTGGAGACTAAACTCCAGAACGCTTCTGAACAATTACCAGTGGTGAGAGGTCCCCAGATATACTATTCTGTCTCTCATCCACACTGCTGGCACACACTCAGCAGCCAATCATACAGAAGGGCATTCATGCAGTCAGCCAGCCAATCAGGCACACAGTGCATTCAGGCCACACTCCTCCCTTTCAGACACTCAAACCAAGGAATGTGGATTGGGACAAGTACCCAGCCATTCAACACTACACACTGCATTCAGGCCAGTTTCGGGCAGGGCTGTCTCAGTCTTTGTCTCTCATGCCAGAAACCAGACAACCACAACAAGGAGTGTATATTGGTCACACACTCCATTCACCCAGGTCCCACCCACAGGAGGTACCCACAACATACAGTCACTGGGAAGGCTCCAGTCAGTCTAGCTGGGCCTTCACAACAACACCATATATGGAACTTCCACCTAACAGCCAGTCAGGGGGAAGGGACAGAGTCATGGCTTCCCAGGACTTTGGGAAAACAAGGTAACAGGCAATAGAAAGTAAGAGGCCACAGGGGCCATCTTGTTTCCTATCAGGAATCAACTGATCCCAATGGCAGGGCCTGGGTATCCCAAAATGGACACCCAAAGCACCTGTCAAATTCAGCATGGAGCTGCCACCAGCCCATACCCTGCTCTGTGGGCCACCCACAGGTGCCCAAAAACATACACTAGGGGCACAGGGTTGTACCCCTACCCATGGGTGCCATAAGGGTATCCCATGGGTCTGTTCACCAAACCAAAAGAGAGAGCTGCACTGCCAGGAGTCCCACATGGACTCCTGGGCAGAAAACACGACAGAACACACGATAAAAAGCAGTAAAGGACAAGGATTCAGAGGCCCTGTCCCTCTGATGCATTTCCAGCATCACACCCCACCCCCCTCTTTTTCCACCGGGGTCTTCTCAATGGGCTTAAAAGAGGATTTCCTCTGCGGAGGCAAGGAAACTCTAGACCCCAGATCGCCTCCACTGGGATAGCCTCCGCAGGCTTCGCCAGGGTGGCAGCGACTCCCTCGATAGAGGCCTTAGCCGGGTGGATCAGGGCCTTCGCCGCCGTAGGCGCGCTTGAGGCCTTCACCTTAGGGGGAGGGTCACCGCCTCCCTCCCCCTCGGCCGGTTCCTCCGAGATCAACCGGGGCTTCTCCAGAAGCTTAGCCGGGTTCTCTGATTTTCTCTTCCCCGAGCCAGAGCGTTGGCTCGCGGTTGATGGCATCGATGAAGGTGCGCCCTGCCTGGCAGCCAAGGAGCCCGACCGTTCGGCGCACGCGGTGCCCGCGGACTCGCAGTGCTTTGCCTTCTGTTGGGCCGCAGTCGCTGGGGCGCCCTCACAGGAATTAGAAGACCGCTCGGACTTCTTCTCACCTGCTGGGCTCTTGCCTTCCAGCCAGTTGGAGAGGCGGGTCCGGCGATCCCTCATAGTCCGATCCGACATGTTCATGCAAAACGCACAGTCCTTCTCCACGTGCGTTTTGTCCTCGTGGAGGCAATAAAGGCATTGCGAATGCTCGTCCTCCTTGAACACATTTTGTAGGTTGCAGCCAGGACAGATCCTGAACAGTTTGCCGGGAGTCGAGCTTCCCTTCTCCTGGCCATGTTCTTCTCGTCCACGAGGTAGGCCTCAGAAACTTCTGGAATCCTCCAAGAAGCGTAACTCAACGAAAACTTCACCCTTGAGGGGCGTAGATAAATCCGAAACGGGTCCCCGTTGATCGGAAGTAGAAACTGTGGAGCTTGAGGCTCGATTAAACCAAAAAATGAGATAAATCTCTTTGAACAAGCGCAAAACGCAGTAAAAGCTCGAGAGCTATAGCACGAGAACTCCCAACACTTGAGCGTGCGGTAAAATTCTGAGGATGGCTACCAGGGGCGGGGCTTAGGGAGAGGGCAGTCATTGGCTGGGGGCAGTATGACCCAGAGACCAGTGATTGGTTACTAAGAAAGACAGATCAGAAACTAAACTGATACTGATTTTTTCTTTACCAAGGATTTCCAGCCTGACGACGGGGAATATTCATGAGCATGTGAATCCATGCCAGACCCCATGCTGGAGAAAGGCTGCTCCCTTAGATGCAGTAGTAGCTGCTTGCACAACAAGGCTTTGAGGACTGGGATGTTTCAAAAGAAACTCTGGATCCACTGATGAGGGTCTGTATTTTTGTGTGAAATCCTTCTGTAACGCAGGGATGGTATCTGGATTTTACCAGTTCTCTAGAACTCTACTTTTCACTGCTGTATGGCAGGGAAGGACTGGGTCCTTAGGAGGTCACCTGTCCAAAAAATCTGCAAGGTCATCCGGTTCATTTTCAACAGGTGATCTACCCCATCCAAGGTATTCAATACACTTTGCCATTACTGATCGATAAGATGCATCAGTAGGAGTGCCAAAATAAACCTCTGGAGAGGTGTCTAGACCACTGGCATCCTGCAGGGTGTCCACAACGTCTCATTTTAGATTCTTGGGATATCCGTTCCTCTGGAACGCCAGGAGTGCCGTAATCCCTACCAAAACTATAAATGGGGCTTTCTTCCTCCACCTCTTCCTCATAAATGGAGGCCATGGATTTTAAAACATTTTTTCCCCCCGAGGTTTAAAAACCTTCGATAGACTTTCAAAAGGCCTCAAGGGCTTCGACCCTGACTGTTACGGCATCAATAGACTTGACATCTTCGACACTGATGAATGGGTCAGAGAAGGAGGAGCCCTTTGAGGTGTCGAGGCCATGATAGGCGGACAAGAAGCCTTCGACCTATCGGGCCTTCGGGCGCGTGGTCAGTTGTTTTCACAGACGACACCTTGTCTGCCTTTCGTGCGATGGGTCGGGAATCTCCAACGACTTCAACGAAGGGGCTGGCTTCACCGCCTTCACACCTTTAGCATCTACCAGCAGAACATTTCCAGTTCCACTTGACTAGCCCCCTTTTTGGGAAATCATACCCATTTCTCGTCGGGCGAGGAATCTGTACAGGACGACCTGGAGTGATGACTCCTTTTTCTTTGATCTCCATGAAGAAAATGAAGAGGACCGCTGAGATCACAAACGTTTCGTGTTTTTACTGTACCTCTTGGCCCGGTGCGGAGATCTCCCTCTTCGGCTCATCTTCAGACAAAACTTTTGTGGGGGTCACTGAATACGAACTCGGGGATCGTTTGCCCAAAGCAAGTTTGCCCTTCCTCTCCTTTAACGCTTTTCCAGTCAGACTGGCACGAGCCACAATCTTCGACGATGTGGTCCTGGCATAAGAGATATGCTCGATGAGGATCAGTTATGGATATCTCAGCCGAACGCTCAGCACATTTCTTGAAGCCCGTTTTCGGGGTATGAGTAGACATTTTTTATAACAAAACTCCTAACTATGCAGTAAATAACACGCCGAGGTGAAGAACTGTTTCAAGCAGCCGTGCAGAAAAACAGAACTGATGCAATGGGAGCGGTGCGTGCCATATATACCAGTGTCGACATCATTATCGAGGAGGACGGAGTCTCTCGAGGTCGGCGATGACGCACATTGCCCTCTGCTGAGAAAAGTTTACGAGCTGCAATCAGGATATCTGAGTATATCAAAGAAGAGGAGGACACAATCCATTCGAAGGATAGTTCTTGAAATGGACCATGCCCATTTAACATCGACACATTTGGGAATTACAGAAACTCAAGTCACATTACTCCCTGTTTCTAGTGGCCAGAGGTGCATGCCGACATTAAGAACTTTCTTACTACGTGTGTCCTATCCCAAAAGAGAGCTACCCTTTCGGTACCACCAGTGCCATTACAATTTCTTCCTATTACTGAGGTGCCCTTTTCAAGAATTGTAATGGATATTGTGGGTCCGTTGAAGCCTTTGAAACTGGGGAATAAATATGTATTGGTAATTTCAGACTATGCTAGCTGTTATGTGAAAGCATTCCCCTTGGAAAACCCCTCCCAACAGATCCTGAAAAATGTAATTCCCTTCCTGTCCCGGGTGGGGTTTGCTTAGGATATTTTGACATATCAGGGCAGTACTTTCATGTCCAAGCTAATGGAGGAAGTAAAAGAAATGCTTCAGATAAAGACCTTACATACCTCTGTGTACCATCTTCAATCGGATGTGTTGAACAGATTTTGAAAAACATCCTTAAAAAGCTGGTTGAAGCTGATGGGCGTAATAAGGACAAAATGATCTCTTGGGATCTATTCGCCAGTCTCCCCAAGCTTCCTTAGGTGTCTCGCCTTTTGAGCTTCTCTATGGACGTGATCTGAGAGACAACTTAGACATGCTTTGGGAAACTGCCCTCCCTGTGTCACAACCTGAACCTTCTCCCTCACATCCGTCAGGTTTCCCTATTCATCTATTCAGGTTCCTTATTCATCTACAACAACCACCTAGAGACATGGAGCCATTTTAATGACGTGGTGACCAGGCTCCTAAGCACAAATTCAGGACAATCCATCAACCAAGGGTCACACCACGTCAACCTGTTACCCCCTCTTGTCTCCCCCAAGTCAACAAACCACTAAGTACTTTTAACAAATAGGTACTAAGTCAAAATCACAATTTAAACATCACAATTTTAATTTCATATAAATCACAAAACAATGTACAACTCTGTAAAACATTATTTTAAAATTGCAAAAATTCCTAAAAACCTTTTACAAAATTTCTCATAAAAAATCCCATATATAAAACAACCTGTGTTGTGCTCAACCCTGTGTCAACCTGCCTATACAAAACTAAATAATGTACAAAGGTGAACACTCTACCTCGAGAAACCAAATGGTCGGTAGCTACTAGGTTCCCTTTCACTAAAGGATACCACTGTACACGTAATGTATCTATTTAGTGCATTCCTACCCCCTTCAGTGCTACCCTGGGATGGATTCCAATCCGATATATCGGAATGATTTGTATATTGTCACTCAATTACAATACACTTCTTTGCCCAACGTGTTTCGTTCAACACCATTTTATTCGACCAAGTGTTAGAGAACTTCATCAGGGCGACCATCTGTACCCTTGAACAATATCACTTCGCCTATGGTAGATTCAACACTTTTAAAACTCTTCAATATGCATGATTAACTCTGCGCCACACAATTCATGACCGTGTCACTCTTTTCAATAATTATTTGAACAACGGTATCTGTAGGGGAGAGTCCAAACAGATGTGTCGGACCGCTCATTTCCTGCTTCTGGGGGATTCCATTCTTCTCACTGTAGAAATTTAAGCGACCAAGGACCCGACTTTCTCGCCGCTATATATTCACGTGAGATGGTTCCCTATACCCGTGGTGGCGTTTTCAAATCAACCGCTACAACTTACTAGCACCACGGAAACCCCTTACGTGGCCAATTCGATAATTCTCCGTCTTTCGTCCTTATTCATCTAGCCTTGGGAATTTGTGTAGTCATTTTACTTTGTTTGTTTTTGATATTTAGGACTTAAATAACTCAATGCAGTTTGTGGACAGTCTCCCAAGCCAAGATGGTGATTAAAAATCAGAACTCTACGTTTTTACGTTAACAAGAATTGTTTTAAGTGCTTGCGCATGTTTTAGTTTAATGCAAGCTTAGTTTTTGAATTATTCAGTTTGTGTTACATGAATTGACATTTTAGCGGAAAGGTCCGCCCGTAGTGTTCCGTTTCGTTGCCAGGGTACGAGAAAGTGCGTTGCCTTCCTCATACAGAAAGCTTTCTAGTTGCGCAAGTAACGTAGAACCTTTTAATGGTTTTCGTTACAAGCGGCGGCTATGTAAAGAAGCAGCGTGTTTTTTCCCGAAGTGCGCAGACTGCACAGAACTCGTTCCCCAAAAGGAATTTACAGGTTAGAACTATGCGGGAAGCGCAGTGACAAAGTTTCATTTTTTGTTCTGGAGACAATGCTACCGCCGGATAGCGCAATTACTTTATTTTGTGACCAATCTCAGAGACTGAAAGGTAGCAGCATGGCCAGCACGGGTCTGCAGGAGAAATAGGAAGAGACAAGCTAGCTTGAGAGTCTGGTAGAGCAAGTGAACTATTTTATATACATGAGTGTTTAACACATTAAAAAATCCTATATACTTTTCCTTCAGGCAGAAGGCCGATTAGAAACTTCCAACAATAATGCTTGGCCATGTGGCTGCCCTGCTTATGACCTGCCAGGGGACATGGTGCTGAAAGGTGATGGTCGTTGCCTTGGCCCTGACCACGTGGGCATGCATGTTTGCCAGAAGTGGTCTATGCTGGCCTTCGTACGCTTCCTTGATGGCCGAGACCATCCAGCAGGAGATGGAGGCTTTGGAGGCCTAGTAGCCTGGCCTGGCACCTCCAAAAGTGATGAATAGGGCATCTGACTTGCGGAAGCCCATGGTCCTATCCAGGGCACGCCTGACATCCAGGCAGTGCAGAACTCTGAGGCTCGTCTTTCGGCTCCGCATAGAATGTAGGAAGGATGATCTCCTTGTTTAAGTGAAAGGATGATGGCACTTTAGGTAGAAATGCCGGATGGATCCGCAGGACCACCTTATCCTTGTGAACGGTGAAGTACGGCTCTGAGGCTACTAGGGCCTGGATCTCGCTGACCCTGCGCACCGATGTGAGGCCGACAAGCAGAGCTGTCTTGATGGTGACCAGCCTGATGTCTGCGGTCGCCATTAGCTCAAATGGCTTGTGTGCGAGGGTGCCCAAGACTAGGTTCAGATCCCACACAGGGTGTGGCTTCTTGATGGGCGAATAGAGTCTAGCGAGTCCGGCAAAATGTCTCCTGATGATCGGGTTGGAGGAGAAGACCCCCTCCTCCGAATTCCTGTAGGCCCCAATGGCTGAGGTATGTGCGGCAGGTGTCCACCTGCACGCCAGAGTTGGCGAGGTGCGCAGAGAATGACAGCATGTCGTCCAATGAACAAACCAGCAAGTCGATATCCTTGGATTGAGCCCAGTGGCAGAACCTGGTCCATTTACTTTTATACTGGGTTCTGGTAGCCTTGCTCCTAGACCCCTGTATGATTTCCAGATTGGCTTGAGATAGGTAGAGGTAGCTGAGCGTCACTTGCTCAGGAACCACGCTGTAAGGGCCAGCTTCTGAGGGGTGGGGTGGACGACCCTGACCCCCTGCTCGTCAGAAGATGTGCTGGGCCCGTCGGGAGGTGGATTGGAGGGACCGCCGAGAAGCTGAGCAGCTCCGAGAACCATGGCCTGGCTGGCCACCACGGAGCTATCAGAATGAATGAGGTTGAGCTGGTGAGACTCCGTGAACTTGCAAAGCACTCTGTGAATAAGTGGAGTGGGCGGGAAGGCGTATGCTGACATGCCGTTCCACTGGATCCATAAGGCGTCGCCCAGGGAACCTAGGCCCTGTCCCTGCCAGGCTACCAGGAGGTGAACTGGGAGCACTTCTTGTTGTGCTTGGTGGCAAAGAGATCCACCTGGGGGAGGCCCTAATCATGGAAGATCTCCTGTGCAACGAGGTTGTTCAGCTGCCACTCGTAGTTTTCCGCTCCCAACCTGCTGAGCCTATCCGCTTTCAGGTTGGCTTCCCCCGGAAGGTGAACTGCCGTGAGGAAAATCTCGTTCTCCAAGGCCCATTCCCACATGTTGATCGCCAGTCTGCACAGCGCATGGGACCTGGACCCCCCTTGCTTGTTGATGTAGTACATACTGGTGGAGTTGTCTGTCTGGATGAGGACAACCCTTCCCTTGAGACGTGGGAGGAACGCTCTGAGCGCTAACCAGATGGTGTTCAGTTCCAGCCAATTGATGTTGTATTCTTGTTCTTGACGGGTCCACGTGCCGTGGACTGAGAGATCCTCCAGGGTGGCTCCCCAGCCCTCTAGGGAGGAGTCTGTGGTAATCTTCACCTGTGGGACGGGGGGCCGGAAGGGCCTGCCCGTCCGCAGGTTGCAGTCCCTGGACCACCATGTGAGGTCCGGGTGGAGAGAGATGGGGATCTTGATAATTTTGGCCTGAGAGCCCCTCTCCTGGTTCCATGACGCTGCGAAGTGGAGCTGAATCCTCCTCATCATGAGTCTTGTGTGGGGGACGGCCAACAGAACCGCTGCAAAAAGGCCCAATAGATGCTGGTACCACCAAGCTGAAGTAATGCTTTGGCTGAGAAAGTGGGACGAGGCCCTCCCGATTGCTGCGATCTTGTCCTCCGAGGGAAAGACCCTCTCTGAGCGCTTTTCCCAGATGAGGCCCAGGAAGGTCAAAGACTGCATGGGTTGCAGCTGTGACTTCTTGAGATTGAGCGAAAAGCCCAGGTCGTGTAGCGTGTTCATCAGTACCTGGGAGGAGTGGTGAACTGCTTCTTGAGATGTAGCCCTGATGAGCCAGTCATCTAGGTAGGGGTATATATGGAGGCCCGGAGCCCTGAGGAGGGCTGCCACCGCATTCATGAGTCTGGTAAAGACCCTGAGGGCCGAGTTGAGGCCAAAAGGGAGGACCTTGTACTGAAAATGGCAGCCCATGATTCTGAACCGGAGAAAAGAACGATGGGGTTGCCAGATCGGGACGTGCAGATGGGCGTCCTTGAGATCCAGGGAGCACATCCAGTCTCCCCTGGATAATGTCTCTGCAATAAAAGCTGGCGTCACCATCTTGAACCTCTGGAGAGGTTGAGGGTAGAAAGGTCCAGTACAACTCTCCGGCCAGCCTGGTTCTTTTTCTGAATGACAAAGATCCTGGAGTAGAAGCCCGATCCTCGCTGGGAGGCTGGGACTTCCTCCACGGCTTGGCTCAGGACGAGCGACCGAATCTCCGCCAAAAGAGTTGCTGTCCCAACTTGCAGAAGAGGAGGAGAGGAGGGAGGAGAGGCAGGAATAGATAGACGGTACCACGAGGATACTACCGACAGGATCCAGGGGTCTGCAAATTTCTGTCGCCAAAAGTGTGCGTGAAGAGCAAGCCTGCCCCCCCCACCGGCGACACGTGCACCTGGGTGGGTCTGGCAAGGCGGAGGAGGGGGACTGGAAGAAGCCCTTGGCCCCATCCCCTTTTTGATGCTTGCGCCGACTAGGGGTCGGCAAGCTTTCCAGCTGTCTAGACCTGCGTTCCTGGAAGCCACGGAAGCCTCCAGATGAGCTGAGCGACCCTTATCCGAGCGTTGCTGAGACTGGGAGTACGCTTTGGGCATGGTCTTTGTCAGAATGGATAAAGACTTAGCTTTTTGAGAGCTATTCTTCTTCTTGTCCAGCTCTTCATCTGTGCTTGAGTGAAAGAGGTCACTGCCCTCGAAGGGCAGGTCTAGAATACGTTCCTGAACATCCGGGTTGAACTTGGTTGCCCGCAGCCAGGCCATCCTTCTCATGTACGTGGCAATACAGATGGCACATCCAGAGGTATCAATGTGTGCCAGCGTGGACTCCATGATATCCTGAGCTACGAGCTTGGCCTCGGCTAGCCCAGCCTTGAAACATGATTGGCTGTAGGTGGGGAGTTCTGGGAGGAAGTCAGCAATTTCCCGCCATAATCTAATTTTGTAATTTTGTAATTGAAAAATTACAAAAGAAGAATAAATAGAGAAAGAATCCACGCGTGGAATTACATGGCCGAAGCTAAACCCAGGAGCGCTGTTCAATTCGGCCCGTTTCCGTTGATGCGGAAAAAGGGACTGAGGTGTGGCGCTGGAGGGCGGAGTCAGGGCAGCGCATGCTCCAAGGGCCACGCCCCTAAATTTACGGCTGGAAGAAGATTTTTTCTGGTGAAAAAGGTTCCGTCTCCCGTCCCTCGTGAGGGACACCGATGCAGTATGGAGGAAAGGGGACGGGACGTAAGAGTATAGCACTGAGAGACTTATCCTTGGCCTCAGGCCCATGGGCCACATCTCTCTAGCCCTTTAATCTCTCAACTGGCTCCCGGTGGCAGCAAGGATCAAATTCAAGACCCTCTGCATCATCCCCAAGGCTTTCTGGGGCCTGGGACCCCGCTACATCGAACTCTCTCTCCCTAAATACCTTCCTGCTAGAGCCTTTCGGTCCTCTAGCTCCAACTCTCTGCCGATCAGACGTTTTTCCAAGCAGGGTGGAGGCTAGATCTTCCTCTTCAGCAGGTGCCTCCCTCTGGAATGGCCTCTCTGTCCCTCTCAGACTTGAGCCAGACCACCTTAAGTTCTGGAAGCTTCTCAAGACCCTGCTCTTCTCTATCTCCTTCCCTCTCGCCCTCCCCTGCTAACCCCCCCACCTGCCGCTGTGACTGGTGGACTGGTCCCAGTCAAGGCAAGGCAGAGTCTGGCAGTCGGCGGTAGGGCGCGGTCTAGTGGGCTTTCTCTACTTGTGGCTGCTACATAGATTTTTCAGACATCCAGAAGAATGCAGAAAAGACGGAGTGGGAAGCGGGGGAAAGTTTGGGCTCGTAAGAACAGTGAATCAAACTGAATTGCCCAAACGGTACTAAGAAACTGAAGAAAGAAATGCAAGTCCCGTTTTGCAATATATTAATACGCCAATATAAGTCTTGCTTCCCTCTCCGCTTTGGAGTATTGGCTATCCAGTTACTGGTTTCCGCATGGTTTGCATGATTGACTTGTGAGTCCAAGTATTTATGGGAATCATTGTCCTTCCTGGATTACTGGAACTTTAGGACTTCCTAAATCACGGGACTGTGGCATTTTTGGCACTGTGGCCAAACCCAATGTGCTTGTTCTTTTGTTCCCCACCACCATCTGACATCTAGTTCTGCCAGCAGTCTGCGGTCAGCAGACTGAGGGACACAGGGGGGGAGGGGGGGAGAGACAGACTAAGGCAGCTCCTTAAGCTGTCGGGCATGCCCTGTCCTCGGCGCTGCACTATGGACCTTTGCTCTATGCAACTATATTTTTAGCCTTTCCAGCACCAACACTAATACTGCTTGGATAAAGGAAAAGAAAGGGGGTAACATCTTTGTGAGCCCTACAGTTGCAACGGGGGGTGGGGGGAGCGCTGCAAGTATTTCTCTCCCCTCTCCCGGGTGTAATACAGCTCTGTTTTTTACATCTTTTTTGAACTAATTAGTTTTTTTTTATATGTCCACGTGTTCTTTTTATATCTCTGTCTCTCTATGGTAGTCCTTTCCATTAGTGAGTAGGTGGTGGGACTGCAGTGTATTTCGGTGCATATGTTCTTTTGTTCATTCCAATCTACACCATTTTAAACCAGTTGATAAATCTGCATATTGGCACTTGCACTTTATAATTATTCCTTAACTATTGGGGGGTACCACTAGTTAGTTAACCTTGCACACGTATTTTGGTAGGCACTTACTGCTGCCTGTAAGGCTGTGCTATGTCTAAATTTAAGGCCAAGGCTCCACCGCTGGTGCCTAACAAAACAAAAAGAAGTAAGTCTAGTTTAGCAGCTGGCCTTGGTGGCCCTAACAGTAACACCAATGTCCCCAATTTAAAATTAAAAAGGGCCAAAAGCGCTCTGTTCCCTTTAAGACAAACAACCCTAAATGAGTACCTTGAACAAATGGCGGGTAAAATAGAAGAGCGCATACAGCATGCCGAAAGGGCCATTGAGGTTGCCATCCTACACTCTAGTGAAGAAGGTGAATCTATAATGCCCCCCTTACAATCTCCAAATACTTCACTAAGTTTATGACAGTGTCTCGACAGTAGCCCCAATGTTAGTGTTACAGAAAGGGACCTCATGGAGGGGGTTGGGTCTGCGGGGGTCCCCTCCGTGGGTAGGGAATCTAACTAAGGGGAAGGAGTAATTCTTACAGGCGGCTTGTGGGGAACTGAACAGAATCCACTACCTGTTGTCTGTTTGAATGATTCCATGGATTCAGCCTCAAGTGATTTTAAAATATTGGATGAGGTACTGGATAAAAAAACAAGCACCGGTCCTGGCAAAAATAGGGGCCCTCAAAAACTCACTGAGCACCTCACTTTACATCATAGATGACCTAATTATAGGCCTAAAAAAAGATATTATGGAAATTAAAGGGATCATTACAGAATGAAGTCGCTCTACACCAAATGGGACCGTGGCAACAAGCGCAGTATTATCATTGTCAAACATAACTTATACTCTGCATGTGGGTGTTCAGCCAGGTCAGAAGTCCTCGATACCCACCCTTTTAACTTCCCTTCCCGTACGCCAGAGTGCTTCCCCCTATGGAGGGGCATTTATGGAAGAGTAATCCTGGCCCAACTGTGGTTTCTGCTGTGGGGTCCCACATGATTATAAAGGGCAATGATTACTCTACCGAGCAAACAGCACTTGACCTCCCCCCAGAGGCTGCACCCCTGGTGGGAGCAATCATAGGCCTAACGCGCTTGGACCATGGTATAGTAGAATCCACTACTTCCCTTTTAAACAAAACGGCGCAATGAATCAATACGCGTCTTAAGGGGATGAAGGTGAATCCTAGAGGAATATTGATGGCCAGAAGGGTACCATGGGTGGGGAAGGAAACTAAATGGGTAGAGGGGGACTGTGTGGTCGTCTCTATGGTTGCTCCAGCCATGTTTGATTATGTGGTGGTCTCCCTACACCCTGAATGGCGCTCCTGTAAAAGCCCCCTCAAAAACAGTGCCTTTTTTCCCCTAGCTACTTTCTACCCCCCACATTCTCCCTCGCCTGCACCACGGTAGGGGCCTAAATTCCCAAATCAGTGAGGGGTATCTGAGGGTATAGTAGGAAGGGGTTTGGGTGTACCAAAAGACAAGCTGCTGTAAGCCTGGTAAACCGTTGGTCCTCAGGGAAATTGAGGAACTGGAGTGACGTGCTGTCGTGGGGGAGGACGTTCTCCTCATGGGGAGAACTTGGGAAGGACGGGTGGAACAGCAAAATTCGATTGGCAATGGGTTGGTGCCTCACACAGCCTTGTCCATTCTTTGCTGGAACATAGCGGGAGCCGCTTCTAAGCTCTCTATGCTCTGAGGGACTTCTTTGATTCAGAGTCCATAGCCAATGGGAGTCAAGATTCGCTATTGGTTTTGGGTGGTGACTTCAATGCCAAATTGGGCTTGGGGATAATGCCGGAGATGGTAGATCCAGGGGAAGATTATGCTTATGGGATTGCCCCTGTCCAAATGGTAGATGAAAGAACATGTGCGAGGGGCCTGAAGTTTAGCGAGTGGTTCCTGGAATGGGGTATTCGCTCGTTGAACAGTCGTGTTGATCTGGATCGACCTGGGAGGCCAACTTTTTATGGCACCTAAGGGACAACTACAATTGATTACCTCTGCATTTATGCAAAGGACTGGCCACTAATAATGAAGTTTGAGGTGCTCAAAAAATGATTTAGTGACCATCATCCATTGAGGCTGGTACTAAGAGTTGATCAGCCTACAGCCTCATATGTTAGCTTATATATCACTGAAAGACGCAGAAAACTCCACACTCTGGGCTAGGGTATTAATATAACAGAAACATGATATGATATATGTTATTTGTATCGCGCTCGTACACAAGTGTTTCAGAGCGCGAAAGGCAAGGGAGGGGAACAAGGGAGAACACAGCACAACATAAAAACGATCTTACTAGGCCCAGTGACATTGAGAACGCGCAAGTGCATGGGAAAGGGAAAAGGGAAAAAGTGCATGGAAGGGGGAGAGTGGAAAGTGCAGAAGCCGAGGAGCGCAGATAAATAAAATAAATAGAAAATTGAGGCAAACTGTGGTAGTGCAGCCAGCAAGTGGCAAGTGCTGTGTTTAAGGCAGCAGACTGGGTAAGTCTGAATAAGTGCAGAAAAAGAAGAAAAATGGGGGGGGGGGGTGGGCTGTATGGGTACAGATACAGTCCCCAGTGCAAGGGGTGGCCAGGAGGCAGTGCAGGAAGGTGGCAGGGAAAAAAACATGGAAAGAAAGGTCCAGAGGAGCTTCATTTATACACAAAGTATAAAAAGGAATTTTATTAAACCTGATACATTTTTAAGAACGAGGTAATCGTGACCTAATCAGCACTTAAAGTATTATTTTACATGACAAAGAAGCTAACCATTAAGAACATTCCAATTCATACAATTAACAATAGATCATTCGCCCATTCATCCACATTCAGCCAACATACATTCAACAATTCATAAAAGTTTATACCCAAGTACAATACATATGTGAAAAGACCTACTAATGGTCACAATTCAAGAAAAATGTAATTTTATAAAGTGCATTCAATGTACAAGACCACTGGGATTGTAACAAATGTGGTCAACTACTGGAGTGGATCAATTAGATATAAAGCATGAGCACATCCCCAAATCCTCGACCGGTTTCGACGTAAAAACACCACTTGATAACGTCTTCATCAGGAAAAACAGATACACTTAAAGCTAAAAAGCAAGGTAAAAGCTTCACAAAGTCCAAAGCCTTGATGTATATTAGCCAAATAGGCCAAAAGTTAGCAATTTCACATGAACACTGATGTGGTCGCCATGACAGTTTTGGGCAGTCAACGGTATATCCCAAAAGTGATGTTAAGAAATCACAGGCTGAAGTAGAAGTCATCGCGTAACGCGTATGTCTGCCAGGTAGACCAATCTATGGGCAAAACCAACAGGCGATCCAGTCCTGTCGTCTCGAAAAAAGTTTCAATCGCTCCTACTCCTTGTGGTGATGCCACATCAAACACCACTGCATCTCTATCATGCGCGTGAATGTTGTGCGCATGTCTAGGACGCGGGCACGTATGCTCATATGTTAGCTTACCACAACTGGACCATTGTGAAATCAACTCACTATGTACGTGTAGAGTAAAATGGGCCAAATTGAACCCTAAGGCTACAAAGTCTACGATCTGCAACACCAATATGGAGCAAATTACGATCATCCTCTCGAATGGGTCAAATCCAAGCTTAATAGTTTTGGCCTACCAAAAAATATGGAGGTCGCTAACAGACCTGTTCCAGACTGATTTTAGAACAGGGCGACCGAATATCCACAGTTGCTTTGATGAACAATGTGGTACCGCACAGAATAACCACAAAGGGCTTTTACATGCAAAAGACAGTACAAGACGAGAGATAGTTAGTGCCCGAGCCCAATATAAAACTGTCCTTTTTGTCAAAAAGGAAGAGTCAGTTAGAAGAACTTGCATGGGAAGAACTTTTGCAGGCTGTTGAGATGGGGGGACACCAAAAAAAATGTGGGAGTTTGTGGCTGATGGGCCTCCCTATAAAAGAACCGGGACCCATAAAGAGAACAATGTAAGTGTAAAGGCATGGTCTGATCACTTTAGTTCTCTATACAAAGCAGATGCCCAGATTACATTTAATGGAGCTAGAGGTTCCAATATGCGATTAACTGTAGAGGAGGTACAGGTTGCAGTAAATAGGCAACTCCACAATAGAGCTCCAGGCCCGGATGCCATCCCAGCTGACATTTTTCACGATGAGGCGAATCTGTGGGCCCCCTTGCTCACTAACTCCTTTAATGCTTTTTTAGAACTCGGTGCATACCCAACTTCCTGCGACAGGCAATGATTTATCCAATCTTTAAAAAGGGCGATCCAGGAAGTCCTTTATCCTACAGACCAATATCTTTGCTGGACACCTCCTTTAAAATCTTTGGCCGCGCTGTTCTGGAGCGACTGGAGCAGTGGCTCTCGGCCTCAGGGGTACTGGCAGATATACAGTATGGGTTTCGCCCGGGCTTGGGGAACTGAGACCAGGTTCTGAATTTATACCTAGTGGAAGCAGCATCAATATTTGTTAGAGGCGAACCACTGTATTTGGCATTCATGGACGTGAGCACGGCATTTGATAAGGTGGACAGGGCTTTGCTCTGGGCTGTGCTCAGGTCCATGGGTTGTCCGGAAGAGGTAGTGAAGGTGCTCCAGCTGATTCATGAAAACACCTCGGCCTGTGTCAGATTTGGAGATCAGGGACAGTGTATAGCTTTTTTTGAGACCTTTCTCTCTGTCCGACAGGGATGTGTGGTGGCCCCGGTATTATTCGCTGTGTACATTAACGGAGTCTATAAGGCTCTGGTGGAAACCAATGCAGATTTTATTACGGTAGGTGGTGTACCGCTTCCAGTATTGGGCTATGCGGATGATTTGGTCCTAATCGCCGTACCCCCATAGCCTTACAGTGCTTGGTAGATGCCTATTCACGGTTTATATCCAATCATAAAATGGCTGTAAACTCCCAAGAAATCGGCAGTAATAGTGTGCAGTAGCTCAGGTGGTAAATCCTTGAAGATGCGCACGATTTGGAGTGGTGGAGAACCCATACCCAGGGTTAGTAAATCTGAATATCTTGGAGTTTGCTTTAGTGAAAATTGGCGTGGGTCTGGCCATATTGATAAATAGTGCCTGAACAGAAACAGTGCCCGAGAATGAGGAAGTCATTGGGTGGCCTGTCCTGTTTTCAAAACACCTGTTCAGGGCAACCTATTAACTTAATCCTGAGCCCAAACAAAAACTGCCTCCAATTACAGGGCCTCACTGTAGAGCATGGAGAAAGTTAACAATATTGAAAAGATGGAGAACACCTTTCACGTGTACAATAAACATGCACAATGACCAAAGGTCTCGGTGCAGGCATTGGCTGCAGGGTGATTTTGGTCTGACCAATGTCGGTGTGATGGACTTGGACCGACACTGTCCCGGCTGGGAGACTCGGAGCCACGCTATCGCAATCGATTTTAAGAGCTCTGCTCTCCAGCATAGCAAAACAGAAAATTCCATGGCTCTCTTACATTCAGAAATGCATCATACAGTTAAATGCTGAGAGCCTGCTATGTCCCACAACCCTCCTGTTACCAAGCACATTAAGAAAATATAGGCAATTATATGATGCTGTCCTGGTGTCAAATAGCAAATCTTTTGCTTTGGGGATAGCCGCAAATAGAAGGCACATTGTCTTAACAACTGTGGAAGGCATCCAGCTATATTTTCTCCATAGCCACAAGCCCTCTGATCGGTGGGCTCTGACGTGGGCCCATTTCAACTCCCGAAGGCTAGGGGCACAAACTAAAAACTGGGCACATAATGAACAGTCTATGGCCTGCCCATACCGTCAATGGCCTGAGGAGGACCTTTGGCATTTTGTATGTTTCTGTCCGGCTTACAGGGATTTAAGAAGAACAACATTGTTACCACTTCTCAAATATGCAGCGTTCAGCCATGCTAGACCCTCTCTGTTGTATCTATTATCAGCTGCCACCATGCCCGTGGCCTGGGGCTGCATGGAGTATTTGAGAAAAGCATGGTACATGCGGAACAAATTGCGCCTGTAATCTGACTGAATATCTGCAAAACCAAGAAAATTTAAGAATATATTGGTACTGTTGGAATTAATTATTCTGTAATTTGATTGAACTCATGCACTTTATCTTTTATGCTCTATTTGGATTCTTCATTTCTTATTGTTCTTGTATGAATAGCTTTTTAATCATTGCTGCATATTGTATCGACTGTCTGTATCTTTGCAATGTGGTTTATGCATATGTTACTATCCGAATAAACTTATTTGACTGAAAGACTGACTGACTGACCCCTTCCCAGACTAGCCTGGTTGGCTGCAACACTGGTTGGCTGGGAATCCCTCCTGTTTCAGGTCCAGCCCCTCCCCCCTTCCTCGCACTTAGATGAGGGTCCACACCCGGCATCCCCTTGCAACTGCCTCCCCTGGGCTCCTCCCAGTACTTGCCTAGCCCCTGGGCCCTTTCCTTTGTCCCCTCCCCCGCCTCAATGCCCTTTCACGTATCCCCTTGCCCTCCACCACTCCCCTCCAAAACCCCTGCACTTCCTATTACTGCGCCTGCAAGATCTGAATGTCACAAGGCCTAGTAGGAGTGTTATTTTTTGTTTATCTCCCCTGTTCTCCCTCCCCCTTTGTCTTGTGGCGCATGGAAACACCTTTTTGCTGTATAGTGTGCCTTATAAATGGTCAATACATTTTTTGGTTTTAAAACAGGTAGCCACCTGAAAGAACACATGGCTGTTGTCTGAGAGCTAGTACATAAGTATCTGAGACGAGACCAGGAAAGCCAGAAGGCTCAGTATGAGGGCTGTCCATCGCTCCTTTTCTGTAGGCCAAAGGTTCCTTGTTCTTTTGCCTAAATTAGAACACAAGATGCTTTTGAAATGGTATGGGCCATACGGAATATCAGAAAAGACCAAACCATACAATTATCGGGTAGCCCAACCAGACCGGAAAGTAAAAACCCAGGTGTATCACATATACCTCCTGAAGGGGTGGAGGGTGGATCCAACAGAAGAACAAGTTACTTACCAACTAACGTTCTTTCGACTGGATGTTCCTCCCACGTATTCCTCATCTTAGATATCTTGTCTCCCAGCTCTGCTGCTTTGGAAAACATTTTCACGAGAGGGCGCTGTGCTGGAAGCCGCAGAGTTGAAGTCCCTCGAGGGCCGCCGTCGAGTGTCGACGTCATCCGCAGTATAAAGGGCTCGATCCGCGCCCTTTACCTCAGTTCTGTTTTTACGGTGTAAATGGTCGCATCAGTTGATCAGGCTTTCATAGTTCCTTGGCTCTTAAGGAAGTTCAAGTGCAACTGTACGGAGGGGTAGGTTGGGAGGGTCGATGAGGAATACGTGGGAGGAACATCCAGCCGAAAGCACGTTACAGTTGGTAAGTAACTTGTTCTTCAAATGGATTGTGTCCTCCCACGTATTCCTCATCTCAGATATGCTCCAAAAGCAGTAAGAATTTGGAGGAGGGAGAACCAGAAATTGCAATCATGGACTGAATGAAGGACGGCTTTTGCAAATAAGCCTCCTTGATATGATGTAGAGTCCAAGCAGTAATGCTTCACACAAAAGTGTGCATTGACGACCAGGTGGCCGCAGAATAAATTTCCTGCAGCGGAACGCCCCTTTGAAGAGCCGTAGAAGTTGCCATGGCCCTGGTTGAATGAGCCCTCAGCCCATCTGGAGGCTCTTTCCCAGCCAAGTTGTAGCACTCCGAGATTGCTATAATTATCCATCTGGATGAGTTTGTTTAGACACTCCAAGGCCCAATTTGTGTCCTGTACATCCAACAAATAGTTTGTCTCATTGTGGGAAATTTGCCAGTCTAGAAATATAGAAACTGAGAGCCCTTTTTGGGTCCAGTCTGTGCAATCTCTCCTCTTCTTTACTTGCACGTGGAGGAGGGTAAAAGAAGGTAAGGTAATCTTCTGTGACATGTGGAAATCAGAAACTATTTTAGGTAAGAAGGATGGTTTGAACTTTAGAATGACCTTGTCCCTATGGAAAATGGTGTGAGGAGACTTACAAGAGAGTGCCTGCAACTCACTCACCCTGTGGGCTGATGTTATAGCCCTAGCAAGATTGTTTTCCAAGTGAGGAGCCTTAACGGGCAAGAATGTAGAGGCTCAAAAGGGGCACACATTAGACATTTTAAAATTAAATTTAAATCCCAGGTGGCAACCTGAAAAGTCGTTGGAGGGTACACATTTGTCAGTCCTTTTAGAAACTGGGTAACTAAAAGGTATTTTAAAATAAGAAACCTCTTCCGAGGAGCGCTAAAAGATAGATAGCGCTTCTAAGTATCATTTAACAGTGCGAACTTGGAGCCCCAAATTGGCTAAGAGTAAAAGGAAAGACAGTACTGTCGGAGTATTACATAAGAATGGGTCCACATTCTTATCCCTGCACCAGATACTGAACTTGTTCCAACGAGACTGATAAAGGGATTTTGTTGCTGGCCTACTGGCCGAAAGCAAAATCTCCATTACAGCATTCGGGAGGACCCAATCCTTATATTTCAGCCTCTCAGAAACCATGCATGGAAGCTGAGTGTCTTGACCTCTGGAAGGAGAACCCAACCTTCCTCTTGTGAGAGAAGATCCTCTCTTTGTGGAAGACATATTGGAGGGCAGATGGACATGTCCAGAAGTTCTGGGTACCACGTCCTCCTGGCCCAATCCGGGGCAATTAGGATCATGGTTTTCCAGAACTTTCTCAACCTCCTGATTACATGAGGAATCATGGGGACTGGAGGAAACACGTATAGGAGTGGAAATACCCAGTCCACCACGAACGCGTCCCCTAGAGATCCTCTTGGGGGAAATTCCGTTGAGCAGTGCAGTTCACACTTCCTGTTGGCACTGGTTGTGAACAGATCTACTTGAGCGATTCCCCAAAGGGTCAAGATCTCTTGAAGGACTTCCCGAGCTAGTTCCCACTCGAGAAGGACTGTGCTCTGCATGCTCAGAGCATCCGCCATTGTGTTCTGCTCTCCGGCTAGGTGAACTGCTGACAGAGAGATTCCTTCTTGCATTGCCCAGAACCAGAGCTGCATTGCCTCCCTGCACAGTGGTAGTGATCCTACGCCTCCTCTTTTGTTGAGTTAGTACATGGCCACTGTGTTGTCCGTCATTATCAGGACATTCTTTCCCCGTACAGAGGGCAGAAAGGCCTTCAGCGCTAGTCTGATTGCCTTCAGCTCCAAAAGGTTGATGTGTAGTTTGGCCTCCGATGGAGACCAAAGACCGCTGATTATCAGATCTTTGGTGTGGGCTTCCCACCCCGTGAGTGAGGCGTCCGTCACTAGCGTTATCTCCGGCCATGGTTGCCAAAAAGGTTCTCCCTTGAGGATATTTTCCTTGCAAGCCCACCATAGAAGATCTTGAGCCACTCTAGCCGGGACTTGCAGAAGATCTGACATCTCCCCCGAAAATTGGGACCATTGAGTCCTGAGGGCCCATTGAAGGGATCTCATCCTCAATCTGGCCTCTGGCACCAGAAAAATGAAGGATGCCCGATGCCTAGCAACCTTAGAAAATTGAAGGCCGGCAGATGTTGGGCATTTTTAAACTTTGTTACCATCTGCAGAATGTGATGAGCTCTCTGTAAAGACTGGTAGGGGGTGTCTGTACTTCCGCTCTTTATATGGTAGAGGAGAGGCACAGAGGACCCCAGCCAAGATTCTCTATTATTGGTACGTGGTCGAGCAATCAAGGCCTAGCTTCTCAGGAGGTGATGCGGGCTGGTTCTTAAGTACAGTGTAGTCCCCGAACCCCCACAAAGGAATGTCCACACACTTTATTACTGAAAACACAGTCTTTATATAATTAATATTCAAAGGTATGTACACGATCACAATAACGCACTTTGTACTCGGAAGTCAATAATGATAAATATCTACAATTCTAAAGTGGTACCACTAAGGTTATCAAATCTCATTAAAGTGCATCAACTGAACGGTTAAAGTCAAACAGATTAATAACGAGGAAACCAGCAATAGAGATAGGAAGGAACGCAAGATGGTTGAAACAATAGGCAGAATACTGACCCCTACCACTAGGCACAGTTCTGTGTGGAGATCCCCCCCCACCTGGGCAACCTGTAAATAAAGATATATAGCACAAGTCCAGTCCATATAATGTTCGATAGTCTTACTTCTTGATATTAAGGTTTTACCCCCCCCCCCCAATGTACCTGGTGGAGTAGAGTTCTCCGACGATGCGCCGACCGATCCTTTTTGAGTGCCTCCCGTTCAGGCGGGAGCCACGGATCGTCGAGAGGTGTCGGGGAACTTGGCGTTCGGTGTCGGGGAATCGGCGGCCCTTCTTGAGTGCCCTCCCTTTAAGGCGGGAGTCACGGGTCGTCGAACGTCCGACGGTGAACAGGGTGAACTACGGCAGGGAAGTGGCAGCTTCGTTCCTAGCGGTGCTCGTCGACGACAGAGCGTTGGCGTCCTGCAAGGAAGAGGCGTGCGGGGCACCTCGGTGACGATAGTTCTGGACCTCAAAGAGATGATGAAGAACTGTGGCCCAGCAAGGGCGTCGAGTCGTCGGCGTCTCTGTGGTCTTTAGGTGGCGGGAAACCCACCGGTGGATGCTCCTCGGCGCATCGACGGTCGGGCCTTCTCCAGCGGGAGACAAGCGGATGACGATGCAGACGAGAGCGTCTGATGATCAATTGAAGTTCTTAGGCAAACGGGAGCACGGCGGCTCCGGTCGGCGACTGCAGTCGTCGACAGTGGCAGACAACAGTCCGGGTGCTTCTCCTTGGAGTTCCGCAGCAGTCCCCGTATCGGGTCGGCAGCCTGTCGAAGGTTTGTCTACCAGGGAGCGTTGGCAAAGATCAACTGTGCACGATGGTCCCTCGTAGCTCGGGAAGAGGGCGCCTTACCAGGTCCTCTCTGGGTCAGTCCTTGGAAACACAGCGGCCTTCAGATAGCGAGGGAGAGCCACAGCACTCCTCCTCGTCCAGCAGGGTTTCAAGGTTAAGCGTCAGTTACTGCAGTTACTCGTCGTAGTGGACTTCAGCTTCTGAACACGATTCCTAGCAGTGAGAGGTCCCCAGATATACTGTTGAACTCCCATTCATTCCGCTGTGTCACACTCAAGCATCCAATCATGCAGGCAATCAGGCACACAAGGTATTCAGGCCATTCACTTCTCTCCAGACACTCACAACAAGTTGTGTATTGGGACAAGTACCGAGCCATTCAACACTCCAAGCCGCATTCATACCGGTTTCGGGCAGGGTTGTCTCAGTCATTGTGTAAACCACCAGATACTAGACACCCACAACACAGAATGCATATTCGTCACACACTCTATTCACCCAGGTACCACCCACAGGAGGTACCCACAACATACATCACCGGGAAGGATCCAGCTAGTCTGGCCGGGCCTTCACAACAACACCATATATGGCATTTCCACCCAACAGCCAGTCAGGGGGAAGGGTCAGGCTAATGGGTAATAGAAAGCAAGAGGCCACCGGGGCCATCTTGTTTTCCATCAGGAATCAACTGATCCCAATGGCAGGGCCGGGGTATCCCAAAATGGAGGATACTCCTCGCACCTGTCAAATTCAGCATGGAGCTGCCACCAGCCCATACCCTGCTCTGTGGGCCACCCACAGGCGCCCAAAAACACACTAGGGGCACAGGGTTGTACCCCCACCCATGGGTGCCATAAGGGTATCCCACGGGTCCGTTCACCAAACCAAAAGAAAGAGCGCTGCACCGCCAGGAGTCCCACATGAACTCCTGCGTGGAAAACACGGCAGAACACACGATAAAGAGCTGTAAAGGACAAGGATACGGAGGCCCTGTCCCTCCGATGCATTTCCAGCATCACACTCTCTCCTCGGGAGGCGAGGCTTTCCCATAGGAAGTATCCAGGACCGCTCCTATGAATTGGAGTCTTTGGCTTGGAATCATTTGTGACTTCTTGTAAATGAGGGAGAAGCCCAGTCTATGTAAGAAGTGGCAGGTCATTGCAAGATGTTCCTGGGCTCGTTCGGGTGGACTTGCCCGGATTAGCCAATCGTCCAGGTAAGGGTAGTCGTGACCCCCCCACCCACCCCCCCATCTCCTGAGACTCGCTGCCACTACTGCCTTCAGCTTGGTGAAAACCCTCAGGGCGGAGGTCAGCCCAAATGGCAGAACCCGAAACTGATAGTGGGAACCGCCAACCACGAACCTCAGGTATTTTCTGTGCTTGAGATGGATTGGCACATGAGCATCCTGAAGGTCCAACAAAACCAGCCAGTCCTGAAGCTGAAGAGCCTGAAGGATCTGAGAAAGGGTCACCATCTTGAACTTGTCCTTCCTGAGGAATTTGTTCAAATTTCTTAAATCCAAGATAGGTCTCAATCCTATTGCACCTTTCTCGATCAGGGTTGAAATCTCCTGCGCAAGGAGCGGGTCTGGAATTTTGACAGAATTGGCTCCCAGTGGATGATCCTGAGGTCTTTGTTGAAAAGGAAGGCAGTAACCATGGGTCACTATCTCTAGCGCCCAGGCATCTGATGTAACGCCCTGCCATTCGTTCAGATACCGAGTGATCCTGCCTCCCACCGGGGTCTTGTGGGTGAAGACCTCAGAGTGGCTTTGTAGCGGCTGCAGATGCGGCTGAGGAGGAAGTAGCCGCTGCTGGTGCTGATTTAGCGCCTTTCCCTCTCCCACCACAAAAGGGTTTTTTCTGTTGGCCTCTTTGACTGGCCTGTCCCTCCCTCTTCCAAAAGAGGAGTAGAAACGAAAGGGACGGCTCCTCCTGGAAGATGACCCTGCTTAGGAGTGTTGCTGAGGCTGTCTTATAGCAGCGCTGAGTGATTTAGCTGCCGCTTTCGAGGTCTGCAGCTTCTACAAGTTCTCATCCGCATTGCTGCCGAACAGCCTCAAGCCGTCAAAGGGCATATTGAGTAATCAGGACTGCACATCAGGTGCAAAGCCAGATTTTCTAAGCCATGCAAATCTGCGTAGGATCGCGCTAGATGCCATGGACCTGCTTACACTATCAGCAGTGTCCAATCCTGACTGGAGGCATTTCTACATAGCCTCTTTTCGATCTTTCACCATCGCCAGGAATCCATCCCGTTCCTCACCGTCCGAGGTGTGTTCAGCTGCTGATGTCATACAGTCCCACAGGGTGTAGGTAAATCTTGCCAAAGTGCAAGTTACATTTGTGGATATAAGGGTCATGCTGCCCGAAGAGAAGACTTCCCGGGCCTAAGCATCGACTTGTTCACCTATCAGGTGTTATTGAAGGATAAGCTGACTGCCTAGTGGAGGTTGCAGCCTGTAACACCAAGCTCTCTGGCGAGGGATGTTTAGATAGGTACTCGGGGTCTGATGAGGATGGCCTGTACTTTCCCCACAAACTTTTTATTAACGGCTGGCCCAGAATCTGGGGTATTCCAAGTTGCCATTACCCTCTTTTGCAGTGCTTTACGAAAAGGGAGGACAGGGTCCATTTGAGGTCCCTCATTAAGGATGTCAGTCATATCGTCCTGATAGAAATTTGGGGAAGCGGTTTTCCATCCCATGAAGTCAATGACTCTTCCAATTAGATTTCTATACACAGGGTCTGCATGATCTGCAGGGTCTGGTCTCTCAAACTCTACTTCAGGGGAAGTATCTAGGCCACTGGCTGACTGAAGGCAGTCATAATGATCAGCCATTTTAAAAATTTGGGTCTACTAGTTCAGCAGGAACATCCCTTGGTTCAAAATATAACCCCAGCTGAAGTAACATCCTCTTCAGAAGACTGTTCCTCAAAGATAAGGGTATAGATCTGAAAAATTCTTGCCTAGGTTCAGGCTGGAAGATTTTTTCTGGTAAGGGTTGTGGCATTGACATAGGTTTAGACAAAGGCGTCGATTTTGTGATCGGGATTAAAGAATGCCCAGACAAAGGCGTTGATGGTATGGACGTTCACTTCGACATTTTCAAAGGAGGCTTCAACGTCGTCGAGGGAGGCATCGACACTGTTGCGAAAGGTATCAACGCCATCTTCGATGGCAGCCTTGACGCTGTCATCGAAGGATGCATCAAGTCGATATTCGACTTCGATGTGGACGCCATTTTGACTTCCGTTCCCCCAATTTATGTACCAGTGGTTTCATTCTTTTTTCATGAGGTGTCGGAGAACTTTCTTCCGATGACACCCTCGACTTTTTGTTGGATCTTGCGTGTTTAGTTTTTGATCTCTCTCTGTCACCTTTGGAGTGGACAGGGGCATGCTCTTCACGCTGCTTTTTCGAGGGGGTCTGGACTGCTTTCTCAAACATTTTGAGCATCGAAGCCCTAAAGGTCTCCCATTTTTCAGGGGAATCGTGCTTGGAAGGATAGGAAATAACCCTTCTCTCAGATGAGGAGGAAGAGGAGGAAGACGATCTATGATGTTGTTTCTTTGATTTTTTGCACGAAGACGAGGAGGATTTCCTCGAGCGACTCTTAGACCTTGATCTCCTCGACCAGTGTCAAGACATTCCACTCGACCCTCCCGAATCTCTTTGTCTTTTTGAAGACTTATAAGATTCCTCCCGGTTTACAGTGATAATATCGAAAAAAAAAAATGTCAAAAAAAAAATGTCGACTTTTTTTTTTTCAATGCATTTTTTTTTTTTAAATGGGGGGTTCCCCCCCCAACCCCCCTTAATTTTTTTTTTAATTTTTCCCTTTTTTTTTTAACTCCCGAACCCCTAAAATAAATATATAATTAAAAAGCAACGAAAGTCGACATTTTTTTTTTCGACATTATTTTGTCGACATTTTTGTCTGTCGACATTTTTTTTTCTAAATTATGACCAGCCAGCATTCCTCCCCCACCGCCAGCTTACCTTTCCGTTCCTTAAGAGCCTTATTGGACATAGCCTGACAGGAACCACATTTGTCGACCCGATGGTGGGCTCAAACACCACAGGCAATTGCGATGAGGGTCGGTAATCGTCATTTTTCTACCGCAATTCAGATTTTTTTTAAACCAGTCTTGGGTGTAGTTGGAGTCGATGACGAGGACATTTCGTCGAAGAAAAACTGATGCGCCGTTTTGGGTCACGAAGCAGTGTTCGGAAAACAGGAACTGAGGTAACGGGCGCGGCTCGAGCCCTTTATACTTCGGATGACGTTGACGCTCAACAGCGACCATCGATGGACTTCAACTCCACATCTTCGAGCACAGCGCCCTGTGGTGAAAAATGTTTCCGAAGCAGCAGAGCTGGAAGACAAGACATCTAAGATGAGGAATACGTTGCAGGACACAATCCATTCGAAACCTCTTCAGTTACGATGGCCACAACATTACTAACAGAGGGAGCATAAGAAAATATTTTAATCTCCCCCGATTTAACACCCCACCAACAACAAGACATTCAGGATTTGTTAGACCAATTTCCAGATGTCTTTAACAGTGAGCCAGGGAGTGTTTGGGATTTCGTGGATTGCATTTGCACCCCTCCCGGGAAGGTGTGTAATCTGAAACCCTATAGTATCCCTGAAGTGAGAAAGGAAATAATTATTCATGAAGTGGAGAAAATGTTGGAGGCAGATTAATAGAGCTGTTAGAAAGCCTGTGGTCCTCACCAATGGTCCAAGTTGGCAAACCAGATCAATCCTGGATGTTCAGCTTTCTAAAGTCTATACAGAACACCATCTTCCAGTTTAACAATTGTCCTATGCCTAGGATTGGCTATAATTGACAAACTGGGACCAGCTGTCTATATCTCCATGATTGATCTAACGAAGGGTTAATGGCAGGTTCCATTGAACCCTTCTGATAAAGAAAAGATGGCTTTCTCCACTCACCAGGGATTATTCCAATTTAAAGTCCTTCCTTTCGGACTTCATAGGGCCCCAGTAACGTTTCAAAGGCTGATGGAAAAGGAATTGCGTCCCTTTTCACAATTCTGTGGCACATACGTGGACGATATATTTATCCACAGCAGAACCTGTATGCGGTCATAAGGGCCCTGAGACAAGCCGGACTAACAGCCAAATCTAAAAAGTGCCATCTGTCTCAGTCAGTCTTAAAGTATCTTGGTTTCTTTGTGGGGAATTGCCTAATACAACCCCAACTAGAGAAAGTCAAGGCTGCCCAAGAAACACCTCTCCCTAAGGCAAAGATCTTTGGGCATTTTTGGGATTTACGGGGTATAATAGACTATTTGTCCCTAGATATTCCACAATAGCATCTTTTCTGACAGATGCATTGAAAAATGACGAGACACAAAAATTGCATTGGGAACAACAATATCAGGCCAGTTTTGACACCTTGAAACACATCCTCTGTAGTGAACCTGTACTGAAAGTTTGCAAATTCAAAAAAGCAATTTTTTTGTCGAATAAAGGAAAGGCAAAGAACAGGGGAATGTAGACTTCCGATCTCTGTTTCCCATAGAGGAAGATGAGGGAGCCGACTCCATTAGGGGAAGGGTATGTGACGATTCACAGGATTTTGCCACTTCACCCAGAGGGGAGCTTTCCCTATGAGGCTAGGGAGGTGAGGCTACTACCCAACAGTCCCCTTAGGGGTGATAAAAAGCAGGAGAATTCATACAGAGATACTCCCCTCATGGGGACAAGAACTCCCCCATTCTATGAAAGACCTCCCTGAACCCTTTTTCCTATGGACGACTCCTCCCAACCTGAAAATACTACTGTGTGGTATTGTAAAGTCTCTACTAGCTCAGCTATAAGACCAGATACGACTGAGACAAAGAAGAGCCAAACAAACGAACAGAACAACAGAAGAAGAACTGTGACAAGGTAGCCACTAGAAGACATTAAGAGAATTTCAGAGGCATGGATGAAAGACATTGATGCTACACTGGGTCGGGCCCCGCAATATAAAGTAAAGACTGAGGAAGGACTAGAGGTATTCAGGAGCAGGAACAGCAGCAAGAGAAGCTTGTGTCCGTCCTGCAGTGGTCCGGAAATTAAAATCCTCACTGTCTGAAGCATCAAGTGAGTCAGTCTCAGGAGAAGAAACTGATGGAAACGACGTGAGTCAGGGTGAACCCAACTCGCTGCAGATGCAGGAAGGATCTAGTAGTGGTGTGGCCTCTCTGAGGTGGACCAGGTGGTCCATAAAACAAAGCAAGACCACCGTAACAATGTCTCCATGAAGCAGCACAGACCAAAGAGGAGGAAAGCAGGAATACGCGCTGAGCACGTGCGGAACCAACAGAGACCCGAGACCCCAGGAAGAACCGGTAGCGCTTCCCATTAAAGATACAGGTAACAGGAGTTGCCAGAAAGCCGGGTGGGGTCCAGGGAACCCAAAGAGTCAAGTATTCCTCAGAAGTGAACTCCCTCGTCACAGTGGGAATCCCAGCGCATGTGAAAGATACCAAAAGGACCAAAAACGGTCAGGGAGTTATCTCCCCAATAGTCAAAATATAAAAAGTCCTAACACAGTAAGAGCAATAAGAAGAAGAGTGGATAAAGCCTTAACTATGTTGTTTGCATATCCTTGGGAGAAAGTACAGAAAGTCTAAAGACTTCTCCAAAGGACTATTAAGGAAGTCTCTAAGGCTCTTCCCGATAGACCAGGAGAAGGGAGTCATTCTCCTGGTCTAAGTGTATTTGGTTAATCAGACCCTGTTGCAAGGGACTACTGTTAAGTCAGTTTAAGAGTGGATTGCTTTACCAGGAGAAGGGAGCACTCTCTTGGTGGCATTGATAAGAAGTCACTGAATCCTTTTTGGTTTATTTCTTAGTGGTAGGGATAGAGTAGCTGGTTTGGTTAGAGGATGGTATATTGGTTTTTGACTTACATCCTGACGAGCACCAGAGTTATTCAGTGTTGAGGCAGGTTCTTTTCTTTATTTGATTAAAAGTCTATAGGCAAAATGATACCACCTCTTCAGCCTGTGTACTCTATCATGCCACATAGGACAGCTGTGGTCACCTGTTTGTGGAGACTGTTGCTGGAACTCTACTTTCTCCAACCTGTGAAGTGTCCTGAAGAGTCTACATCGTTGTTTCTTGCATTTCTTCATTGACATCGACAGAGGTTGCATCTTACAGCTGCCCCCGACTGGAATAATCCTCGTAACTCAACTCCTGGGCACCTCTCACCGGAAAATACAGCGGAAGAATGAGCCCACAGCAACCTCCAGACAATCCACAAGGACACATGTGGGATAATCAGAGTCAGGGGGTAAGTAACTGCAGTGTACCTGCAGCCCCCCACCCCCGACCCCGTCCTCCATAGAATAGCTTTGGGAACAAGTCCTTTTGTCGCCTTATTCCATTCCACTCACCTTTTGGTTGAGTATCATGCCCCTGGGGTAGCCTTGGGTCTTGAATGCAAAAAAACATATACTCACCTTTAGTAAAATAGTTCAAGAAATTCTCAAACCATCACCAACACAAGCCTAGATAAAACTACCTGCAGAGGTATCATTCTGGTGGGAAGCATTGGAGCACAAGGTCCCATTCATCTTAGGGCTTGGACTTCTTAAGCTAGTTCTTTGTTTTGTGATCTAGTGCCAGTATTGATGCATATTTGAACCAATGGTGACTGCATATATATTTGTATCAGAGTGTTGTGAGATAATACTACCTGTTAGATTCATTTTCCAGTGTATTCTGCAGGCCTATAATAAATAACTTAATATATTACTGTAAGGCAAGATTGTGTGCAGTATCATTTGGAAGACTACAGCAACCTTGACCTCCTGGCAATAGGAACCAAACCTTTGGTATAAGTCTGGACTACACAGGTTGGTAGTGTGGCTGAGCAGCCAGGCTCATCTCAAGAGGAGTCAATGTGAACAGTAGGGTTGTAACACAGAGTTTAACAGTGACAGTTATTCTTACACTCAAGGTTTCTTGATTAAACAATTATTAATTTAACAGTCAGTTATATAAGCCTTCTTCAGAAGGGAGCAAAACATATAACAATTATAATATACTTCAAAACACACTTTTAATTTCTCTAAATCAGATGACACCCATTGGGGATGGCACCCAGACACTTCCTACACCCAGAGGTGACTATAGCTAGGACACTGTGGACATTGATTTATCACTGGTGCATTTAGAGCAATACTGAGTTTGGTGCAAAGGTTAGTTAGGGGAATAAAATAAGGATAACAAATAATTCATAAACAGGTAAGTAAACTCTGCAAGGGCAAACAAGGCAAGCCTAAACTGAGAGCAAATAAGGCTACACAACAAGAGGTACGTCCTCTTAGGTTTACAGTACCTTTGGGTAGAACAAGGTACTTACCAACTGGTAATATTCTTTCGATTGTATGTTCCTCCAACGTATTCCACATCTTTGACATGCAATGCCCACAGCTGTGTAGTTCAGAAACTTTTTCAGCAGAGGGCATCCTGCGTTGACGTCGGGTCGATGTCCCTTGAAGGCCTTCGTCGAGGGCGGCGTCACCGGATGTTATAAATAGGACGCACGGCGCCTGTAGTCTCAGTTTATGTTTTATCCCCCATAACGTGCGGCACCAATCGAAAGCCCGCTTGACTGCACATAGCCTTGCGGAAACATAAGCTGCGATCGCATAGGAAATTCTCCAGAAAGGCAAGTACTTTTAAAACCTTCCAATGTCAACTAAATGTTACCCTTTCCTGGGGGAAAGGCAAAGAGTCAGAGGTAAGAAGAGTCTCTCAGGGAACCAGGACAGCCAATGTTAGTTGAGCAAAGCCTAGGGGAGCTGAAGATCTTTGCAAGTAAGTTAAAAGTCTTGCACAATGTTTTTAGAAAAGTTTGTAGGAATAAGATTCACTTAAAGGGCCACATGCTGTAAGGCTTATGAGGGGCAAAGCTGTACGCAACTCTGCAGTCGTCAGTGTCGTGATTCTAGCCCAAGCACCACAAACAAATGCGATGCAGGTCGGTGATCAACATTTTAGACTTGCAGTCCTGGCAAGTCTTGAAGCCAGACCGCAGAGTCGGAGGGGTCGAAGAAGAAGACATCTTCACAAGGTAGAACATGAGGCGCGCCGAGTCTCCAAAGCAAACACGTTTGCGGAAAAAACTGAACTGAGGCTAAGGGTGCCTGTGCGTCTTATTTATAACATCCGGTGACATCGCCCTCGACGGAGGACTTCGAGGGACATTGACCCAACATCATCGATGCAGGACGCCCTCTGCTGAAAAAGTTTCCAAATTACACAGCTGTGGACATTACATGTCAAAGATGTGGAATACGTTGGAGGACACAATCCATTCGAAGAAACAGTTCCAGCTGGCTTCTGTTCCTGTACAGCTCTGTAGATTCTGGTGTTCTTGACCCTCAGTCATGGGGACAAGAGGGAGGATGTCTAGGGACAGCTGCACTGCAATGGGAAGGTCGGAGGCAGCAATGGGCAAACTTCAATTTAGCGGCACTTCGCGGTTTCAGCTCCTCGCGTCTGACAGCAAATAGCAGCACTGCTGTTCTCGGATACCACTTCAGACTTTCTTTGCATCTGGGGTCCAACACTCTGTTGAGGTTGCTCTGGCTTGGTCAGTCCTGCTTCAGGGAAGTCCGGAGGATCTTCCTGGTGCTCGAGTCTGACTTAAAAGTGATCCACTCGGTTTGGTGGTCCTCTCCCTGGCACTTCGGTTCCTGCAGCAGCAGCGGAAGTATCGCCAGCTCCGAGAGGAAGTCCAAACGAGTACACTTTGGGGTGGATTGGTCCCACCAACCCAAGGGAAGAAGTCGTCCTTGCAGGGCTTCTCTAGTCGAATCCAATTCAGAGCTTCAGCACAGCAGCAGGGCTTCACCAGGCTAACCAATGGTCCAGGAGTTGCAGCAGGCGTCTCTTCCACATTCTTCTTCAGATTCCTTCATCCAGTGGTCGACTCTGCCTTCCAAGCCAAAAAGCCTTGCCTTTTATGCAGGTTTCTCCCATTCATTCCAGCCTAGCTGTCAATCACACAGCAGAGTGGCTGTCCTTGCCGGTGACCAGCCGGCCAATCACCTGTGGGTGCATTCCTGTAACCAAGGAGATTAAGCACAGGGAGTATCGGGCACCTCCCTCACTTCTGGCCCCTGCCAGACATACTGGAGCCAGAGGCGGGCTTCACTCGTGAATCCCGCCAAAGGCAAAACAAACAAAGGGACCAAACCTGGTTTGGCGTGCAGAGTAAATCTCGAGAAGGACCGTTCCGACAAGAAATGGTGAAAAAAGAAGACCAAGACCATTGTGAAAAAATGACTTCCCTGTGTCACTGCACTGAAGGTGCTGTGTGTCACAATGCAAAGATGATGCCTATGGAGTTTGTCAGACTCCAAAGGCAAAAGAAACACAGAGTATAAATCACAGAAAAAATACATGAGAGAGTGGGGAAAAAGGTCTCACTCTCTCCAGGTTATAAATTAAAAGTCCCAGAGCCCAGCAAAAGAGATGGGGTTCTCTAAGGTAGAGAGGCATTTGCACATTTCTGAGAATTCCCCCTAACATCAATTCTCATTGACGGACCCCACTCACACTCTCCTGAGAATAAGCCTGGACTGCTCTCCATTGCTACCAAGATTGGGTTTTGCAAACCTCTCAGAGTTCCCTGTTAACTATAACAAGGGTGACCTAAAATCTGTCCACCAGGCCAGATTCTAGAAATCCATCTGAACACCTACGAAGAAGTGCAACCTGGTGAAGACCTAGGGACGGCCATTGCGCAGCTGACGTGGGGGCTCCATCCAAGTCCCAGTGAAGCTTGGCTCCTCTCTCCTGATCTTCAGAAGGCCCTTGTTGCTGCTTTGACCCCTATACTAATGAGACCAACCTGTCCTGACCCCTGCACGAGGACCTGTGCTTGCTGGGCCTTCGGCTGTGTCCCTGGACCACCCAGTAGACAGTTAATGTTAAAGGACATTTGTACCGCACACTATCACCACCGGAGTGGTCCTCTGGCGCTCTGGCAGCTCTGAAAGAGGGGAAGGGGAGGGTGAGTTAGTGGGAGGAAGCTGGAAAAGTGCAAGAGAGCAGTGATGTGCTGTTGGCAGCCTCAGCCCGGTGGGTCCGTGGGCTGGGCATGGGTGTTTGCGGCCGGTAGTCGTCGTGTACTGTTGTGCAAGTCTATGTGTGTTTTTGCTTTGTTGTTACAATGTAGTGAAGTTTGTGCGGGTTGTTGTGCTGTAGGTTTATGAGATGTATGCAGAGGGGGAAATTGTTAGTGGATTGGTTAGTTGCCATTTCTGTCTCGAAGTGAGCCGCTGGGTTTGCATAATCTCCCTGGATGGGGTGTTGGGGCATTTCTGCGCCTCTGTCCTGATCTGGGCTTGTCCGGTATTCACACTGTCCCGTTCATATCTGGCCCTCCCTTCCATCAACTTCCATTGTTTTGAAGGTGACCAGCTATGTGCTGGGCTCCCTCGCTGTAGTTGTCGCCATTCCGAGGGCATCCATGGAAAATCGTAGATCCTCGGCTTGTGTAACAAGCTGTCTGCTACTGCTGTTTCAGCCTTCCTGACCAAAGAGCAGCAGTGCAGGGCTTAATCCTTTGGTCGCACCACAAGAATATTCTGTCGCCGCCTGACCGTGGTGACTCCCGCTGCAACCATCTTCGTGTCCTAGAGGTTTCCTGAGGTTGCCTGTTCAGTGGAGGTCTTCACCTTGTCATGCCAAAGGTGTTCAGCTGTCCAGTCTTCAGAACCGAATCACTGGAGCCTGGAAACCTGGACTGGCCACACCCTATCCTGAAGCCAAAAGTGACCTCCCTCGACCATATTCAACGTGATTGATGAAGACATTGGAGTAAAGGGGTGAGTTGCATAGCTATTTCTACCGCCGCCACCCCTTCCACCATTGTGCTATGTGGGCATAAAGTCTATCTACCTTACTCGACTAAGATTGGAGGCGGCCTGGGGCGAGGGGGGCGATAACGAAGAAAAGGGCTCCTGGGCTTCCTATAGCATGAAACTTGTAAGGACTTTATTTACCTTTTAATTCACTTCTGGATCATTTATTCTCAACTGTTGGCTTTTGCACATCTTGTTTGCTGTCCTGTAAACCCACCTAAAAAATACATATTGTGGAACGTGCCTTTTGGGCACTAGGCCCCAATTCCTAGCAGGGCGGTACTTAGAACTCGTGGCCTTGTCCAAGGTTTATCTATGGATGTCCTACCTAATTTACTTGCCTGTCTAAACTGGTTCTAAATTACTGTTTGCTCTATTTTCTCAGTGGATTTACTACACACAGTTATTCACAGTGTTGTTCTCAACTTTGCTAACTATTGCATAGCTGTTTCTCAAGCTAAAGTGTTGGAGTAGTTAGGAGGTCCCCTTATGTTGAAGGTATATATTGTATACGATAGTTGTAGGGTTCAAAATTAAGATTTGACAATCACAAACTAAAACCAGTTCCTGGGTGCGGGCTATCACCCAGTAGATAGAAGCTACCGCTGGGGAACCAGGGGCGAGGATAGAGTGCACCGCAAATCTAACTTTCACATGAGATGCAAATTTGACCTTTTTGACCATTATGTTTTAATGTGTACAAGATGTGTCCTAATTCTTTTTTGCCAACATTCTCAAATACTCAAAGTTGATGTCACAAATGCATGTTTGCAAGACATCCAGAAGCCCAAAGTAGCTCCTGCTAGCGTTATTTTTCAGGCTCTCCTAGGTAACAAACATGAGCGTAATAGCTCCAGGCAAACGTTTAACTCTGTAGTTGTGTGATACTTACCCAAATGTTTAATTCCTTGGAGCATATTCCAAAGGCCTAATAAATCATTGCATATTTTTGTATGTTTTCTGGCTAACTGGAATTATTGTAGTGCTTTGTATGTGTCTCACTGTAGCCCTAGACCATTCTCACATCCTCCTGAGTCTAAGCCTTACTGCTCTGCTAATCTACTTGTAATGGGCTTGGCTAGATATCAGTGTCTTTCCTGCACCAGAATAGGTTGGCCACTCAGAAACCAACGCCAAGAGCTGATTTTTAAAATCCATTTTAACACCTCTCAACACCTTTGGATTGTGGTGGAATACATTTCAGAAATGTAATACTTTTAAATGTACAAGCTCATGGTATGAAGAGGGCAGAAGTGAATACATGGTATGCAGCCAATTCTATATTGCACTACAGTGAAATTGTGGCACTTCTGATCAATCTATTCGTTGACAGCAAATGTGTATAGGAGATTAGGATTTGCTATTGATCACAAGTTGCCCTGACACTATGGTGCAACACTTACCTGTGCGTGGATAGCGATATGAATCGGATTTCCTCTCCTCAAGTGCCGGGGAAGGAACATGAATCACCTCCACCTCAGACTCATCAACCTCTTCATATAAGATACGCAGGATTTTAAAGTCCCCTGAACCTGCAAACAAAAGGTAGAATCAGGCATTATGTACCTCCATAGGCCCATTAATAGCCCACCCCATAGCCTATCCCAAAAAGAGATTAGTCTGACACTCTACCTCTCCCAAATCTTGCTCACTATATTGACAACATTTAACATAGGAATGAAGAGAGGTGTGGGCTGGGTAGCAGAGTTTGAGGTATTTATATAGTGTTTAGTTCTTTTGCTTTTTTAGAAATGCACTGTACAGAACCTGTTGCTGGCTGAAAAGACATCTGCCAGTGTTCCAGTACAAGATGAGAGAAGTTCCAGCCCTTATGATTTGTATGTGCTCTCTAATTCATTTAATGAGTTTAGTATATTAAAAAGCTTTTTGGTTCTAATGCATTTATTTTTCAAGCCTAACACACCCATTGGCTGACGTGTTTCATACGTAAAGCGCCATCTCAAAGCATATTTTAAAATAGTGACTGTAATCAACATGTGGGTGGTTAGTTGAGGGTTATGCATTAAAATATGACTTGGAGTTGCAATTGTTAGTTGGTCGGCATGTTGGCCAGGTAGGATTCAGATCATTTTTGTTCAGTTCAACTCAGGAGCACAGGACCAAGCAGCATACAGGGCAAAAATGCAGAACTTACGTGACACGACATGTTTAACACATATGAGTTTCAACCAAATGCCCCAACGTTTATTACAACCACTAATTTAAAATAAGCCTTGAGAAAACTCTACATGCATGAAATGTGTCAGTTGATGGAAGTGTTGATACACACATTTAACATATCCACTTAAAAACGAAAACCTATTTCATGTACTATACTCATAGAAGTGCATAAGAATCCTTAGGGATTGAATTTTACCCCTATAAAACATTTAATGCCACCAGTCACATCATCAGCATCCTGACAGCACAGCTGCCCCCAGTACTCTACTTTCAAGTCACAAAGCAAACATTCCATGGGTTGACTTGAACAAGTCTAGACTCAAGGTTTGGTAAGGCTTACCTTCTGTAGATGCAGCTGGGCTCCACCAGTATCCTGTGAAACGATCAAACTCCTCCTGGATTACAAACGTGGCCACCCCTGCTGACCTGGGGTCCTCTGTCACACTTGGCAACCCTGAAGGAAGGCCAGGAGAAAAACTGTTAATACTATAACAAAGGTGATTGAGGGAAGATAACTAGAAGTTGGTGATGGGCAGAGAGAGGAAGGTAATGATGGAAACGTCTTCCCATATTTAAGGTGACAGGAAGCCCCACTTAGGTCAATCAGTGCTGAGTGGGATTGGAAGTCTGAGACACTATCTCATTGTTTCCATTCTTTTGGTGATGAGTAGTTACACTTACCTTTGTGACAGTGTGTAAGACGACGCTCTTCTCCCGTCTCAATATTTGCCACCCAGAGATCATTGTTATTGATGAAGGAGATGAAGGATGGATCAGCTGGGGAGATCTTAGGGTCCATTCGGGGTCCTGAACACTCAGTTCTTATTTCCAGAGGCTTGATTGGAGATACCTAAGAGAATATATATCTTAACATGACAAGGCACTGAGGCTGTGAATTCTTACAAAAAGAAAAGACCCATATTTAGGACTATACTGCTGCATCTACCTTAGTCCCACCACCCCACCCCCATCCCACTTCAAAATTTGCCAGAAATATACTTTTTGAGTTAAGCTGTCACTTTTTACCCAATGTCCAAGTACACCTTTTGCTTTGCAGTTCGCCCCAGACTAAGAACTCCCTCAGACACTTTCAGAACTTCTTGCCTGGTACAACACCGTATTTACCTTTTATAAGATAACAATTATATTTTCATATTTTATTTATTTAGTTATTACTCACTTGTTAGGCGCTTATACAGGAAGCAAATACTGTTTCAAAATGCCCACAGGGGATGATAGACAAAGTAGTTACAACAATGTTAAATAATTAAATACAACAAAGAAGAAGAGACAATAGGGAGGGGAATACGAACCTACTATGCCTTGTGAGTGTTCAGAACGTGCAAGTGCAGGGGGGAGAGGTGTATGGCATAGGTGCTGTGGTGCTCATGGAGAGCAGCAGGATAAGTGCTATGAAGAAAGGTAAAGGCAACCTCAAGTGGTGGAGGGTGAGCAGAGGCAAGTGCAGGGGATAGACAGCAGCTGGGATGAAAGGTGTGGGAGGTCAGGTCCCCAAGGATGCATAAGGGCCCTGCACACCAGTCAAGCTACTGTGCGATTAGCAGGGGAGAGACGGAGTGAAGAAAGAGGTAAAGAGGAAGGTCTTGAGGCTTTTCCAGAACTAAAGGAGGTCCTGCTCAAGATGATGGGGAGGGGTTTCCAAAGAAGGGAGCCCGCTGAGGAAAGCCACTGAACACCTGCTCTCTGCTTCGCAAACCGCTTCACAAGCAAGATGTTGGTGCCAGAGGAACGCAGGTGTCTAGAGGTAGTTGGTCAGAAAGAGTTGCAGACAGAGTGGTCCCCGGCCCCAGACAGCCTTGTGGATGATGCAGAGGGATTTGAATTTAATCTGTGCTGCGATCAGGAGCCAGTGAAGACTTTGTAGGGCAGGAGCGATGCAGTCCCTGGGCTTGAAGCCATGGAGAAGTCTTGCTGCCCTATTCTAGATTAGCTGGAGGGGGTCGCAGAGTGGATGAAGGTAGATTAAGCAGGAGGCTATTGCAATAGTCAAGCCTAGAGAGAACTAGGGGCCCGGGTAACATTGAGTTTCTGGGGGAAGGTGAGGAAAGGTAGAATTCCTTTCAGAAGGAAAAAGCTGTAAGTGGGACTTCTTGGAAATGTCCTGATTATGAGGGAGGAAGGAGAGAGAGGAGTCGAGGATGACTCAGCGGTTTCTGGCTTCCGAAGAGGGAGCAGGGGGAGAGTCCATGGAAGAAAGCCAGAGTGAAGGGAAGAAGTCGAGTGCCGTGGTCCCAATAGGGAGGATCTCTGTTTTGCTAGAAGTGAGGCAAAGATCCTTAGAAGTACACCAGGCCTGTATGGCTGAGAGGCAGCCAAGGACAAAGTAGGGTGCAAGGGAGTCTGTAGGAAGTTTGAAGAAGAGTTGTGCGTCGTCAACATAGCACTGGAAGTTGGGGGAGGAGGAAATGAGGCGTGCCAACAGAGTAAGGTGGATGTTAAAGAGCCAAGGAAAATGAATGTATCCCTGGGGGACGCCACAGGAGGAAGAGGAAGTAGGGGGGGGGGGGAAGGTGCCCACTATGACTTTGGAAGAGCGGTCAGTTAGGAAGGAGGTAAGCCAGTCCAGTGCCCACTCTGAGATACCAAGAGTGTCATGGAGCCTTTTTATGAGGATGGAATGGTTCACTGTGTCAAAAGCAGAAGAGAGATCAAGGAGGATGAGGACAGCCGGGGAGTTGGAATCAAGGGATGCAAGCAGTTCATCACAGTTGCTCAGAAGAGCAGTTTCCGTGCCTCTGGCTGCTCAGAATCCAGACTGATGGTCGTGAAGACCGCCAACAAGTTCAGTATGGGAGTTAAGTTGGGGGAGGGTCAAATTCTGAAGCAGTTTCCCCAGGAAAGGGGTGATGAGATGGGGCGATAGTTGGCCAGGCAGGAAGGGTCTGCTGACGGTTTTTTAAGGAGGGGGCGCACAAGGGAGTGCTTGTTGGGGATGGAAAAGACTCAGTAGCAAGGGAATGGTTTCAAAGATCAGCGAGATCAGGGGCGAGAGAGGAGATGTCCTTGACGGTTCTGGATGAGCATGCAGCAGCCAGTTTAGAAGAGACCTTCATGGAGTTGACAACTCTGGTGACTTCTTCTGGAGAGACAGAGGGAAAGGAGGAAGGTGAGTGGTCAGGACATAGAATAACTGAGTCATTCAATAAAGTGTAACATTGGGTTGTGCTTTCCCTGTGCTGTTGTAGAAAGACTCACAGAGAGTCTTTGGTTCCAACTGTCCCTCATAAGTCATAAATAAGGTACTTTTATAGCTGCGAAAGATCTAACCTGAATTTCATTGTGAGGTTAAAAAAGTATATGGGTTTTACTTACCTTGAGTTAGCTGTGTGCCATTCAAAAATAAGTTACAAGAGTTACTGCTTATCTCAATCTGTGTTTCACAGATCTCAAAAGCACCGGTTATTGAACATTAGTACCCGGCGAGAGAACCCGGCAACAAGCATTCTGATTGGCTCTCGCCGGGTCATTACCCTGCCGAGAATCCTTCGATTCTCGGCCAGGATTCCAGTTGCCTTATCCTCGGCGGGGGGCGTGGCAGCCCCTCAGCCAATGAGGAGGCTCGAAGCGGGGCCATCCCAGCTCTGAGCCTCCCCATGGCTGGAGGCTTCCTTCGTCCCCCGACGGGGACTCGGGTAAGATTTTTTTTTTCCCCAGCCTTTCCTCCCTCCTCCCTCCCCCCCACCCCACTTACCTTCTATCCCGCGGTCTCCGGCGGGGGACGATGGAAACCTCCAGCCGTGTGGAGACTCGCTCCAAGCCTCCACACGTTTGGAGGCTTCCATCGTCCCGCGCCATAGACAGCGGTACGTTTTTTATTATTATTTTTTTTCTTCCTCCCCATCCCCTCCCGACTCCACTTACCTTCTTTTTTCTTCTGGTCTTGGATGCGAACGCGCTGGGAACACTTCTGTTCCCAGCGCGTCCGCTCCCGATGGCCGCCATGGAAAAGGAAAACGGACTACGTTTTCCCTTTCCATGGCGGCGGCCATTTTTTTGCTGTTTTTTTTAAATTTATTTTTTTCTGTTCCGAAACAGAAAACAAAAGCAATTAGTACCCTGGTCTAACGGGCCGGGGTACTAATGGCAATAAGCCACTCGGTGGCGGGCCAATACCGCCTGAGGTAATGCCCCCGGGGCACCGTTAAGGCCCTCGCCTCGCTCGGGCCTATAACTCGCCCCAGGGGCATTACCTGGGGCGGTATTGGCCTGCCACCTCGTGGCTTATTGCCACATTACAACCTTAGGATTTACTCACCTAGAATAACTGTGTGTTATCACAAAAGTAGTAATAGGTTTTTACTATACCTGGAATAAGTAATCCACTATTCACAAAATGTATACTGTCAAGTTGATTATGTGATTTGTTACTGAGTGTCATTGTACAACGGGTAGGGTCTACTGCCCTGGCATTACTGAACGTAATTGTGAAAGTAACCATTGGGTTTTACTCCCCAAGAATAGGTGTGACCTATACTGAATGTGTATGAAAAGGTTTGACTTCCCTAGAACTACTGTTAGGTGTTCCAAATAAGGTTTATGCTTTGGTCTGTGCTCCTTCAAGCATAGTGTTGTGTTTTGATAATTGTGATTACATATAATGTGTGATAGTACTTATTTACCTCTAGATTTATCTGGGCCTACATGTATTTAAATAAAACCTTTATTTTTACATACATAGTGTTTCTTTGGACCATTTGTATTACAATTTCATTTGTACTGATTCTACAGCCCTCTCTCCTAAGATAAAGCCTGGCAACTCTGTCCACGCTACCATGAACTCAGGTGGTACAGCCTTATACTAATTGTGGAGTCTTGTACTGCCTCAGTTGAATGGTTTTACTAAGCCCTTAGTTTGACTTCAGAATAACTGTCCTAAAATCCTGGGTTTTGGAGGTGAAGTGAGTGCCGAGTGCATTGCAAAGGGCCTGGGAAGGAGTAGGGTCAGAGGATTCTGTGGACAGGTTGGCAAGTTCCCTGCAGATTTTGAAGAGTTCAGCCGTGTAGTTGGACGCGCCAGATACTCGTGCTTGAATGTGGGCCCTTTTTTGGCATGGATAGAGAGTCTAATGCCATTGGAGAAGGCAATAGGCCAGTTTATCGGAGGGTGAACCTGAAGTTTGCCGCTTCTGTTCTGCAGCCCTGCACTTACCTTTTTGGTCTGCAAGTTCAGAGTCGTACCAGGTGTTCATGCTTGCAGGCAGGTTTCAGGAGGATTCTCATGACTGGGGCATGGATGTCAAGGGAGTTGGTAATGGATAGATGGAGGTTGCTGAGAGCAGATTCAGGGGTAGAGTCTGAGTTGGGTGGGCAAGGGGGAATGAAGGTTGAGGTGAAGGCAGCAGATGACACTCGTTTCATCGGACGGGTGTTCATGAACGAGGTTGGCAGGGCTTTTGGAGGAGTTGTCACAGGGCCATAGGGACCCAGGTGGCAGGAGAGAAGAGAGTGGTTCGACCAAGAGAGATGGAGGTAACCAGAGGAGAAGAGAGGGAGATCGGAATGGATGATGGCGTCCAGCATGTGTCCAGAAGAGTGGGTTGGACCAGAAGGAAGAATGGAGAGGGATAGGGAGGTGCAGCGGTCAATGAAGAGGGTGAATGCTGAGCATGGGGAGACAAAATGGACGTTAAAGTGACCCTGGGGTAGCCGGTTGGGTATGGTAGAGAGTCAGGAGCAGCAGAAATCAGCCCACTCAGAGAGAAACAGATAGGAAGCGCCTGGAGGCCGATAAATGGTAACAATGGTCAGGGTCGAGGAGGGCGAGATGACCAATTTGCATAGGTTCTCAAAGGATGAATAGAACAGAGTGGGTAGGATGGAAGAAGGAATACACTCAAGGAAGATTAAGGCAAGCCCTCGCCACCCCAGAGAGTTTGAGGTTTGGAGGTGATGTTAAAGCCATCGGGTAAGAGCGAGTCAAAAGAAGCGACTGAGCTGGCATTGAACCAAGTCTCAGTCAGTGCGAGTATGTTTATTTGTTTGGTAATGCGCACCAAACCCTTAGGTAGACGGGCGCAACAGAAACAAGAAATATTAAAACTTAGTTACAGTGCAAAGGTAGCAATACATAGAGCAGTGATTGCAATGGGAGGCAGGTACAAGGTAAAATATACATTAAATACAAAGCAGTGGTCTTGGTAGGTCAAGGAAACATTATCAAGAGTTGTCAATATAAACGCCTACATATACACTACGTGCAAAGTTAACCAGGCTATGGTGTGGTCTGGTGGAAACAAAGGATTGTGTAGGGGCTGGAAAGGTGGAAGTGTAGTTCGTCATTTAGGTGTCGATGGCGTGTAGCCAATTAAGTATCTTGTGTCTGAATTTAGGGTAGGGTTGTACTAGTCTAGGTCGACGGGTAGTTTGTTCCAGCATTGTGCAGCTTTGACAGGGAAGCTGGTTCCTTCTGCTGTCGAGCGTTTGAACCTAGGAACCTCCAACATAAATGAGTTGGCGGATCTCGTAGGGCGGGTAGCTGTTCTCCTAGTGATTTTATCCAGTAGGTATGGAGGTGCTAAGTTATTCAGGCATTTGGAGGTGAGGGATGCTGTTTTGAGGAGAATTCTGTCCGTTATTTTCAGCCAGTTAACCTCTTTCCTGAATTTGGTAATATGCTCTCTGTAGGTGATGTTCAGTGCTGCCCTCAGGGCGTTATTCTGCAGTCTTTGAATTTTGTCTGTAATATATTTATTGGCTCCTGAGTACAGGGCATTACAGTAATCTAATCTTGACATAATAAGAGCATTGGCTAGTATGGTACAGCTCGCTCTCGAGAGGTAAGGTCTGGAAGCTCTGATAAGTTTGCAGGTGTACGTTGTGGATGAGGCAAGGGAATTGACTTGCTTTTTGAGAGTAAGAGAGTAGTCCAAATAGAATCCTAGAGTTTTAACTACAGACATCACCTTGATAGGGTTGTTATCAATGTTGAAGGATGTGTAGTTGGGGCTGAGTTTTTGGATATTGACTTCAGAGCCTAAGATTAGTAACTCTGTTTTTTCGTCATTTAGGCAAAGGCCATGGGATGACATTCATGCCTGAATGAGGATGTATATTTTGTTCACCAGGGCTGAGTCCGCCTCTAAGTCGCCCGAAAGGGGTATGAGGATCTGACTGTCATCTGCATAATTAGTGTAGGTGACACCCAGTCTATCCAACATGTCAAACAAAGGCTTGGTGAAGATATTATACATAGTGGGGGATACGCAGGAACCTTGTGGGACCCCGCATGTTATTTTGATGGGGTCGGCATAGGCTGAAGTAGAGAAGACTCTCATGGTCCGGTTGGCTAAGAAGGATTTGACCCAAGTTGTAGCATCATTGGTGAAGTTGGCGGCCGATTGGAGGTGTTTGCATAACACTGCATGGTCCACCAAGTCAAACGCTGCTGACAAGTCCAGTAGGAGTAGCAAAGCTATTTTTCCATTGTCCTTTAATTCTTCAATTTGAGTCTTAAGGTCTAGCAGCGCTGTTTCAGTGCCATGGAGAGGGCGGAAGCCCGATTGTCGTGAGCCAAGTAAGTGGTTGGCTTCCAGATAGTCCTGAATTTCTATGTAAGCAGCTCTATCTAAGATTTTAAGAAGAAATGGCACAGTGGTGATGGGTCTGTAATTGGTGGGGATAGAGGGTCCAGAGTTTTTTTTTTAGTAATGGTAGTTTTAAATGAGGAATTTATCAACTTGGAGATAAACGGGGCGAGGTCTCTCGCTGCGTCCTTTATTATCTGTGCTGGGCACGTGTCGCCTTTACAGTTAGAAGGTTTGAGGGAGAGTATTATTTTTTCTGTTTCAGTAATGGAGATAGTCTTGAATCTAAAGGGTGTGGTTGTCCTGGGCACCGGGGGTTCACTAGTGTGTTGGTCAGTGAGTGGTAATGAAGCCTTTTATTTAGCAATTTTGCATTGTAATGATGAAATGTATTCAATAGGGCATTTTGTATATTAGTACACCATACTTTATCCTTTGGGGCATTGTCTACCAGTTGGTTTGGGGATTCTAGTTCGCGGAGGATAGAGGATAATTCTTTAGTGTTAGATTTGGCTTTCTCAATCCTATCATTGAAGGTATTCTTTTTGGCTTTAGTTATTTCTTTTTTGTACATTTTTGCAAATTCTGTTAGGGTGTTTTTGTATTTTCAGTGGGGGAGTGGCGCCAAGTAGATTGGAGTTTCCTTTTTTGTGATCTTAAGGATTTAAGTTGGGGGGTGAACCAGGCATTCAGGTGCACTGCTTGCCTGGCTTTGCGCAGTTTGACAGGAGCAATCATGTCCAGTGCCTTAGTCATAGCGTTGTTGAAGGTATTTACCAATGCATTGGGGATATTTTCCATTCCGGCGATGGCAGGGAGGAGAAGGGGGATGAGTTTTTCAGCAGTAATATCCTTCTTACTTCTGGTGGGGAGAGGTGGTGCCATGTTATTAGGCTTGGGGCTGAGGATGTCTACTGCTGCAGAGAAATGTTTTAAGTGATGATCTGTCCATGATTGTGGGACAATATCGGTGATGCTGAGATTGCAGTTTTGTTCGGATACCCAGTCAAGGGTCCTTCCCTTGATATGCGTTGGTGAGAGGACTTTTTGTGTGAGGCCGTCATCGTCGAGTAGGGTTGCAATAGATTCAGCATGTTTGTTGTCAGTATCATTAAAGCCTAGATTGAAGTCTCCGAACAGTAGTGTTTGAGAGTGATTTTTAGTGTTGTTGGCTAGAAGGCTGGTTAGGTCATCTTCGAAGGTGCCTAGGGGCCCAGGGGGTCTATATATCAAGTGGATAGTTAGAGTATGGTTGTTGCAGAGGGGCACTTTGGTGGTAAGTACTTCACAGGATGTGAAGGGCGCTGGGATGGCAAGTCTAATGGGGTAAGTTGTTTTCAAGATGATGGCTAAGCCGCCGCCTCTGGCATTAGGCCGGTCCACTCTGATGATTTGGTAGTTGTCAGGTACTGCTAACATGAGAGTAGGTCCTGCAGCCTCATGTAGCCAGGTCTCAGATATGGCCAGTAAATCGAGATTATCCTCGTTTAAAATGTCTGCAATTTCAGTAGCATGGGCTACTACTGATCTAGAGTTTATGAGGGCCCCTGTTAGCATTAGAGTACTGTCAGGGTTGGCAGTTGGCAATATTTGATAAGAACAGGTATCTCGGGCGGTGTCATATTTGGGGGGAGTTTGGTCAGTGTCTTCCAAATGTCAGCAGAGTGTTTGTTGGCTGAGCGTGCGTTGAGGGTCGCCAGGTGGAGACGATGGCTGCCTTTGAAAGTTCTTTGAGGTGGAGTACAGGGGTGTGGTACTTCAATCAGAGGTGGCGGAGCAGAGGGGGAGTGGGCAGAGAGGCAGGAGAAGGAAGTAAGTTGATGAGAGATGGCAGGATCCGGTCAAAGAGGAAGAGGTTAGCCTGAGGGCCTTAAACCAGAATTGTGCCTGTGAAGTAGACATGAATGCAGCAGTGAGATGAGAAGAAGCCCGCCAAGGGGACTCCTCAATTGGTGCTGCCATTAATGGTAGTGGAAGAGTAAGGGGAGAGAGTAGAGATGAGAAGTCCATAGGTCTGTAGATGGGACAGAGAAAAGGATGTCAGTGAAGATTTCTATGGAGGATGAACTGACATAGGTGCCTGCAATTGGGAGGCCTAGGTTTGCAGCAATGATGTCTTTTTTAGGCTTTTTCTGTCCTCATTTTGTGAGAGAGGCTGGATAGGTGATAGTGTAGCGGGGAGATGGAGAGTGCAGTCTCGGAGTGAAAAGGAAGTGAGAGGCAGACATATATGAGGTTTACGGGGTGCTGCAATGCACACTTCTGACCTTAACTCACAGGCGGCCAAGTGCATGTTAAGAGTAACAGTCACAAATAGTGCAGGATGTGAGGACACCAAAAATTGGTTATTTAATAAACAAGTATTGCAGCACAGCAGTACAGAAGTGGGAGCAGCGGAAGTGAGAGCTCAAGAAGGAAAGATAATGTAAGTATTTTAGACCATGAGACAGGGGAGAAGTGCCAGCTGAGATAGAATAGTGAGAATGTCAGGAATGGCAAATGCAGAGTTGGGAGCGATGAGGCAAGCAGACGGAGTAAACAGTCAGCACTCACATAATTGAAGAAGTGGGGATGCCATAGTCCAAGAGAACGTGGATGAAGCAACCAGCCTGATGTTGCATTTTTCTGCCTGTTCTATGTTACGGAGGCTCGCAAAGCCCAGACAGGCATAGACAGGGCCTAGCTCGCAGGCTTTCAGGGGGGAGCAGGGGAAGAGCAGCTAAAGCGTACCGGTGCCCTGATTGGCCAGAAGAAGGCATCAGGATGCATTGTACTTCAGGGCTGCCTGGCTGATGTGGGTAGGAGGCGGCAGCCATGTTGCAAGGGCCTCGAGGTCCCTGTGATCTCAGTGTGTAAAAAGCGATCTTCACCTTACAAGAGCAAGGCTGCCCTATATGGACCTGCATGACACACCGGAGTGTGTCCAGGCAATGGAAGTAGTCTACCAATGATTACAATTGATTTTGTTCGAATAAATAATGATTTTCAATGTTTTCTAGAAAGATGTTTCATTATTAGCATACCGCTTGATTTTAGTGGCGGAGATTAGCCTGCTGTTGGTATTATGGATGCCTCACAGCATCATGCAGGGGGAGAAGGCAGGCCGTGTCTGTTCCTACCCGAGTGTCCAATGGACATATCTTTATTTATATTACTGTGTGACCCTATAATCTTATCACTCTTGATCCCTTCCCAACAGTTGGCATTTACGGTTCCATCATATACCTCTAGGTGAGCTGAGGACACTAATGGATCATCTATCTGACTTTGATATAACTTGAACAAATGGCTTTGAGAGTCCTTCTAGCATCTAGTACGTCTCCTCAGTAGGCATCTTGGCTCAAGAAGGTCTTTGCCAGAATCATTATTGGTTCAATGGGAGCTGCAGCCCCATATGTGACCTGAGACCATGCACACACAGTTCATATATGTCCTGGACACAAGGCACTGGAGATAAAGGGGGGATTGTTGGGTTTATCAGAACCATTTATAAGTGCAGGATTCTGGGAAGACAACTGTTAAGAAAGAATTCCTGTTGTGGTATTCTAGTGCAGCTTTCCGCTTTTCCGACTTTTTGGATTACTGACTTATTTTTGGTAGCCAGGGTTACATCTCCTGAAGTCTACCTGCCATTTCAACACTTTTTGCCTCACTTAAGGTATATGATATTGTGTCACCTCTAAGTCGCCTAGTTACACAATTCCCCAGTAAAAATAGGTTCTCACCTCAAGATTGGCTTTGTTCTTCAATGGTGTTTTCCTGTTAGGTTCCTCCTCCTTTCCTGTGTTTGGATGATATCCATTCTTTGAAGCGGCATAGCCGTTGCCACAATGTCTGCCTAATAGAAAAGGCGGAACAAATGAGTGCTCTGGAAGAGGACGACCCTCTAGGGGGGAGGAAGAACCAACAAAGGTAAAAAAAAAACCAGCCGCTGGTATGAAAGGCAGCAGATGATTCCAAGGCACGTCAGAGTAGTAAATAGGAGAGATAATTATTTCCAGATGTAAGGAAGGCAATTCTGCTATACGGTCAAAGAGATGGTCACTGAAGAACCAAGGAACAATGAAGGCAAAAGTAAGAGGAGCGGCATGAAATGAATGTGCTGAGGTAGATGAAACAAAGCACAGGAACTACGCGGGGACAGGAGGAGTGGAGAAAACAGGAACAGGAAAGGGAGAAGAACAAAGCACTAGCGTCTAGCCTTAACACAAGCAGAGGGTTGCAACGCGATGGCGCTGCACGTCCTACGAGTATAAGTAGGACAAAATGGCGGTGCCACCTTGAAAAATAGACTAGACCAACAACTGTGTTTGCCGAAAAGGACGTTACCGGCAGACATGAGTGCACCCATCAACAATGTCATAGCGATCATCGCGTCGCTATGATAGTATGCCCTCTTTTCTGGGGGAAACCGGGCATCCAGAGAGAGCAAGATGATATCGGCGGAGAAGTGGAGCGTGTATTTAATAAACAGGTTCCCAAGTTCTTTCAATTGTTGAGCAGCCCTTCCAGTGAACCAGATATTGTAAGCATCCTCGATCGTAGCGTGAATCACAGATCATTGAGACATGGTTGTGTCATCTGTTGCCTTTCTGGTACATTTAGACTGAAGGTAAGTCTTGAGAAAAGAAAAGTGGAAGACGGGATGGATTTGTTTCCAGTTCGTGGGAAGGCGTCTTATGAATGCAACAGGGTTAATCTTAGCACTTATGAAGAATGGGCCCACCTATCTGGGACGGAATTTTGTTGGATGGATCCAACGAGGTGAATATTTCATGGACAACCAAACTTTAGCATACACATCCCAATTCAGATCCTTTCTTCTTTGATTGTCTGCGCAATGTTTGTTGTTCTTCTTGCTTTGCTCCAAGTTTTTATTGGCCTCTTATGTTCTCTAAAAGCTAGTCCAAAGTAAGCAGGCTTGTAGAAGGACTTAAAGTGATCTGGGATGAACCTCAGTGGCACAGTAGAAAGAGCTCATCTTAATGGCAGTGCGATTGGTGTTATTATATTATAAGCAAATTCCGCAGTTCATTTATTTTACTTGTTGGTAGCGCCCAGACCCCGGAGGTATCATGGCGCTAATGATAGTTACATAGTATTTCACATTTGCAAATGAGCTTTGTTACAACGGGTAAATAAACGTAATTCTACAGATAAGTGACCAGAAGGGTTACAGGTGGGTCACAGACCAGATAAGTTATAGATACAGACATTAGGCAGATTTGTTGAAGAGAGCAGTTTTAACTTTTTTCTGCAATATCAGGTAGGAGGGTTCATTTTGGGTGCAAGGGGGAGGAAGTGCCAGAGGGTGGGGGCAATGACAGGGAAGCTGGAGCCTCCAGCTCTTTTTCTGTTATATCTTGGGACGATCAGCGCGGTGCTTGAGGATGAGCGCAGAAGGTGAGATTGGTGTTTTAGTGATGCGGGGGAGCGGTGTTGTGCAGACAGCGGTGCGTGATAGAGACGATTTTGAATTCGATGCATGCCTTGATTGATAGCCAGTGAGCTTCATGTATTAGCGAGATGTGGTCAGAGCGCTTCAGTCCCCAGACTGCCCTGAGGACGTTGTTTTGGACGGTCTGTAATTGGTTAATTTCTTTTGAGGAGGTACCTGCGAGGATGGCGTTGCAATAGTATAATTTGCTGCCAATGATGGTTCTGGCCAAAGTGAGGCAATTGTTGGGAGTGAGGAATTTCCTGGAAAGGTTAATAAGCTTGGTGGAGTAGGCTGCTGAAGATGCGACCGCCTTGACGTGTTTTCGCATGTTAAGTTCGGAATCAAAATAGAATCCCAGTTTTTTTACATGAGTCTGGACTGGGGTGTTACCATCAATACAGAAGGAGGCAAATACAGGGTTGAGGTGTTTGAGGCGGTGTGGAGACCCTATCACGAGGAGCTCAGTTTTATCGTCTTTCAGGCACAAATGGTGATTAGTCATCCAGACTTGAATACCGCTGTAGATCCATTAGATGTTGGCAGCGTCCACTTGGTGGTTACCTGTGAGTTTTAGGAGTACCTGCGTGTGGTTGGCGAAGTTAGTGTAAGGGATGTTAAGATTGTCCAGGTGGTCGGAGAGGGGTTGGGTGTACATGTTGTACAGAGTGGGTGAGAGGCAAGAGCCTTGAGGGACTCCATAGGGAACCGGGATGGGGTCAACTGATTCAGCCCCAGGGAAGACTCTGGAGGATCTGTCACTCAAGAAGGATTTAATCCAGGAAACTGCATCGATGGAAAGATTGAATTAAGTGGAGAGATGGTGACATAGGATGTCATGATCAACAAGGTCAAATGCAGCTGAAAGGTCTAGTAGGAGGAGGACGGCGAGGTCCCCTGTGTCGCGGATTTGATCAAGCTGGAGCTTGAGGTCGAGGAGGGCAAATTTGGTACTGTGTCTGGGCCTAAGGCCGGATTGGCAGGAACCGAGAAGATCATGGGCTTCTAGTTGGGATTGCAATTGGGTGTTGGCAGTCCGGTCCAAAAGTTTCAGGAGGAAGGGGACTGTCCTGATGGGGCGGTAGTTGGTGGAAAGGATAGAGTCCAGAGACATTTTTCTTTCTTTTTTTTTTTTAGGAGTGGAGTGACCCATGCTTCTTCAAAGGATGCATTGATGAATTTGGAAATGGTGGGGGGAGAGGAGGTCCACTCAAGTCTTAATAATGTGGGCAGGGCAGATGTCGCCTGAGCAATTGGATGTTTAGAGGCGTTGGATGGTGGTGAGCATTTCGGCAGGTGTGACGGTGGAAGAAGTGAAAGGGAGGGGTGGTGGTGGTCCCTGTGCTACGCTGGGGGACAACTTTGGACACTGGTAGCAGAGCTTTTTTGAGAATGTTTTTATCTCTAAGAATATGGGGGTTTGTTTGTTAGGGCAGATTGGACTGAGGAGCACCAGGCTCTCTTGTATGGGAGGAGTCTTCATTGATTGTGGCATTGTATATGTCTACTTTGGTTGCGATAGTTGCTGATTTGTAGGATTTTGTGGAGGCGTTAAATGCCTCTTTGTTAGAGAGAGGTTATTTTTCTCCAATGATGTTACAGGCACGTTTGCGGAGAGAGATTAGTTCATCAGTGAACCAGTTGTGGCAAACATTTCTTTTGCGGGTTGTGTTTTTGAGAAGTCCATGAAGATCAAGTGCATTGAGGAGTGCAGGAATATAGGCGTTAAGAATGGTTGCTGGGTGGTGCGTTGGTGGCAAGAATGGCAGGTTCTAGTAATTCTTTGGTTAGTTACTGATGTGTCTTGCAGTGATGGGCAGGTGGGCTTTGTTTTTTTGTGTGGGCTCGAGAGTCATGGTGTAGTGAATTACTGAGTAATCAGTCCAGGGAGACGTGTAGGTGGAGGTGACTGATGGGTAGGTTGAGGTGTAGGATCTAGTCGAGGATCCAGCCTTTGGAGTGGATGGGTGTGGAGACGGATTGTGTAAAGTTCATCTCATAAAGGAAAGTGGCAAGGTCTGAGGCCTTCTGGTCCTTCAGATCGTTGAAGCCTAGGTTGAAATCAGCCAAGAGCAGGAATTTGGTATTAGGTTTAAGGAGGGGGGCAATGAGTAGGGGGATGTCAGTGTCTGGGGTGCTGGTGATGTTAGGTTGGCGGTATAGGGGAAGGTGGTTGCTGGTGGACTGGGGGTTGGATTCTGCTAGTATGAGTTCATAGCCTGGCAGTGGTGGGAGGGAAGAGGCTCTGAAAGGAAGGGATGATTTGCAGATGGGGGTGACTCCTCTGCCTGGGGTGGAGTCTCTGTTCTTAGGATGGGAGATCTGGTAGGTATCAGGTAGTATGATTTGATAGGATGAGTCATTTATAACGCGCCTGTACACAAATGTTTCTAGGTGCGACAAGGCAAGGGAGGAAAGACTGAGGGAGGACAAGAAAGAGGAAAGAGATCTACCCCCACTCTCAGCTTGCAGAAGTGTCTGACCCTAAGAGTTGAAGGTGGCTGAGCGAAGGGCTGGAGAAGGAAGGTGTTTAGGAAGAGCGGGTTGGATGTAGTGCGGGCCCCGGCCCCAGAAAGCTTTGTGGATGATGCAGAGGGTCTTGAACTTGATCCGTGCAGCCACCGGGAGCCAGTGGAGAGATTTTAGGGCCGGAGAGATGCAGCCCCTGAGCTTGTGGCAAAGGAGAAGTCTTGCAGACCTATTCTGGATTATTTGAAGGGGGGCGAAGGGAGAAGTTAGGTAGGTTGAGCAAGAGGCTGTTACAGTAGTCCAGCCTTGAAAGGAACAAAGCTCTGGAGACATTGAGCTTCTGGGGGAAGGCGAGGAAAGGTTTAAGTTACTTCCCTATAACTATTGTTCTCCAGCATTGGTCTGGCATGGATTCACATGCTCATTAATATTCCCTGTCATCAGGCTAGGAATTCTCGGACAAAGCAACACAGTTTTGCTTTCACTTAAAAACTGTATTTCTCTTCTAAACTAATCACTGTCCTCTGGGTCATACTGCCCACATCCAATGACAGTCCTCCCCTTAAGCCCCACCCTCTGGCAGCCATCTTCAGATTTAAGCATGTAAAGTGGCAGTATGACCAAGAAGAACCGCAGAGGGGTCGGAGGGTGAGTTTGATGTGAATCCATGCCAGAACCACGCTTGAGAACAATAGTTACAGTACCTTAAACCTTCTCCAGCATGAGGTCTGGCATGGATTCATATGCTCATGAATAACGAATACATTGCAGTACAACATTACAAAACCATGGCATGTGGCAAGGCTCAACAGAAGCAATAATCCTTACCTCTGGAACGGACTCAACTCAAGCGAACAGATTCCGTAGCACTGCTTGGCCGACTCTGGACTACTCCCTGGAATCCCTGTCGATGCAGTAGAACTTCGTGAAGGTGTGCGTGGACCTCCACATAGCAGCCCTGCAAATGTCCAGCAGGGGCACACCAGAAAGGAACGCCGTTGTCGCAGCGATCGGTCTGGTGGAGTGGGCTCTCGGACGGACGGGCAGCAGTCGGTTAGCCAACCGATGACAGTGAATGATGAAGCCGGAGAGCCACCTTGAAATGGAAGCCTTGGACAAGGCCTTCCCATGATTCACAGGACCAAAGTTCCCAAACAGCTGTGTAGTCTTCCAAGAACTATGTGCGTGCCACATAGAACTTCAGGGCACAAGCAACGTCCAGCGAGTGCAAGGCCCTTTCCACCAGCGATGAAGGTTTCGGGGAAAAAAACAGGTAACGCCAAAGGCTCGTTGAGGTGGAATTCCAACTGAACCTTCGACATGAAAGAGGGGTGTGTATGCAGCACCACCCTCAATCGTGGAAAGTCAGGTATGGTTGCTTGCAGCACAGGGTCTGGATCTCATCTGCCCTTCTGGCAGAGGTGATGGCTATAAGGAAAGCCGTTTTCAGCAAGAGAACCTTGAGTGGGGCCTGATGCATAGGCGCAAAGGGGGCTCCCCATGAGCCTCGACAGAACCACGTTGAGTTTCCACGCCGGGGAAGGAGCCGTCACCGGCGGGAAACATCAGAAAAGTCCTTTGAGAAACACCTTGACAAGTCATTGGGACCAAAGTGAAGATCTTCCTGGGGACCGGGTGTAGCGGAAGCTAGCAGCCAGATGTACCTGGATGGATGTGTGCGTGCGCCAGTCTGGCCTTGGCCAAGGATAGCAGGTATGGAAGGATGTGTGGGGCCGTGACCCTCAGAGGGGTAATCTTCTGTGACCAGCACCACGTAGCAAAACGCTTGCACTTGTGACCGTAGCACTTCAAGGTCGATGACACCCTGTCCTTGGCGAGGACCTCCCTGCAGTCCGCTGGCAACACATACCCTCCAAACTCTAGGGCTGCAGCAGCCAAGCCCTCAGGTTCAGCGATCCTGGTTCGGAATGAAGGATCGCACCTCCTTCTCTGGTGATAAGATCCAAACCAGTGGCAGCTTGACCAGAGGCAACGCTGACAGGCTGAGAAGGTCTGGTTACCCAATCTGCCATCGGCCAGGGCGGAGCGATGAGTATGGTCTTGCATTGACACTGTCCGAGTGTGATGATGACTCGTGGAAGGAGAGGTAACGCAGGAAATGCATACAGAAACAACCCTTCCCACAGGAAGGCTCCTCGGTTGGTAAAATCTGCTGGAAAACTTCTGGCACGTGGAGTTTGCTGCTGTTGCAAACAGCAGCAAACTTCTGGCACGTGGAGTTTGCTGCTGTTGCAAACAGCTCAGTCTGGGGTCTGCCCCATTTGATGAATAGGCGGTCCACCTGATCCTGATCCTGATAAAGCTCACACTCTTGGCAGGAGCGCAGTTCCCTGCTGAGGGAGTCTGCAATGGTGTTCTTGACTCCCGCCAGATGGAGAGGGACGAGGAACATCTCCTGTTCGACAGCCCAGCGCCACAATTCCTGCGCTTCCTTGGAGAGCTCCGGGGATAGAATGCCCCCTGCTTCCTGATGTAAGACATGATGATGGTGTTGTCTGTGAGGATTCTCACCCCCTTGCCTTTCTGGGACGGGAGGAACGACTTGAGTGCCCGGAACACTGCCAGTAACTCCAAGATGTTGATATGAAGATCATTCTCCTCTGGCAGCTACAGGCCTCTGGCATGCAGACGTCCGGTGTGCGCTCTCTATCCCTCTAGAGAGGCATCGTGGTAAGCCAAGCTTTGAAAACCCATGCCTTGAGCGATGTTCGAGCGAACGCCCCACGAATCAATCGCCCAACGAAACTCATCGTTGAGCGAGATCTTGTCTGTGAAGCTTCCGGACACCTGTATCCAACGGGCGTCCAGGAATTCCTTAAAATGTCGCATAAGCAACCTGCAGAACCGGACGAGGTAGATGCAGGACAACATCATGCCCAGTAACCACTTGATAACCCGCACCGTGGCCCTCTTAGTCGATGACAGCAGTTGCACCTTCCCTGGAATGGCTGCTATCCTCGCCTCGGAGGGAGATGGCAGGCAAGACACTGTATTGAGCCTGGCACCCAGGAAATGCGTGTTCTGTGATGGCATCAAACAGGACTTTGGACAGCTGATGGAGAATCCTAGATCCATTAGTAGCCGGACGGTAGCCTCCGTGTGTCAGACGGCCAGCTCAACCGAGTGGGCGCGGATCAGCTGGTGGTCCAGGTACGGGTATACGTGTATGCCCTGTAGACACAGATGGGCCGCCACTGCTGCCAGGCATTTCGTGAACACTCTGGGGGCGACTTCAAGCCGAAAGGTAGGGCCTCGAACTGGTAGTGCTGTCCCTGCACTGTCATAGAAACGTTCAATTTTTCCTGTGAATAGGGACATGGAAGTAGGCGTCTTATAGATCCAACAGCGTCAAGAAGTTGGCCTAGCACGTGTTGCAACCTAAGCATCCCGAATTATTTGGACTTGAGGTATTTGTTCATATGTCTTAGGTCTACGACGAACCTCCAGCTACCAGTCTTCTTTCTGACCAAAAAGTACCTGGAATAGACTCTTGAGCCCCTCAGCCGTTGGGGAACTAGCTCCATCGGCCCTTTTCACAGCATCGCCCGTACCTCCTCTACGAACTGAGGGATGTGCAGCTCCTAACGAGTAACCGAAGGGATCCGCGAACACCTGCGTTGAAAATCCAGGGTGTGTCCTTGGGCAAGAGCGTCCAGCACCCATCTGTCGGTGGTGATCTTTCTCCACTCGCTGACGAACCTCGTCAGCTGGCCTCCCACTGGGGTGCACAAGTGGGGGCCTGACATCTCGGCCAGTTCAGACTTGCTTCGGCACCAGCATCCTGCCCTGTGGCTGACGGCGACGCTGTTCTCCGCTACCGTAGGCCTGGAAACGGCCTCTGTAGGATTCCTGGGTTGTAGATCTGGAAGGCTGTCGGTACAAAGTTGAGAAGCCTTTGGAGGACCTGCTCAACTTTCCTCTGGAGGAGAGAAAAGAAGAGCAGTGCTTCTGGAGAGTGCCCAGGGAACGGGCCGTCTCCATATCCGCTTTGATGGCCTGGAGGGGCTCGTCGACAACTTTCCCAAACTGGTTCTCTCTGTCCAAGGGCATGTCCAGCACTGTTGCCTGGACCTCGTGGCAGAAATGTGTGGCTTTCATCCATCCTTGGCGACGAAGGCAGACATCGTTCCACCTGTGTCAGCGACGTCCAATGCTACTGTGATGGTGTGGGCAGGCACCACTTCGCCTTCCTAGAAGAGAGCGATTGCCTACATCTTCTTATCATCGGGGAGGACCTCCAGAATCGGCCTCAGCTTGTACCACAACTCCCTGTCGTATCTGTCCAGGATCGCCAGTGCGTTGGCTGCCTTGATAGAGGATGCCGCGGTGGAAACCACCTTCTTTCCCATGGCATCCATTCATTTCCCCTCGCTGTCTGGAGGGACCGAAGACGATGAGGAAGGGTTAGCCAACCGTTTCCTCGCGGCCGCTGATACCACCGAATCTGGCGATGGCTGCGACCTCAGGCACTTGGGTGCGGAGTCCGGCACACTATAATTCTTCTCCAGCCTATCTAATTTGGCTGGAGCCGTGCAAGGGTTCTTCAGGAGGTCCAGGCTCTCATCCCAAATATCGTCCAGAAGAGGCCCCATCATGATAGTCTTCCTCTTCGCCTTGCACCTCTGGTACAAGAAGTCCTCCAACTTGGTTTCTTCGTGCACAAGCTGGAATAGATTGGAGGCTCTGGAGATCATGAAATGGTACAATCCCACCTCATCCGGTGGGGACACCCTATGTGGAGCATCCAAATGTGGAGATTCACCATTTGCTGCAACGATATCCTCATCATCCGTCGTAGCTCTATCCGTCCTGTGTCTGGGTCTGCTGGGGAGAAGGGCCCGACGCGGTGGTGGAGGTTGAAATGGGGGCGTGGGTTGATGCTTCCTCTTCTTCGTTGGAGGCTGATCGGGGACCAGGGGAACCAAAAGGTACCAGAGAAGGAGGCACCCTCAACTGGAGAATATCCAAGGAAATGGCACTTGGCTGAGATGGCAGAACAGGAAAACTAGGCCCTGAGCTGCCAACCTCCTCTTCCACTTCCTCGTGGACCGTGTGTAAGGAACCCTGGTCTTCGTTGTCCGTGGACTAGACCTCCATGGCTTGGGCGATGGCTGTTTCGGTGCCTCCTCTCTCCCCCTCTATATCCCCCCCTGAGGGTCTTGAAACAGGGCCTGAGCCCGATTCCACCCTTCTGGCGTGTCTGCATACTTTGCCAAAGTCACTGCGGCTGTATCACGCCTTGGGGTAAGGACACTTTTTGAGCCATGGGGGCTACCCTTGCAGGATCAGCGCCCTTAGCTGTCGTGGTAGTAGCAGTCGCCAACACAGTCACCGACGAGGTCTTCGCCTGTAACAGTTGAGCCTGCTTTAGTTGTTCGGCCTTCTTCTCGGACCGCAGCTTCTCGGATTTCTCACGTAGTTTAGCTGGGGTAAATTACTTCCTCCTCGAAGAGGAGCTTGATTGCCTGCTGGCAATGGAGGCAGAAGGTGACGTCTATCATGCCCTTTCGGCCGGTCCCGGGGGAGGCATGATCCTGCTTGGAGCACGGGTCAGAAGCCTTGGAGTTAAGCCACGCCGTCAGTCTACTATGCTTGCCCTTCATCTTCTTGGAGAAATCGAGACATATCTCACACTCCACCTCCTTGTGGTCCGGGTGCAGGCAGTAGAGGCATTGCAGGTGCTTGTCCTCCACAAACACATTCCGTAGCCCGCATTTGGTGCAGGGTCTGAAGAGGGACCTTCCCTCCTCTTCCACCGTCATGATCGGGGGATGCGAAGTTGGCCCAGGGGCCTTCTGGAATCTTCGATGATCTTCACCCTTGAGGGACGCTGCACTTCACCGACAACGGGTTCCCGCTGTCGGCAGATGATGCAAAGACACACAAGCTTCTTTGAAAAATTAAATTAAACTGTTTCAATCAAAAACACAAAAAAACATACAAATAGCTCAGAGAGCAAACTCGAGGTCTCCCAACAAGTGTGCTGTAAAAATCTGAAGATGGCTGCCAAAGGAGGGGCTTAGGGAGAGGACTGTCATTGGATGAGGGCAGTATGACTCAGAGGTCAGTGATTTAGAGGAGAAATACAATTTTTAAGTGAAAGTGAAACCGTTTTTTCTTTTACGACTGGCATGGATTCACATGCTCATGAATATTCCCTGACACCAAGCTGGAGAACGGAGACTTCTTGAGGTTGATGGAGAACACCAACTCGCATAGCATGCGCATAAGTGTGGTAGCTGTGCGCTGGACTCCCTCGGGCGACTCCGCTCGGATGAACCAGCCGTCGAGGTATTTATAAATGTGGTTGCCCTCCGCCGAGAGCAGGGCTGCTACTGCATTTATTAACCTTGTAAAGACCCTCAGAGCTGAATTGAGGCCAAAAGGGAAAACCTTGTATTGAAAAAGAAAGCCCATGATCCTGAACCGGAGGAACGAACAATGGGGCTCCCTAATCGGAACATGCAGGTACGCATGTTTCAGATGCATGGAACACATCCAGTCTCCTCCACACAGTGTCTCTGCGATGAGCGCTGGAGTAACCATCTTGATCTTTTAAAGCGGAAGGGAAAGGTTCAAGGATGAACAGTCGAGTACAACTCTCAGGGCCGCCTGTTTTTTTTTCAGTATGGCAAAGATACAGGAATAGAAGGCCATGCCTCGCTGTGTGGCTGGAACCTCCTCCACAACCTGACTCACTATGAGCGAGCGAATCTCAGCCAGAAGAGTTGCTGTTCCAATCTGTGCGAGTGGGGGGGGAGAGGAAATGGAGGTATCGGCAGGCCGAAGCCGGAGGAAACCACTAAGAAGACACAAGCCTCAGATGAAGAGCACTTTTGCTCAAAACATGTGTCAGGCTGACCTTCTACTCAATAAATTGCATGCAATTAAGCATGTAACTTTGGAATTTTTTGGCGCAGTCTTACTGTATCGGTCTTGACTCGACAGAGTATCTTAAATTCGCAAGAATTCACTATGGAAGAAAAAAGGGAAAAAATATCCCGGGTTCACCCCCCAGCTTAAAGACCTGAGAAAGCAGAAACAAAAACTCTAAACCATCTGGCGTAACTCGCCTACTGACGACAACAAAGCTAACTTAACCCAATTCACTAAACATTACAAGTCAGAAATTATCAATACAAAAAGAAATGTATTCAATAACAGAATTAACAAATCCAACACCAAGGAACTCTTTGCCATCCTCCGGGAAATGGAATCTCCCATCCAACCTACTGACACGGTCCCCAAGGACAAGATATGGTGCCCTAATATCCAGAATGCCCTATCAAATAAAATCTCCACCCTCCAACTTAAAATAACTAATAAAAAGGACGCCCTCTCTCCTACTGATCAACAAGCACCTCCAGTGACTGAACCTAATACTATCCCCCCTTTTAGTTTCAAACCCATCTCCATCATCGACACTGAAAAGATTATCCTCTCACTGAAGCCTTCCAACTGCAAGGGCAACAGTTGCCCAGCTCAAATAATAAAGGACGCAGCTAGAGATTTAGCCACATTTATCTCAAAGTTTATTAACTCCTCCTTCAAATCCAATACAGTGCCAGACAACTTAAAAGAATCTTGGGTCCTCCCACTTCTTAAAAAACAAACCCTCGATCCATCAATCCCGACTAACTATAGGCCTATCACCACTGTACCCTTTCTACTAAAAATTATCGATAGAGTAGCCTATCTCCAAATTCAAGATTATTTAGAAATTAACCATCTACTTGGCTCGCGCCAATCAGGCTTCCGCCCCCTCGATGGCACTGAAACAGCCTTGATAGATCTTAAAACTAAAATGGAGGAATTTAAGGATAGTGGTAAAACAGCACTGCTGCTCCTACTGGACTTGTCAGCAGCTTTTGATCTGGTGGATCATGCAGTCTTATGCAACCACCTTAAGCTTGCTGCCAATTTCACAGGAGAAGCTATAGCATGGGTCCAATCCTTTTTAGCCAACCGGACCATGAGAGTGTTTTCCACATCCACTTGTGCCGTTCCCTCGAAATTACATGTGGAGTCCCACAGGGCTCTTGTGTCTCACCCACTATGTACAACATTTTCACCAAGCCATTGTTCAACAAGTTGGACAGACTGGGCGTCACCTACACAAATTACGCAGATGACACCCAGATCCTCATACCCCTTTCGGGCAACTATGGAGCGGACCAGGCTTTGGTGAATAAAATTTACATCCTCATTCAGGCATGGATGGCCACCCATGGCCTCTGCCTGAACGACGATAAACTGAAATTTTGCTAAACTCACCCGGACTATGCCTCATTCAACATCGACAATAATACTATTAAGGTTATGTGCAAGGTTAAAACCCTAGGTTTCTACATCGAGCTCTCACCCTCAAAAAGCAAGTGAACTCCCTCGCCTCCACAACCACTTACACGTGTAAACTTATCTGTGCGACCAAACCCTTCCTGTCCAGCGCCAGCTGCCTCACCTTGGCCAATGCCCTTGTCATGTCCAGACTGGACTATTGCAACGCCCTATATTCAGGTGCAAATAAGGCGGTCACAGACAAACTCCAAAGATTACAAAATAATGCTCTCAGAGCAGCTCTGAACATCCCACGTAGAGAGCATATCTCCAAACACCGGACCGAGGCCCACTGGCTCAAGATAAAGGACAGAATCCTCCTTAAAACCATCTCTCTCACAGCCAAATGCCTCAACAATCAAGCACCCCCCTACCTAGCTGAAAGAATCAACTGGAGACCTTCTAACCGATTGACAAGATCTGCCAACACCTTCTTACTTGAAGTCCCTAGATTTAAACTCACCACAGCGGGCGGATCTAGCTTCCCAGTTAGAGCTGCACAATCATGGAACACACTCCCACTTGACCTCAGACGCCCTCTACCTTACACTAGAATTAGATCTAATGCTATCAAATGGCTGCACAACAACGATTTGTAACACTTGTTAAGAAAATATTCTTCTGCGTTTACCCATTTTTGATCTTATATGTACTGCTTCACCTGTATCATTTGTTGTAAGTCACCACTGTTTTGTAATAGCCTGTGTCAGGCTATGTAACTAAGTTTCGAGTCTACTTGTTTTGTTGCGCCCAGCTGCCCACGGGCTTGGAGCGCATTACCAAATAAATAAACAAACAAACAAAACAAACAAGAGGCCTAACCCAGGAGCACTGATGAAATCGGTCTGCTCCCGTCGATGCGGAAAAGGGAACTGGGGAGTGGCGTCGGTGGGCGGAGTCAGGGTGGCGCATGCTCCCAGGCCACACCCCCGCGTGCCTCTAAATTTAAAGGGGAAGAAAGTTTTCTGGTAAAAAGGTTCTGTCTCCCGTCCCTAGGAAGGGACGCCCCTGCAGTATGGAGGAAAGGGGACGGGACGCAAGAGTAGGAGCAAGTTACTTACCTGTAACTGTTTTTCTCTGGCATGGATTCACATGCTCATGAATATTCCCCATCAGGCTGGGAATCCTTGGTAAAGAAAAAATCTGTTTCAGTTTCACTTCTGAACTGTCTTTCTCCTAACAACCAATCACTGAACTCTGGGTCATACTGCCCCTAGCCAATGACTGCCCTCTACCTAAGCCCCTCCTCTGGCAGCCCTCTTCAGATTTGGTAGAAGAAAGTGGCAGTAGGACCAAGAGAAGAGCCGCAGAAGGGTTGGTGGGAGGGTTTGCATGTGAATCCATGCCAGACCCATGCTGGAGAACAACAGTTACAGGTAAGTAACTTGTTCCTTCTCCAGCATGGGGTCTGGCATGGATACACATGCTCATAAATAAAGAATACTTAGCAGTACACACATGCACAACCACGTGAAGTGGCAAGGCTCAACATAAGCATCTCTTACCTTCTCACCAGGCTCACCTTCAAGCGAACGGGTTGCGCAGCACTGCTTGGCCAATTCTGGACTCCTCCCTGGAATCCCTGTCGACGCAGTAGAATTTCATGAAGGTGTGTGTCGACCTCCACGTAGCAGCCCAGCAGATGTCCAGCAGGGGCACACCAGACAGGAACGCCGTTGTAGCAGCGATCGCTCTGGTGGAATGGGCTCTCAGACGGCCAGGCAGCGGTCGCAGTGACAGTGGGTGATACAGCCGGAGAGCCACCTGGAAATGGAAGCCTTGGAGAGGGCCTTCCCATGGTTCACAGGGCCAAAGTTCACAAAAGTTGAGAGGTTTTCCGGAAACTCTTCGAGCGGGCCACATTAAATTTCAGCACTCTAGCCACATCCAGCGAGTGCAAAGTCCTTTCTGCCGCGACAGAGGCGTCGGAAAAAACACTGGTAATACCAAGAACTTGTTTAGATGAAAGTCCGACGGCACCTTGGGCATGAAAGAGGGGTGCGTCCGCAGCTCTACCCTCGTCTCGTGGAAAGTCAAGTAAGGAGGTTTACAGGAGAGGGCCTGGATCTCTCCCACTCGTCGTGCGGAGGAGATGGCCACGAGAAAAAAAAATTTCCCCGACAGAAACTTGAGTGGTGCAGAATGCTCAGGCTGGGACGCAGGTCCCATGAGCCTAGTAAGCACCACATTGAGCTCCCACACCGTGGCCAGAGCCTTCACTGGCGGGAACAAGTGGAATAGTCCCTTGATGAATTCCTTGACCAAAAGGTGTGACCACAAGGATGGTCATCCTGGGAAACTGGTGTAGCATGAGATAGCCGCCAGATGAACCTTGATGGAAGCGTGGGCCAGCCTGACTTGGCCAACGACAACAAATATGAAAGCACCTGCGGAGCCTTGATCCTCAGCGGGTCGATCTTCTGGGAATGACAAACCACAAATCTCTTCCACTTAAGTGGAAGAGTTCAGCAATTGGTTGTTAGGAGAAAGACAGTTCAGAAATGAAACAAACTGATTTTTTCTTTACCGAGGATTCCCAGCCTGACGACGGGGAATATTCATGAGCATGTGAATCCATGCCAGACCCCATGGTGGAGAAATTGAATTTGTATTAGCACTGTCTGCTAGTTGGTATATATTCTAGATAAGAGCACACAGCAAGAAGTTATTCTATTACTTTCTTAACTTGTAGAGATTCAGGGGTTAATCTCTGCTTCCACAGAGTTGTGCAGCTGTCTTGCACACTAGATACCCTAAGCGCAACCAACCCAGCATTGCCCATCCATTTACAAACACCATCATGTAGAACAGGTGAAGTGAATCCGTGAAAGGCAAAGCAAGGGTAGAAGATAACCAAAGAGAACAGGTAAGGAATAGCTTTCTGGAGTAGAAGCTCCCCTCACATAGAACAGAGGCAACATATTCTTCAGGAGTTCACACTCCCATCTGTAGGGAAGGCATGGTATCACAAGTATTGACACTGACACAATGGATACAATTTGTAAAACCTTTATTGATAATGTGGGGTTGGAAAAACTCCTATTCTGCCCTATAATTAAGATGGGTGTAGTCTCGACCATTGAACGATAAACAAAATATTCCTAGTGGAGTCTGTCAAATCAAAATGGCCTATACTAACACAAACCTAATGCCTGACCTACCTCTTGTACAAAAAGTGTAAAAAGGAGAAAATGTATGCAAAACGAAAAGTCAGTGTTCAAAGGATAATGTGGCTGAACCAGCTCTCCTCGCCACGTTAGGCCTCATGAGGTAAGGCGATCCTTGTAGGCAGGATGACACACACTGGCTCATCTTCCAACACAGTGCACAGTGTACCGCCGTGGATCAAGGCCCGACTGGCCGTCCACGTTTGAAGTTCCTTTCTGTGGTTTTCAAAATAATGTTTCAACCAAAACGTTCACAAAGGTCCGACCTTTTCGCCAGACATTTCTCGTAGGTCCACCCTCTGCCGGGCTCAGACCTCTCACACTGTTTAATTAATAAAGTATAAATTAAATATTAGGAGTACAAGTAATTTGCCTTAGCTAGAGCGTACATTGTATGTCAACGGCAACCAGAACATTACTAAACTTGGAAATGACAAACTTGGAAATGACTAAAAGAGCTGTGTAGCAAAGATGTCTGGCTTGAAACAAGTACTGACATTTGTGAAAAACCTTCTCCTACATGGGATACATTACTCACCGTAATCGTATTTATGATGCTTGTATCTGCTTAGATTCACATGCTGTGCATAGGCCGACATCTAGTGGAAGCTGCGGAGTATTACAGTTTGTTTTTCGAAACTCGAAAAGGGCGTCGACACAGGGCGTGCCAGTAATACTATCCCTAGTGTGACGTCCACTGTACCCATGATCCCTCACGCGTCTAGGACCCTCAGATTGTTTTTTTCCGCCATACTGGTCGGAAGCACTTCGCGGAGTTCCCTGGCCTTAGCCATACTTTTGCTAAATATTGTTAAATTTACCCATTTCTCCACCCCAACGTTGAGTCACCGAACTTCCACGCATCTTGATGTTTCATGTACCAGGAAGATATCTCAGCGGGTTGAGCGTTCGCTGCGATCTCCGAGTGATTTGCAGGTTCCAATCCCTGCAAGGCCAACTCTGCCTTTCATTCTTCTAAGATCAATAAATGAGTATCCATTTTGTTTGGGTGATAATTGTATGTAAATATGATCTATATACAGTGCTTTGTCGAAAGCCCTGTATAAATAGTATTGATGATAAATGCACACCAAATGAATTCTGAAAAATACTTTGGTGCAATGCAAGCAAGCATTCACTAAAAAGCCACATGTTTGTTTAAAGAACAATTACCAATTGTATTAAGTTTTCCATTGTAGTACTGCTATGATCCTAACATGCTATGAAAAGTTATATGCATGCATTATGAAATATATAATTTCCATGAGCATCTACAGACACAAAAAACAGCAAAAGTTTAATTCCTCCTCTCACTGTGTGCTGTACAACGCTTATCTGGAGGCCCGACTGGAGGCCTGCATGGTCCTTCATGCGTCGAGGTCCTCAGATTGTTTTATTTCTGACCTCAGGTTGCACGAAGTATGTAGTAAAGTGATGAAAAGTATGAAGTGGTGTATGTTGTTTATGTACCTTCTACTGCCAAAGAAGTGTGGAAGAAAGCAGATACAAGCATCAAAAAAACGATTAGAGTTATGTAATGCTTGCCTTCTGAGGCTTGTGGATCTGCTTAGAATCACATGCTTTGCATAGACTAGCGTGCAGTACCAGGAGAAGGAGGTGGATCTGGAACTGGTGGAGCAGTGCTGGGCTCTATGGGCTGCAGTGTGGACACCGGAGCCGGTGGCTGCTGCGGAGGCTGGTGTGGGACCGTCTGTATTGTGGGAGGCAGGGAAGCCGAAATCGGAGGAGCCGGCTGGGGCAGTGGTGGCTGCGCTGGGGCCTGTGGCACCAGAGCCATAGGAGGAATGACTATGGGTGCCGGTGGGGTGACCATGTCCCTGATGGCATCCCGGAGGATGGCCCCCCCATCTGGGGGGTTCGCATCAGCCCTAGGAACCTTTCCAAGAACCTGTCTTCGGAGGCTGTAGAGGTGGCAGGTGATACTGACAGAGTGGCTAACGGCAGCTGGTGTCGGGGCACATTCAAACTGGGGTGCAGGTGAAACCTGCCCTGCGCTGCTGATGGATGAACTGTAGGCCACACACCTGGCTGACACCAGTCCCACCTTGTGACTCGTTCCTCCACCCGCTCTGCCAGAGGGGGTATCGGACGAGCGGCCATCTTGTCCGGCGCGGCAGCCATTTTGTCGAGCTCCATGCCACATGCCAAAGTCGTGGTGCCTGGCTCGATGGAACCAGCCCCGTCCAGGACGCTTGGTGTGTGAACATAAGGCCTATCCCGCTCCTCAGGCCGTGACCTGGAAGGTGTATTGCCCTGGGCAGATCTGCCAGTAGTGCTGCGTGCAGGCGCCCCCTCAGACATGATGCCGGTACTAGGGCGTTGCCCCTCAGGAGTCACCCTGGTAAAAGGACCTTGCGGTCCCTCAGCACTGACACCGGAAGAATCCGGAGACCCCTCGCCCGTGAGGCTGGTAGCTGTACTAGCCTCGGTACGTGTGCTGGTACTAAAACCCAGAAGGTTCCTCCCGGTCGAGCGCTTCTTTGGGAAGGAGTCGCCTTTACGGGGTGCAATGGTAAATAGAGGCCTTTTCTTCAGCCTCAAGCAATGTTTGACAAAGTCCATTAGGTCCTCCGGAGGCGACTTCTGGAACAGCTCCCTCCACCTAGCTTGCCTGTTCTTCAGTGCATGTGCAAGTCAGTGCGTCGCACGCGAAACAACCTTGCCAGCCGTAGTCGGGGCCATGGCAGCGGAGGCAAAGGGCATGGGGGTCGTATGTAGGGAAGAGCCCCGCGCAGGCTGGACACCTGCTGAAGCCCGCTGAAGTCGACATTTGCCAGGGCAGGGCGTGGCATCGGAGGACCAAGTACCTAATTGAAAAGAAAAAGACAAAGAGAAGAATATCTGGGGAAGAGCAGTGAAAAAGGTTCCGTCTCCCATCCGTCGCGAGGGACGCCCATACAGTATGGAGGAAAGGGGACAGGACCTAAGAGTAAGACACATACGCAGTGAGGCTCAGAGCACATTTATTGGCCCCTCATCTAAAGATAAAAGCATGCAGAGAGGGAGAAGCTCTCTAATTCATGTACCTGGGAACCCAAGCGCAAAACATGAACCTCCCTGTGTACATGGACGTTCCAGGGAGCACTGTGGTGAGCAGCGAACAACAGCCATATTACACATAACTCTGGCTTCCATACCCCAGCATTGTCCAGACACAAATCTCACCCAGAGCGAGCTCAAAAAACACCACAGGAGGGGCATGAAAAGTAGAGGAGCGAGTCAATACCCGGTTGAAACAAGAAACCCAATATACAGCAAATAAGGTGGCAATACGGGCCGAGGGGGAGATAACAGTAATTTGAAAAGAGAGCAGATATCCCGTCCCCTGATACCTGTCCTCAAACGTGCCCCATGGGCAATGATAAAAACGATAAGAAAGCTGCGTGCAGTGCGCCTCTCCCAACCACAACCCCACAAGAGTGCAATACCATACTGAGGCCACGGGATATACTATACGACTCCCAAGATAGACCAGAAGAGAAGTCTAAAGCCAATTAACCCCTTCCAATGCCAAGGATGAAGGGGAAGCTGCGCCCAGCACTATAGGGAGCAACTCCAGATGCTAAAGGGGGCCACTAGAGCGATGCTGACAACACCTCGAGGAAAGCCCCGCAAGCGGGACAGAGAAGCGACGCAAAGGAGAGGGCCCCCAGCAGATCATCGATATGGCGCTCAATAAGGAGGATCTGAAGGATTGCATTAAGGGCTTGGAGGAGAGGATGACGGCGACATTTCATAATCAAATCACAAGCCTCAAGGTAGAACTAAAAGGTTCCGTGAAAGAGGGCACAGAAGAAATCAACATCCTGGGGAAAGAGTCGATGTTTTGGAACAAGGCCTGTCAGAAATCTCCAATGATGTACGTTGGAACTCAGATCTTTTAGAACACATTGCTATAGCAACACACAATTTGGAAATTCAGGCAACCAACCCAGAAGGTCTAACATTAGAATCAAAAGCCTTGCAGAAACAAACACGGACGCAGAATTAAAAACTGGAGTGCAACAATGCTTTGCGAAACTTCTGTTGGAACCTTCACCAGAGGACATTCGAGATGTGCTGGTGGAGCTGGCCTCATATGAAGTAAAAGAAAATAATTCTCTGTGCGGCAAGGGGTCAAACGCCTATCACAGTTAATGGATCACACATTCTACTGTTTCAAGACTTGGCTGAGATTACGCTACAGAAAAGAAGAGCAATGGACCCAGTGACAAAAACACTATCCGACCAAAGAATTCCATACAAGTGGACCTTCCCATTTGGTAGAATATTCCCATGGGACGGGAAACAACATAGGACCACCACTTGCACTGAGGGCCTCTCAATTCTAGGGCTGGAAGAGGAGGCGGCAAATTCTAGGGAGAAACAACAAGGGGCCCCACGGCAAGGAATCAAGCCATGGGATTGAAAATCAGAGGAACATAGTCAAAAAGATGCACTTTGTGCACATTAGAAAGCGGCGGGGAGGGCAATGTGTTGTAGTGCTTTGAGGGTGGGGGGGAGGGGGAGAGTGAGCCTGGTTCGGGATACCCATGGCCCAGATGGAGGCAGGTACCTGGCTGCTGCTTGGAATCTTCAAAAGGTTTGTTAAACCTTATTACTTCTGGGATAGAATGTGGGCCGGTTCTAAGGTGCTGCGCGCGCACTAGTCGCCCATTCCATAGAAGTCGCCGACATTATTCTAACTAACAACCTGGAGTTCCTTGCTGTAACCGAAACCTGGTTGCATGATGCTGCAGGGCCATCTCTCACTCTAGCTATACCTGATAACTACACCATCCTCAGAGCAGATAGACCGAACACTCGAGGAGGTGGTGTAGCTATCATCTTTAAGTCCTCGCTTGATATTAGACTAGCCTCCTCTCCTCCACTTAAATCATGTGAGCATCTCACAGTCAAATTACAAACTTCCCCTAAGAGCACTATCAGGCTGCATTTAATTTACAGACCCCCGGGCCCACCTGGCTCATTTGAGGAAGACATCACCTCACTAGTTGGCGAAAGTTCCAAACGGTCAGCACAAATGATTATACTTGGAGACTTCAATCTTGGGTTTAATGACCCTCTCGACACCCCAGCCATTGCCCTGGCCACGGCATTAGAGGAGCATGGCCTCCAACAACTCTGCTCCAAACCCACCCACTCGAAGAGCAGAATCCTTGACTGGGTAACCGCCCTTAACTGCAACATTACCATGAAAGATCCCGTACAGCTCATCTGGACTGATCACCACTTCCTCCCATTTGACATTAATACTAGCAATTTAGTGCATAAAAGGCCTGTTATTGCACCGGCCTATCCAACCAGGAAAAAGAGTAACATCACAGCGGAAGTCTTAATACCCTTGGTGACCCCTACTCTGAACGCACTACCAGCTACAACTGACTTGAACCAACTGGTCAACGTCTATAATGATTCCATGGCCAAAGCCATCGACATCACTGCCCCACTAAAAATGCGCAAAGGGAAACCAAAAGCGCACCTGAATACATGGTACACCCTGGAGCTCAAACTTCTCTGTCAACAAAAAAGTAAACTCGAAGCACTATGGAAATCAGTGCCATCAGTAAATAACAGAACTAATCTCACCGATATCTCCACTCTCTACAAAAATGAGATTACACGCGCAAAGAAAGAATCTCTTAACTGCAGGATCTCTCAGGCAAGCTCTAGCACAAAGGAGCTCTTTAACATCCTAAAGGAATTAGAAAACCCCACTCCTCCCACTGATTCTTGCACTAGGGATAAACCTTGGTGCACAGAGATCCAGAATGATCTTGCTAACAATATTTCAGGGCTCCAAACCAAAATTGACTACAAACGACAACAACTCACTCATGGTCCTACTTCCAGTTCCACCCCTCCTTCACCTACCGCCACTAGCTCAGGCTTTACTTTCAAAAAGGTATCCATACCGGAGGTACAAAAAAATTATAGCATATTTGAAACCCTCTAATTGCAAGGGAGACAGTTGCCCCGCACAGATCATAAAAGATGCAGCCAGGGATCTCTCCCCCTTCATTACCAAATTAATAAAACCTGTAATTCTCCAATAACTCGGTCCCCAGTAATCTGAAACAATCCTGGGTCCTACCACTACTAAAAAAAACAACCCTCGACCCAGATATACCCACGAATTATAGACCCATTACCACCGTCCCATTCTTACTAAAAATTCTTGACAGAGTGGCCTATCTACAAATCCAGGATTACCTCGAGACAAACCATTTATTAGGAACTCGCCAATCTGGCTTTCGACCACAACACGGGACAGAAACGGCCCTTGTTGATCTCAAGTGCCAGACAGACGAACTCAAAGATAAAGGTAAGGCTGCCATTCTTCTTCTCCTCGACCTCTCCGCTGCCTTTGACCTGGTGGACCACAAAATCCTGTGCAACCATTTGTCATCGGCAGCACACTTCTCCCACTCTGCGGTCACATGGATCCAATCCTTCCTGGACAATAGGACCATGCGGGTCTTCTCACTCGTAGCAGCGGCCGACCCTATCCCCATTACTTGCGGTGTCCCACAAGGATCTTGTGTCTCACCTACTTTGTATAATATATTTACAAAGCCCCTATTCGACAAGCTGGACCATCTGGGTGTCACCTACACAAATTACGCAGATGACACCCAGATACTCCTCACCCTCTCCGGTAATTACAACTCGGACGCCAACTGGATCAATGAAGTCTTCTCCATCATTCAGGCATGGATGGCCACACATGGCCTCTGCCTGAATGATGACAAGACCGAACTGCTCTTTGTCGGCTCACCCAACACCATCCGGAAACTCTGTCCCAGCGACACCAGCTTCACCATTGACGGCAAAACCATCCCCATCGCCAAGAGTGTAAAAACCCTCGGTTTCTACCTAGACACGAATACCAACCTAGCCAAACAAATTAATATGACTGCCTCAGCCACTGCCTACACTGGTAAACTAATTAGTGCCTTCAGACCGCTGATCTCCCCTAACAACTGCCTCACTTTAGCCAGAGCACTCATTCAATCCAAACTGGATTACTTTAATAGCCTTTATGTAGGCGCCAACAAAACGGTAATCAATAAATTGCAAGTTCTACAAAATAACGCACTCCGTGCCGCCCTAAATATTCCCAGAAGAGAACATATCTCCGCTACAAGAATCTCATGCAAATGGCTCTCCAGCCAACAAAAAATAGACCTAAAAACCATATGCCTCACCTACAAAGCTCTTAACCACCTAGCCCCGCCCTATCTCACTAACAAATTTACATTAAGACAGAATACCAGAACCACTAGATCCTCTAATACATTACAACTGACGGTGCCCAAATATTCACTCAAAAGAGCTGGTGGATCCAGCTTCCCAGCTCTAGCCTCACAACTATGGAACACCATTCCACTGGATATCAAATCCACACCCACCTTCCAACCCTTCAGAACTAAGGTCATCACTTGGTTACTCAACAAATAACCAACCATGTATGTATGCATACCTAATGTACAAATGTATCCTTTATTATGTTTGCCTATTATTATCTATGCACTAACTGCTTTCTTGTCAACTATACATATGCCTCATTACTGTACTATTGTTCCCTACTTTTGGCTGTAACTTGATGTTCAAAGCGCCCATATACCCCTGGGTCAGGAGCGCTATACAAATAAATAAACAAACAAACCCAGCTAGAACCAAATGGTAGATACATTTTTATCTGAGAACTTCTTGGAAGGAAGGTACTAACGATAGGAACAGTATACGCCCCCAACTCGAAAACATTCATACATTCTGTCCTGAGGAAGCTGGAAAACTTTGCGGAAGGGGAAGATAATCCTGACAGGGGATTTTAATTTGGCCTGGGACCCCAGGAGCTATAGGAGTGACCAAACAATTACCAGAGGCCAGGGACCATCGAACACACTATGGGAGAAGTTTAGAGACATGGCGTTGAAGGATTTATGGAGAGCTAAAAAGGGGAGCAAGGTTGGATATACAGGTTTTCCCACGTACACTGTACTTTCTCCAGGATAGACTACGTATAGGGGACTCCCGAGGTGCTACGATCGCAAATGGAAATAGAGGTGGATCCGATCTCACTATCTGATTATGCTCCCATAAGAGTCATTCTAAGGGATGGGAACGGGGCAGCCCACTGTGGTCTTGGACACTACCAAGGTAAATACTATATGATTCAGTCTTACGTAAAAAGCTGAGAGAGAAAATGAGCAATTACTTTGCGATAAACACATTAGGAGCACCCCTGGATAATGTTTGGGTCACCTTTAAGGTGGTGCTTAGAGGGGAGATAATCTCACTCAAAGCACAGAGGGCAAACAGAGGAATAGGTTGGTAAAGGACATTAGGCCCAACTGGCCGATGCCCATGGAGAATTAGCAGTGAATAAGAACAAGGAGAATTATAAAAAGATAAAAGATGTCAGAAGACAGTTTGAACTGCTTCGGATGAGCAGGGCAGAGAAAACACTGCTTAAACTAGAGCAGTAATACTATATTAAAGAAAACAAAGCAGACAGACTGTTAGCGTGACAACTGAAACAACAAACCCTTTTATTTATTTTATTTTTTATTTTATCGTAATATAGACGGTATAAAGCAAACAGATGGCTGAGTATCAACGGAAACGGAGGATATTATAAATTCCTTCTTGACATCCTATGAACATCTATACTCCTCAGACCGACCTGACCAGCCAACAATACAGGAACATCTAGATAAGTTACATCTGCCAAAATGAAATCCAGAAGATCGGGAAATCCCAGAGGGAGAAATAACAAAAGAGGAAGTGGAAAAAAAGGATGAAGCCACTCCCAAGCAATAAAGCACTGGTTCCAGATGGGTTTCCGGCAGTTTTTTTTTAATAAAAGACCTTACAACGTTTTTAAGAAATTATACAATTCCTTCAAGCACAGCAAGAGTATAATAACACGCTCAATGCCGGAGGCGAAGGTGATCCTCTTTGGCAAACCTAACAAAGATTTAACAATTTGCAGCTCCTACTGGCCCATAGCGCTACTAAATCTAGATGCAAAAATATACACAGTGATCTTGGCTACCAGATTGAACACCATACTCCCCTATTTGATAGGTCAGGATAGGTCAGGATCAGTCAGGCTTTATAGCGGGGGGACAAACTTGCGATAATACTAGAAGAGTCATACATCTAAAAGAGAAAACTGAAATCAAGCAGATCCCTGTGACACTGATCTCCCTAGACGCCGAAAAGGCATTTGATAGGGTAGAACGGCTTTACTTGTTCGCGACAATGAAACACATGGGGCTTGGACCTAACTTTATAAGAATGGTAGGAGCGAATTATAAAGATCCCTCAATATGACTATCCATAAACGCGCATTTATTCAACACAATACAAATCAAGCGGGGGACAAGGCAGAGGTGGCCCCCTGCTATACGGGATTAGCAAAAATCAAACTATAAAAAGGTATCCCGTTCAGGTGTGGGGGGGGGATCATGGGGCAGGGGAGAATAATAAGATATAGATGAGGTGCTCGCAGTCTGTTGGAAGGAGCACTCTGAGCAGTCTGTTTCCTATCTTCATTCATTGGAGGTGTGACCAGAAATCCCTACTAAACCTTACTTGAACCGTGACGCGGAGCTGCTCGCTGAGGTGCTTGCAGTCTTTGGCAGTCCGCGGTCGCTCCGCGGTCCGCTGGCAAAGGAAATGGCTGCCCAGCCTCGCAACGAAGAAGGCCACTGGCTGAGAAGCCAAAGTACACATAGCGAAGATAGCGGCTTGGAACACTGCAGTCCGTTGAAATCCTGATCTCGCCAGAAAAAGTCAACAGTAAACTCAGAAGATAAAGCCTGGCAGTCAAACGGCCCGACGAGCGTGATAGCCGTCACAGCTAAGTCAATGGACGCCAGTAGCTACCTCTTCACTACAACTACAGCTATCCCGCTGAAGGCAGAGGATGAGCGTCCCAACCAATACATCACTTCAGGGCCAGTCATCTCACTTCAAGAAACGACGTGCAACAAGAAGACATCGACCAGGCATTTATACAACCTGGGGAAAAAGGAAAATGTGACTTCCTCCAGCGCCTTTAAACCCTGCCCTACAAAGCCGGGTGATGTGAAAGTCCCCAGCCTAGAGGACTACTCGCCGGCAATAATTACACCGACGAATGGAACACTTGATCAAGAAGCTGCCGAAAAGATTTCCTACCCTGTTCCATCACTTACCGTCTTGACATCGCAAGCCTTCCTGCCAAACAGACGCCGATCTGCCAGCTTGCAGCCCGCCTCGGAGGCGACGAGAGGCATAGCGAACTTGAGCGAAGCCTCTGGACGGGAGCACGAAGGAAACCACTGCACTGGAAAACCACGACCTGGAGTGGAAGGGGTTCTGTAATACGCCAATCCATCCTGAGATCAAATCCGCCAGTCAAGTTATTCAGGGGGTCACGCAGGATCCCAAACAAAACCTAGTCCAGGGGGAATCAACAGCAGACTTGATGCCATCGGTAGTTCGTCCCCCCCGAACTTGCGAACGGCATTCGGGCGGCCAGTGGTCCTGAAAAAAAGATTTGGAAAACCGGGTGTGGAGGATTGTGGCTCTCCTCCCTCTAAAAAACCACCAGAAGGCTTGGCTGCGGCCCCTCCATCGAGGGGGACAACTATAATCGACATTCACCCTGTCAACGCCCAGGCTGATTTATCCAGCCCGCCTAACAGACATAAAAATGGCGAGGAATCTACAATCGATGACTGCTCATAATGCACCATAGAGTACTCGGACGAAGACATTGCTACACCCAGTACTAACAGTGATTCACGGATTCCCGCCCAACATAACAATAAGAAGGGACAACTTTTGACGCTAACCGTAAACAATCCCACAAGGTTTAATAAATCATCACTACCCAAAGTGGCAAAAATTCCAAGACAAATCAAACACTGCACCAAACAACTGCAGGCATCGATCAATAAAAACCCCAAAGAGAAAAAAAAAAACTTGTCTCGCCTTGTGTGTTCACCACAGAAACACTTTCTGAATTTTTTGTTTCGAAAAAAGAAAAATCCAGGCAACAGAAAAAGATGAGATGTTGAATGCAGACTTACTAGAAGGTACGCGTCACGAGATGGCCATTGAACCAGACATCAGAACAACTCCTCACCCTACGTTATCACAAAAACAGGGCGACAATAACGACCCACTGAGTAAGATAGCGTTCCTGAAAAAATGGCATATGAAGCCTCGGCCGTTAAAGGGAGGTGGGGTGTCCACCCTGGTTTGGGGGCTACAGCCTCAAAGTAAATCAGAACTAAACCTGCTGGGCCAACCAGCCACAAAGAGCCCTACAGCCCACTCAAACCAAACAGAAGACCCAAAACCTATGACGTTAGAAAGCGTCCAAGAGATCTTAAACTCTGATAAGGTAAACACTCCGGCGGAACACAACTTATCACAAGAGCAGATGAAGGAGTTCTTTAAACCATTGGAATCCAACCATCCTCAAAATCTGGTTACCGCGGTGACCACCAAACGCAACCTTTTAAGACCAGGAAACATAACGGCTAACCGAGAATCTCTAACCGCTCCCTATTCCACAAAAACTCAGAGGAAATCTTCAAGAATTAATGAGATTGCAGGCGAAACAGGCCTCGACACTCCATCCAAAAGAACAGACTTATTCTCGATCATGTCAACCTTGACAATAGCACTGGCCCCTTTCACTAAGCTTTATGAAGCCCTCAACGATACATCAAAAGACCAACTGACTTTAATAACATATATACAACAAGACTAACATTTCTTGAAGGATACATTACCGCAAAAGAAAGCACCAAATCTACTACGAGGGATGTTTCCTCACAGACTGGAACCTAAAAACTTAGCAAGAACCTCAATGGCGATACAAACAGATGCAACATCTACCAAAACATTCCTGTTCACAGGACGTTCTATCCCACAGTAGCAATTCCATCCCAGATGCCGGGTCCAAAGAAGCTCTCAGGTCCTAGCTCTTCAAATTCGCTACTACCAAAAACAAAGGAGACACGCCCGACTGAGCTTGCTCAGCAACATTCAATCGAATAAAAAGAGGTTACTAGAAAAACAAAGCCCAAGCCTTTAGATCCTCAGGGCATTAAAAACGGCTGCACTGTCTGGACAACTGACTTCTCAATTCTAAAAGATAATGAGAGATCCTCAGACACTCCGCTTTCCAAATCACGGGGCCAACGCGGCCGAACTAAAGCCCCCCAACGCCAAAGTAGTGTCAACGCTAAAACAAGCATGCTTGACTTTTTTTAGAAAAGACCTACTTCTAACACCGAACGCAACCAATACATGACATTATTTGCCCATGCTGATAGTGCCTTGGACTCAGCAAGCAGCATACCTTCACCAATGGAAAGCGAACTTATGGAAGCTGCCCTAAACATTTTCCCTGAGTCGCAATGAACCGGCTCAAAAGGCCCCGGCCCTAGAGCCTCAAAGCCCAATATTCCTCACTTTAGAGGGAAAAAAACAATCTTCTCACCAAGAAAAAAGGACCCCAGATCAAACAAACATTCTCCAGTCCAGCTTTCAACAAAAGAAAAACCGACAAAGCTCCAACCCTGTTTGACAAAGAGAGGGACAACGCTGAGAGGAGAAAAGCCTAAGCTTGAGAACGATCTCCCAAAAAGAAACCCTTTGAAATGGAGTTCTAGAGTGCACACAAACTTAAGATCAAAAAGTCGCTCTATACCAAGCCGACCTTCACCTCAAACTCGATCCAGAGACAATAGCGCAAGACGAGAAAACCCTCCCAGAACACAAAGAGCTGCAAGCCTGAGGACACCAAGAAGACCCACACATCAGCTCACTGCGAGCGAAAAGGGCAACGATAGAGGAAAAATAAGAGCAAGGATGACTCGTCCAGATAGAACCACTAAAACTTGTACGTTCTTGTTAGAATGTATTTGGAAAGAGGACCCCTCTTTCATCCTAAATAGAAAAACCATTCTGCACCATCTTCCGTCACTTCGAAACCTCCCTTCAGAGGAGATCACCACCGTGGAATTTACAAACGTAGACTCCATAGACAGAGTCCATCTCCAAATAAAGTCACCAACCATGAAGACTGTTAATCAAGGCCAAAAACAAACTAAGATCACTGGGCTATTGTGATGGTTCGTGGAATACGCAAACCTTGGGATAACGGGCGAGATGTACGGTGTCCATTTTACTCATCCAACATGGAGAATCACATTGCGGCAAGTAACGGTATAGCCGTTGTTTCACATAAGGAAGAGGCTGTAGCCACGCCCCCAGACTGGCGAGCAGTACTTCTGTATCCATCACACGCACATCGGCGCGTTGCTACTCTCTTTCCAGAGTCCAGCCTCGCTTCGCAGACGTAAGTACGCATTCGTACCCGTTGCCTTTCCACTTCTTTCCTTGTTAGTACAAGTACTAAGTTGGCTATCCTGTGTCTGTTTCTCTGCTCCCACTTGTTGTTGAAACTCTTGTGTTCACGAGACTATCCTTCATCCAGGGATATTAGGACGCAGGTCTTGGTACGATCTTTAATATAGAGTCAGATTTCCTTTATTGGCATTTCTCTTGCTTTACCCGATATTTTTCCATTCATCACAATCTCCTTTCTTAAGGATTCATTCTTCTCTCTACTTGGACCATTATGCTACCTACTTCCTCCCAGTACTAGCAGGGGATTAGTCTCTCCAGAGTCTCCTTCGGGTGGTAAGCTTAAGTGACATTCCATCTCAGTTAACAGGATCAGGATTGGGAGGGGAAAGACTAAGTCTAATTTTCATTCTTTACACTGTTAGGCTTTGCAACTATTCCCCCTGTTTTCTCCAAAACTGCCATCCAGGAACTTAACCCTCCGGTCTTCCGGGCCTGATTTAGGTGTTTCTAGGGTAAGCCTTTTAGAGATCAGCCAACATACTCTCTTTGGGTCTGTAACATCTATGTGTCATTAATCCCTCTCTGTGTCTACTTGCACCTACCGCCTATAGATCTTGGAGGAGATTAGCAAGTTCAACCGAAGGGGCTGATTATTATCCACCGGAAACATCTCCAGGGAACAGTCTTCAGGAAACTACGCTCTCTAGCAGCCCTTCACAGGGTTTTTTCCCCATAAGGGGTTTTCCCTGGAGGCTCCAACACTGTCGGACTCTCCGAAGTCGGATTGTGGAGGGGCTTCTAGGTATTTTCCCATTACTGCAAAAGATTACAGAACCATAAATCCCAAAGAAGAGAGAGGTAAGAGTTTTGTTTGTCTGTATTGGAGTCTGAGTACATGTAATGATTTTGAAATATCACAGCTATGTCCTTAAAGAATGCAAGAGCCACGAACTGAGGGACGACAGGACCCGAGCCACTTCCCACGAAAGTCAGCAAATTTCAAAACAGAAAGTACTAGATCGCAGGTACAAGACCACCAGATCAACCTCCAGTCTAGGACGTAGAACCCACAATTCGAATATCCTGCAAATTAAGGAGCATGTAGATTGGAGATCCTCCTCAAGGAACAAAAGCAAACGCTCTTCAAACCTGTCTGCTAAAAAGAGAAGAGACCGTAGCAGGACTAGGGACGGATCGGCGAGAAACAGCCAAAACAGAGACCACAAGCGTACATCAGGAGTAACCAGGAGCAAACGAATTCTCCCTTTGAAGGTCCAAAGAAGTCAATCACGCACCAATTCATTGGAGAACAAACAGGTGCTGGCAGGCCCGTAAAAAACTGGAACATAACGATTGATCAGGATAAACCAAAGCAGAGACACATGAACTCCACAAACGCCCTGAAACAAACTTGTATAGAAGAAGAACTGAAACCCTGGGCCTGGCTCCCAAGAGCCTTAGCAGCAAAGTCAAGATCCTAGCAACTAGCACCTGGGATATTGAACTTGACAAGAGCCAACATCGAGGAAAAAATTTAAAAAACTCAAAACATCCCGTGCCCCAGGACCAGACGGACTGTCAAATATGGACTTGGAAGACAAATCTTGGTCTATGGTCCCTCTTTGTGGCGAAATATTCAGATCTTGTTCGACAACAAGATCAATACCCCTTTCTTGGAAAACCGCTAACGTGGTACCGATATATAAATCAGGGGACAGATGTGACCCAAACAACTACTGCCTCATCGCCCTGCTTGACAGTATTGGGAAACTTTTCGGGTCTTTCCTCTTGGATAACGTCAAACTATGGGTTACATCATCTGAAGGATCAGATCCCTTCCAAACAGGTTTTACAAAAAACCTAGGAACAACGGACAACATACTCAGTATTCTCAAGGCCAAAGTAATCGAAGGATCCCCTTGTTTGTTCTTGGCTTTTATCGACCTGTCAAAAGCCTTCGACAAAGTCAACAGAGGCAAACTGTGGGGAAAACTCGTCAAATGGAACTGTCCAAAATCCCTGCTGGCGTCGATTAAAGAACTCTACTCGCAGACCTCAATGAGAGGTCGTCTTAACGGTGCGGGATTACTTCCAACAAACATCGATACCCATCGAGGAGTCCAGCAAGGATGCCCTCTGGCTCCGGCGCTGTACAACGCCTACACTGGAGATTATCAGCACACAGAAAAATGTGTCAAAGCTTTCCCACCTACTCTGGGTACCGAAAAAGTTAGCAGGCTATTATACGCGGATGACATCATCCTAATCAATCAAACCAAGATTGAGCTACAAAGAAAATTGGATAATCTACATGAATACCTAAAGATAAACAACCTAAAGAGTAATATGGGAAAGACCAAAGTAATGTGCCTAGAAAAACCCACGAGGTGAAAAGAACAGGGCGCTTGGTTCCTAGCAAAAGAACGGCTAGAAAAAGTCAAAACTTTCAGAGACCTGGGAGTAACCTTCAGTAACAAAACGCGCAACACACTGATGCAAGAACAACTGATCCTCAAAAATAAAGGATTGACAAACCAGACGATTCAGGATGGACAAAAAGTTTAGGCACTTTTCGTTGAAAGTGGCAATTACATTGTACAAATCTAAAGTGGTCCCAGCACTTACCTATGGAGCGGAAGCAATGCTTATGATCCACGACAACATCTGAAACAAGCTAGAAGGCTCATTGGGGAGGAAACTGCTACGTCTTCCTCCATCAACACCGGTGGCTCGGATCAAAAGAGAGCTAAGCCTTACAGCTCTTAAAGGAACCGTAGATCTTAACGGTCTGATGTTATACAGGAAAATACGATCTTCCAAGGAAAAAGTCCACACTCTTATTCATGAAGAAATGGAGAAAAGAACTAATAAAATGCTGGTAAACTGGACCAACAAAAAACGTGCTATTTTGGGAGAAATAGGAAGCTCGGAAGAGGAACTTCTGACAAACCAACTATAACTGCCAAAAAATGTAAGGAAACAGATTGGTGTAGCACGCTAGAGAAGGCCATGAGCTACCAGCGCATAGCGCATTTGCCGCCGAACGCCCAAAAATTGAACGAGCCTATCAATTATCTAGTAAATTTCCCGAACAGGAAAATCTGCTCCATCTTCTTGAGAGCAAGGCTAAAAACCTTAAAAAGGAACGACATTTTGGGAATCAGGAAAAAAACAGAAGTAAATTATTGCCGCCTTTGTGCAGATACAAACTCAATTGAAAACCTGAAGCATCTCATCCTTAAATGCCCTGCACTAGCCTCTGACATAAAAATCCACCTAGACCACGTATACTCATATTTCTGCACCCTGGACGAAGACTACTGGTGGGCCTACCTGATGGATGGGGCTAACAGAAAACCGGTGATTGCGGTTGGGAATTTTCTGGGGAACCCTCGAGCTGAATTAATTGCTTTAAAACAAAAAATACGAAGAACTGAACAAACTTAACCAAACCAAGGTTTCTGAACTTTTAACCAGTAACTTTTAAAAGAAATGAAATATTGTATAACAGAGAGACATTTTTGTAAAAACTGGTAAAATACAGTTAAACACAAAATAAAAAAATAAAATAAAATATATGCATAGGACATTCTGATGATATTGGTGGAACCAGAAACATCAATCCCGGCTCTGGTGGCAGTACTGGGGGGTGGGGCGGGGCGGTGGAACAGGAAAAAATCTCAGGGCTGAAAATAAATAGGACTAAGTCAGAACTGCTGGAACTAGGCATATCAAAGGACCAATCCACTACCTTGCGCAATTGCTCTCCCTTCGGAACCGCCAAAGGTAGTATAACTTAGCTAGTGGTAAAGCTAACCACTAACATGTCACACCCATATAAAGCAAACTACCCAGATATATTAAAGAAAACACAAGAAGACTTTTTCGAGATGGACTCCTCTTCGAATATCATGGTTAGGACATATAAAGACGGTTAAAATGGTGACTCTGCACAGACTTCTGTATATATTTCAAACCCTCCCAATTGCAGTGCCGCAGAAATTCTTTAACACAATAATTTCACCGATATCAAAATATGTTTGGCAAAATAAATGCCCCAGAGTTCCCTGGAATTACTAATGGCTATGAGGCAAAGAGGGGGGATGGGGCTACCTAATATGAGCAGATATTATGAAGCAGCACAGTTAAGAGTGGTGCGAGAATGGTTCAGAGAAAATCAAGAGAAGTTCTGGGCCCGAATGGACAGGGCTGTGGCAGGTGGGAATAGCAATTTTTCCCCGGGTATGGAAAAGGGTAAGTTCAGACAATGGCGAGAACTGGGGTGCACGAAAATAGGAGACATGGTGTGGGACAGCGAGATAGCTACGTTCGAGGATTGCAAGGTACATATAGGATTAAAAGGGATCTATGTGATCACTGCGACCCTCACAAGTGCGACGGCAGAAAATTATGATTTTCTTTTTAAAACCCCTTTACACCACACATATATATACACGAGAGGAGACCCCCCGCACCCCTCCCACATTAATATTATTTCCTATACACCCACATATATATGTGGTGTAATGGGGTTCTAAAAAAAAGAAAATAAGTCGGCCTTTTCGGCTGTCGTAATTGTGAGGGCGACATTTTTGGCCATTACAGATTAAAAGAAACGGATAGATTTGAGCATAATCAGTTGAGACACTGGCTGAGACAACAAGAGACCTGACACGCTGCAACAAGACAACTGACGAGATTTGAAACCGATTTAATTACACACTCTAGGGACAAACAATTAGTGTCGAACATATATTCAATACTACAGGACGGCAAAACTCATAAGATCTGGCCTTACCAAACAGACTTGGAGGGAACATTAGGAGAAAGATTCCCACATGAACATTGGGAAGAGCTGTGGAAGAAAAACTGACAAGGTCCATACAACTACGAGAGGCGTGGTAAAAGATGTTACAACAGCACTACACACCTTGAAAATTACACAAAATGTGTACTACAGTATCTCAGGCGGGTTGGAGGGGATGTAAATGGGAAGGAGACTGGAAGCATATATGGTGGGACTGCCCTAAAATCAAGAGATTCTGAGATAATATTGAGGGACATATAGATCGCATGATACTGTAAGTGCACACCCTCTCTTTGGGAGAATGCACATGTGGGCTTTTGGAGCCAGAAATGCATTCAATTTCGAAACCACTAAAGAAAACCCTGATGCCACTACTAATAGCAGCTTGGCTGGTGATAGACAAAAACTGGAAGCAAACAGACCCCCACCCCCTTCTGTGAAAAAGTGGCTACATGAACTATGGATTGTGGCAATGGAGTGGCTCACATACAAGATGCAAGGAGAAGCAGAAGCAGAAGTTCAGGATAGATAAGGGAGAATTATTAGAGTACCTGAAGCGTAATTACATGCAGCAATGGTGCAAGCAAAACATCATAATATTGGACCTAATGCGAAGTCGCATGGGAATAAGCTCTGGTTCTGATGGAGCCTAGGATACATCTACGACTACTGGAACTTCTACTTAAGGACACTGCGAGTTGTAGGGGTAGGAGGGGTGGAGATTGGATTAGATGTTATGAGTTGTTTAAAAGAAAATGCCAATAAAAATATTTTAAAAAATAAATAGGATATCTCCTCTGATGTGGATTTGAAGATTGAAAGCGCCGCTACAAAGCCTTTACTAGTTCCAATCTTGAGCCCTAGATTTGCTAAATGCAACAAAAAAGATAACACCATATGTGTACTGCACTGAAAAAGGTCCATATCCTTTTCCCTACACCAGCTGCAGGATGTAGTCCAACCGCAGCTGTACAAGGATGTCATTGCTGGCCACCTGCAAGATCTCCATAACTTCATCCGCGAGGTACCAATCCGTATATCTCAACCTCTTCGAAACCATGCGTGAAGGTTGAGTGTCTCTCGATGGAAAACACAACCCTTCTCTCACCAGAGAAGGTCCTGTCTTTGTGGAAGACTTATTGGATAGCAGATGGACATGTCCAGAAGGTCCTGGTACCACGTCGTCCTGGCCCAATCCAGAGCAATTAAAATCATGGATTTCCAATAGGGCCTGAGGGAGTTTGTTGTGGTTTCACTTCCAAACCAAAATGTTGAAATCTCCCAGAACAATCATAATTTGTAGGAAGGGCCAGCTATGGTGTCAGCCGAGTTTTGCAGTGAAAGAACAAGTTACTTTCTTATCTGGTAACGTTCTTTCGATGGGATGGTCCGACGACGTATTCCATATCTATGACAGGTAATCACCACAGCTGTGCTGCTTCGGAAACTTTTTTTGGCGTCTGCGTCCATGACGTCGATGCGCCGTTGTCGAGGACCTCCTCAGACGTCCGACGCCATCCGATGTGATAAGTAGGACGCCCGACGCCCGTAGCCTCAGTTGTAGCTTTTTCCCCCAGAACGTCGGACATTGGTCAACTGCCAGTCAGACACAAAGCCTTGCGGAATGTAAGCTGCAATCGCAAAAGAAATTCTGCAGCGGGGAAGGCAGGGAGGGAGGGATATGGAATACGTGGTTAGACCATCCCATCGAAATAACGTTACCAGGTAAGAAAGTAACTTGTTCTTCGAGGGGATTGGGTCCTCCGACGTATTCCATATCTATGACAGACTCCCAAAGCAGTACCAGAGCAAGGAGGAGGGAAAGAATTTAGAATCAAAATTTAGAATTGCCAATCAAATAGCAGAGCAAAGGACCGCCTTGCCAAAGGCCAGATCCTGTCCTCGGATGGAATCGAGGGAATAGTGACGTACAAATGTATGTACAGAAGCCCAGGTGGCTGCATCACAGATGTTGCGAATAGGAACACCCCTCTGCAGGGCAGTAGATGCAGCCATACCCCTGGTAGAATGTGCCCGCAAGCCAGCCGGCGGGTCCTTACCCGCCAAGCGGTAACACTCCGAGATGGCCAAAATAATCCAGCGAGACAAAGTCTGTTTCGTCACAGCCTGTCCCAAACGCTTTCCAGCGTAACCAATAAAGAGTTGATCGTCCACTCTGACCCGGGACATGCGTGAAACATAAAAGCTTAAAGCTCTCCTAGGATCAAGCCTATGGAGCCTCTCCTCTTCCTTACCAGGATGCGGAGGAGGATAGAATGCCGGAAGAACAACCTTCTGGGTCAAATGAAATTCCGAAACCACCTTCGGAAGAAAAGAAGGACGAACTCTAAGGACAACCCTGTGCTTATGAAATACAGTGAAGGGTGGCTTAACTGAAAGTGCCTATAACTCACTCACTCTGCGAGCGGAAGTAACCGCAACCAAAAACACAGTTTTCAGAGTTAACAGCCTCAAAGGGCAAGAATGCAAAGGCTCAAACGGAGCACCCATAAGAAACTTAAGAACAAGGTTTAAATCCAAACCGGGCACCAGGAAAGGTGACAGAGGGAACACATTAGTGATCCCTTTCAGAAACTGTGAAATTAAAGGGATTTTAAAGTAGGAACACTCTTCAGACGAGCGCTTAAAGATGGATAGCGCCGCCAGGTAACCTTTAATGGTACCCACTTGCAAGCCCCTGTGGGCCAAAGAAAGCAAAAAGGACAGAACCATGGGGATGTCACATGCAAAAGGATCCACATTCTGAACTCTGCACCAGTCGTAGAACTTACGCCAACGGCAACGGTACAGAGACTTTGTTGCTAGCCTTCGGGCCGAGAGCAACACCTCCATCACGTCTTCAGGGAGGTCCCAATCCTTATACCTCAACCTTTCAGAAGCCAAGCGTGAAGGTTGAGGGATCTGACCTCTGGATGGAGAACCTGACCCCCCTCCCGTGAGAGCAGATCGTCTCGGTAGGGAAGACGACATGGAGGGCAGATGGACAAGTCGAGAAGGTCCGGGTACCACGTCCTCCGAGCCCACGCCGGAGCAATGAGGATCATCCGGGAACCGAACTTCCGTAACCTCCGCAGTACCTGCGGGATGACCGGGACTGGAGGAAACGCGTACAGCAGCGGGAATGACCACTCCACCAGGAACGCATCTCCGAAGGCTCCTTTTGGAGGAAATTCCCACGAGCAGAACCTCTCGCACTTCCAGTTGACACTGGAGGCGAAGAGATCCACTTGAGGTGTCCCCCAAAGGGCGAAGATCTCCAGGAGAATCTCCTGAGCCAACTCCCACTCGTGAGAGATCGTGCTCTGCCTGCTCAGAGCGTCCGCCGTCACGTTTTCATCTCCGGCCAGATGAACTGCCAAGATAGAAACTTCCTGCTGGATGGCCCAGAACTCGAGCTGCATCGCCTCCCTGCACAGAGGAAGTGACCCTGCCCCCCCCCTTTTTGTTGAGGTAGTGCATGGCCACTGTGTTGTCCGTCAGGATCAGGACATTCTTTCCTCGCACAGTCGGCAGAAAAGCCTTCAGGGCTTGCCTGACGGCCCTCAGCTCCAACAGATTGATATGGAGTCTGGACTCCGACGGAGACCAACGACCGCTGACTGTCAGCCCGTTGGCATGAGCTCCCCATCCCGTGAGGGATGCATCCGTCACGATCGTCACCTCCGGCCAGGGAAGCCAAAATGGAGCCCCCTTCATCAAGTTGCCTTCGACGGCCCACCACAGAAGGTCCCGGGCGACCGAGGGCGGCACCTGAACCGGGTCCGACATCCTGCCGCAGGACTGCGACCATTGCATCTTGAGTGCCCACTGCAAAGATCTCATCCGCAGGCGAGCCTGTGGCACCAGAAGAATGCAGGATGCCATGAGGCCGAGCAACCTCAAGAACTCGAACGCTGGGAGCGTCTGGGCATGCTGAAACTTGTGCACCATCTGCTGAATGTGAGGAGCCCTCACCTGGGGAGGAAAACACTGCCCCAGGGAAGTGTCGAGCACTGCTCCGATGTACTGGAGCCGCTGTGTTGGCGTCAAATGGGACTTCTTTAAATTGAGGGAGAAGCCCAGCCTGTGAAGGGAGTGGCAGGTGACAGACAGATGATCCAGGACTTGCTCGTGAGAGCTCCCCCTGATCAACCAATCGTCCAGGTAGGGGTAGACGTGAATCCCCCCTTGCCTGAGATGCGCTGCCACCACCACCATGAGCTTGGTGAAAACCGTCGGGCGGCGGTCAATCCGAACGGCAGGACCCGAAACTGAAAGTGCGAGTCGCCAACCGCGAACCTCAGGTACTTCTTGTGCTTGGGATGGATCGGCACATGGAAGTAAGCATCCTTGAGGTCGAGAGACACCAACCAGTCCTGAAGCTGTAGGGCCTGGAGGACTTGGAGAGAGTAACCATCTTGAACTTGTCCTTCCTGAGGAGTTTGTTCAAACCGCGCAAGTCCATGATGGGTCTCAATCCCCCGTCTTTCTTCGAAATCAAAAAATAAGGGGAATACCATCCCTTGTTCCTCTCCGCTACAGGCACCAGTTCTATGGCGCCTTTCTCCAGCAGGGCTTGAATTTCCTGCGCAAGGAGCGGATCCGGACTCTGCAAAGAGAGGTTCCCCGGTGGACTGTCGCAAGGCCTGTGCCGAAAGGGAAGACAGTAGCCGTGGGTTATGATCTCCAGAACCCACACATCTGAAGTAATGGCACGCCACTCTACAAGATGCGGCACGAGCCTTCCCCCAACCGGCGAACCATGGGACATGGCCTCGTGACTGAGTGGTAGTGGCTGCGGCGTTACCCGAGGGCAAAGAGGCAACTGCCCGAGCGGCCTTGGCACCACGGGTACCCTGTCGTCCACCTCTGGTACCCCTGCGTTGGCCTCTTTGACTGCCAGCTCCTCTCGCTTTACTGAAGGACGAGTAATAGCGAATGGAACCACCCCTCCATTGCTGTCCCCTAGGACGAAAAGGCAGAGGTTGGCGACCTGCAGCGCCCAACGACTTCGCTGCAGCTTTGGAGGTCTGCAACCTCTCAAGGCTCTCGTGAGCCTTGCTGCCAAAAAGGTGTTCACCGTCAAAGGGCATGTTGAGGAGCCGGGACTGCACATCAGGAGCAAACCCCGACTTCCGCAACCACGCAAACCTGCGTCTCACGGTGCTCGCCGCCATGGACCTGCTGACGCATTCAGCCATGTCCAAACCCGACTGAACGGACTCACACATGGCATCCTTAGCATCCTGGACCATAGCAAGGAAACCATCCCGTTCGTCCCCTTCGGGAATATGTTCAGCCGCTAACGCAACACAGTTCCACAGAGTGTGTGTGAAACGAGACAAGGCACAAATGGAGTTGGCCGCCTGAAGCGCCATACCACCAGAAGAAAACACTTTCTTCGCCCAGCCATCAAAACGTTTGTCGTCCCTATCAGGAGGGATTGTAGGGTACGACGCCTGCTTTGCCGGGGCCGTGGCCGCCTGCACCACCAAACTCTCCGGAGTGGGGTGCCTGGTCAAGTAGCAGGGGTCGCTACTGGCTGGACGGTATTTTCGCAACAAGGACCTGCCCACCGCCAGGAGACTCTCCGGAGCAGTCCAAGCCGCCGCCACCCTTCTCTGTAGAGCCATATGAAATGGCAGTACCGGGTCAGTTGGGGGACCAACATCAAGGATGTCCGTGAGATCATCCTGCACAAACTCCCCTGAGGGAGCAGACCATCCCAAGTACTCGGAAACCCTAGCCATAAGGCGCCGGTATGAGGAATCGGCATGAGAGCCAGGCTCAGGCCTACAAAACTCTACCTCCGGAGAGGTGTCCAGTCCACTGGCAACATGCAGTGACTGCCTCAAATCGTCAAACTGACTATGGCCCGAGACCATTTCATCTGGAACCTGACTAGGAACCAGGCCATCAGAATCCTCATCCACCTCCGAAATATATTCCAGGTGGCGAAAAGAAGGCATCCGAGAGTGCTTGCTCTTAACTAGAGCCTTCCTAGGGGGTTCCCCCGTGCCACGGGGTACCTCCAACACCCCGGCCTCGAAGGCGTCGAGCGAATCGGCGCTGGCGTCGAGAGAACAGGCATCGGCGCCGAGACGATCGGCGTCGGCGTCTGATGCAGCGCCGCCAGCATCGACGGCGTCGACACAGTCCTCCAAGCCGTTGCTCCGAGCGTGTCCTTCGACGACCTGAGCGTCGACGGCTTCGACGACTTCCTCGGAGCCGGAGCCTCGAGAAAGCCTGTCGACGCCCTTGACGCCTCAGACGTCGATGTCTTCCTCGAAGACATCACAGGTGCACACGGTCTCGAACGCCGAACGAGTCCCCTTGTCCGAACGGGACCTCTCCCGTGACTCGTGCCGACCACTCTTGCGAGCGGTATCTCTCGACCTCTCACGACCAACCCCACTCGGGGGCGCGGACGGCTTAGTACCCTGCAACTCGAGAATCGCCAGCATTTTCTTCCCGAAGGAAGCCCATTCCTCTGGGGTCGCACGGCTGGAGGGGTAAGCGACGTGCCGGGCAGAGTCCTCAGAAGAGGACCTGGAAGACGACCGCTGTCAGCGCTTCCGAGAATGCCTCGAAGAGGCCGAGGAGTGGCGAGACCAACTCCTAGAAGGAGACCCACGAGACTTCCGACGATGACGCGGAGAGTCTCCTCTCGAATCATCCGTCGACTTCGGCTTCCGGGCTTGGACACCCGACCTACCGACAACTTCATCTTACGTTCACGTAAGGCTTTGGAAGTGAGCGACTGGCAGTCGATACAGTCATCCGTGTCGTGGGCCTCCCCGAGGCACCAGAGGCAGGCGTCGTGCGAGTCCGTCACCGATATCTTGGACCCTCACTCCCCGCACTTCTTGAAGCCCGGACGCGGGGTCGAAGTAGAAGACATCTTCACACGAAGGAGATTCTCACAAAAACTAACAGGTTTAAAGAACCGAGAAGAACAGAACTCCAAAGGGTCGAGGCGTTAACCGAGATTCACGAAGCAACACGTTCGTGGAAAAAACGGAACTGAGGCTATGGGCGTCGTGCGTCCTACTTATCACATCGGATGACGTCAGACGTCGGAGGAGGTCCTCGACGACGGCGCATCGACGTCATCGACGCAGACACCGAAAAAAGTTGCCGAAGCAGCACAGCTGTGGTTATTACCCGTCATAGATATGGAATACGTCGGAGGACCCAATCCCCTCGAATTAGGGTTATAGGTGGATGGCCTGTAGATCAGAAGGAAGAGTATGGTGAATTGGTCGTCAAGCTTGAGGTTGACCGAGTGATTTCCATTCTTCTATGCCTGTTGAGGGTAGTGGTGAGGAGCTGCTGTGATTTTATTGTGCTAGAGAGATTCCTCCCACGGTTTCTCTATTAAATTGTAATAGTTTGTAATGGTCGGGTATAGCTTCCTGGCGATTACTTTGTAGTGGTCTGAGAGACATGTTTCTGTGAAGAATAGAGCGTTGATAACTCTTTGGCTGAGTAGTTCATAGATTTCTGTTTTGTGCTTTGCCATAGATCGTACATCGAGTAGGATGCAGTTTAGTGTGTGCGGTTTGGCTTGTTCTTTTGTTAGGAGTCATTTCTGGTGTTTGAGAGGAAGCAGCGTTCGTCTATCCTTCGAATGTGTTTTTTGTTGGGTGTGCAGTTGTCTCATCTGTCCCTTCGTTGAGGAGTTCCATTAGGTTGTACAATGGGATTTTCTGTTCAGATTTGCTGTAATTAGATATTTGGTTGTCTTTGTGGTTTTTTTTTCCAGTCCCTGGTTATGTAAGGAGTGTGGGTGGGGAGAGATTCAAGTCTATCTCTCGCTCTTCTCGGTGTCTTTCCGATACTGTTTTTCCATTGCTGGTCTCTGTGTGTTGTGATCTGTGATTTGATAGCATACTGGGGTCTCTACTCAGTGTTCTCTGGGCCCTTAGTTGTAGGCTGTTTGATTTCTGATGTGGCTGGCTTGTAGGTGGAGAGGTAGCAAGAGATGTATGATGTCTTTGCTCTAATATTAGTTCGGATCTTAAGTTCATTTTGTTGGTGATGATTTAGAGGTGTTGTGAATTCTGGTAGCTTTTTCTTGTTATTTGGTGGTGGTGTGGTTTCTGTTGTCTTTTTTTGTTCTGTTTTCCATCCTTGCCCATTTGTCTTTTTTTAATCGGGGCATTTTTGTAGTTGTGGATATTTCCTGATTTTGTCGGTCGGTGGTCTATTGATGTTGTGGTTGTGCGCAGTCTGTTCCTGTTGTAGGCTTCCCCGTTGAGGGGGTATGCCGATAGGTCCTGTATGTTCTAATTAAGCTGGTAATGCCATATTGTTGGGCATATAAAAAAACTGTGTGTACTGTATTTGTTGGCTTAACACAGTGGCACAAGCCTTGTTGCGTTATAGGGTGTGGGAGGACCCGTTTGTCAGCGCCTCATACACTTTTTGGTAACAGGGACAAAAGCTCTCCTGGACAGAGTTCCAGTCAGCAAGGTTTTTGGGCAGAAAGTTCAATGTGTCAAAATTACAGAGTGTTAAAGTTCAAAGCACAAAGAGACAGAAGTCAGGGTTCAGGTCTAGCAAAATTCGTAAGGACCAAAGTAGAAGCCGGCGGGTTCCCACTTGCTTAGTTCAGAAGGCGGCAGTGTTCGGGTGCCAAAAATCAGAGCGGCAGAAATTCAGACTGGTACAACTCCATGTCGCTTATGTTAGGATCAGCAGCAATTAAAGCAGCATAGTTCAAATAGGTGAGGTTCGAAGGCAGTAGAGGGTAAACCAGTACAGCTCTTAAGTGGCAATAATTTGTAAGCAGCTGAGATTAAGTCAGTACCACTCCAAAAAAAGCCAACTAGCAGAAATCAGATCGGCACTGCCAGATAAATGATCAAGTTCAGAAGCAGCCAAGCCCAAACTAATAGTTTTAAAGTGGCTGAGTTCAGTACACCAGCTGTCCCCCTCTCTGGTATTGGTATTGTAAATTAGTATTCACCCACTCCCTTGCTATCCATTTCCTCTCGGTGGTCCATTGTTGCCTGTTTGTAGGCCAGGGTGTTACTGACATATCCTTCTTGCCCTTCCATCCCGGTCTATCTGTGTTAATTCTTTGGTATCGTCCTATCACATCTATCGCTGAGTTGGTAAATTGATATGCCATAGATTGTTCTTCCTTAACTTCTGTTTATGGACGATAGCTTAGGGGGAATCGGGAGAATCGGTTTCTTCACTCTGCATTGTTTCAGCTGTGTATGTGCCCCGGTAGACGCTCTTCTAGTTATGGGGTGAAAAGCCAGTATTTGAGAAGTTTTCTGAATACTAGGTGATTTCCTGTGTTTCATATGTTCTTTGGTAGCTCACTCCAAGTTTTTGGGGCGAGGTGAGAGAAAGAGGATCCTTCGAATTTTCTTTTATAGTAGGGTTTTGGTTCCAGGAGGATGTCGCTGCTTGACCCGACGCTCCTTGTTGGGCGATGAAGGATTAAGTTGTCTCTTAGGAACTCTGCGCCTTGGTCGTGGATTGCTCTGTGTGTCATGCACATCGTTTTATACTTGATTCGCTGTTTTATTGGTAGCCAGTGTAATGTTTTCAGCGCTGGTGTGATGTGTTCTCTTCAGGGTATTTTGAGGAGCAGTCTGGCTGCTGCATATTGTATGCGTTGTAGTTTTTTTTTTAGAAGTCGCTCTGGCAAGCCCAGATATAGGCTATTGGCATAGTCTACTCAGGACATGACCAGAACGATGACAGTGAATGATTTGTTGGCGAATGACAGGAAATGTAGGATCCTTTTTACTGCTCGCAGGAGAAAGAAACATTTCTTGATTAGTGCATTTACCTGTGGCTGTAGAGTACGTTTGTTGTCCATCAGGACTCTCCGGTTTTTTTAACATCGATGGTGGGGCTGGTGTTGTACCGAGTTCCATTGGCCAGGGGATGTAGTGGTTGTCTCTTCCATTTTTGTGATTATCATTATTTTGGTTTTGCCTGGGTTGAGCTTGAGGTAATTCAAATTCATCCAGTTGTATATTTCTCGAAGGCAGTTATCTAATGTTGTGTTTTCTGCTTGAGTGTATTGTATTTTGTAAACTATTTGTGTATCGTCAGCGTAGTTGTAGCAGGTGAGGCCATGTCTTTTGATGATCTTGATTAATTGAGGCAGGTAGATGTTGAATAACAACAGGGAGAAGGATAATCCTTGTGGTACTCCGAATGAGGATTCTCTTGGGTTGGATTTGAAAGGTTTGATCCATTTGGTCTCTTTTCTGTTTGTAAGAAGGATTTGATCAATAGTAGAGCGCGGTCGGGGATTCCAAATTCTTCCAATCTCGTGATGAGGATGTCGTGGTTAACTGTGTCGAATGCCGCAGAGAGTCCAGAAGTATCAAAGCGGTACGGTTGTCTTAATTTGAGTTTGCCTTTGGGTCATCCCATATTGAGAGGAGTGTCAATTCCGTTCCTCTCATTGGTCTAAAGCCTACTTGTGCACGGTCTAGTAGGCGGCGATATTCTATGAATTCTTGGGTTGTTCTGTATATGTATGTTTCGAGCAATTTAGCTGGCTACGGGATATTGGAGATCAGTCTATAATTTGAGAGGTCCTCTACGTTTCCTGCTGTATCTTTGAGTAGCGGCCTGATATAAGCTTATTTGAAGGATTGTGGCACTTTCTCTGTTGAGATTGAAAGGTTGAAGACATTTCTGTGGTATTCCATGGGTGTTCCTTGTGAAAGGATTGATTTGTAAATGTCTGGGGGGCAGGGATCAGCAGGTGAACCTGCTTTGTTGCTTTGATTTACCCGTTTACCAGAAAGCACCCCTCCACAGCTAACACAGATGCATTTCATCACCTCTGCAAAAGCCTACAAAATTGCTCTAATCTCCATCAAAGCCAATTCTTACACCACCAGGATTACCAAAGCGAGCTCCAATTTAAGAGAATGATTCCAAATTCTCAAAGAGCTTGAAACACTGGTTCCTCCCATCTCCCATTTTCCTAAATTCAAGGCCTGGTGCACAACCATCCAGTCAGCACTCTCTGATAAAAACACACAAGCTAAGAGAAAAAAACATCGGCAAAAATCCACACTAGTATTTAAAAAAAAAAAACTCTCCTCACACCCCCCACCCACCATCCTCTTGATAACTACTCCCTTACAATACTCTTGAGTGACTGAGGCCGATATGCACACAAAACCATCATAACCCTTAAACCCTCCAACTGCAAAGGGGATGTTTATCCAGCGCACATCATTAAACTTTACGCTGAAACACTTGCTCCGACCATCGCTGAATTCATCAACTCTTTGTTTGCCTCAGGTGTCGTACCCACAAACATCAAAGAGGCTTGGGTCACCCCACTCTTCAAAATAATACTGCTCGACCCCACCCTCCCAATCAATTACCGCCTCATCACATCTGTCCCCTTCCTACTCAAAATACTGGATCGAACGCATACACTCATATCCTTTAACATTAACATTGGGGGCGTGGCTTACATGACTGCGGGATAGGACGTGTTTCCGGAGAGCTCCTGCTGATCCTTTGATCCTGAGAAGAAACTGTGCTTTAAACATGCCATGTATGACTAACTAATGTCACGGGCATATAAGCGTAAAGGAGGAGTGATCCGCAGTGCGTGGAACGAACACAGAGGAACTGAAGTTCCGAAGAGCCCGACCTGCGGTGCATAACGAAATGGCGGATGGTGGGAACAAAGCCGTGCTGAGAGACCATCGCGCTGCAGTGAGAGCAGCAACGTGAAGTGAAACGAAAGGCAAACCCTGTTTGTCCATGCAGTATTGGAGGGGCGCAGATTACACTGTGGTGGCGAGAAAAGCGGTTGATGTGAGGAAGTCCGCCGATGCAAGAAAGTCTGCCGATGCAAGACAGAGAGCCAGCTGGGGACCACGGAGCGCCGGGGTACACAAGTCAGGGCGGCTATAATCGCGGTAAGGAGGGCTGGATGCGACACCATCAGCGCGGCATGAAGCGGCAGCAGTGAGGACTGAGCCCCCAGCTCCACGGTAGCATCCGAGCCGAGTGCAGAGCAAAGGGCACAATACCGCTCCCAACAACCCGACCCCGAGGGCACAGCTGCGGAAAGGGACAGGAAGGAGTCAATTCAAAGTAATCGGAGATGGGTAGAGACACAGCTTGCGGCACCAACCCTTGAGAGGATTGCCAAAGACGCACAGTTGCCACATCCGAGTACGCGGGATACAGTGGCAAGAGAGGAACGCCGGAGAGCGGGCCAAGCTGGGGAAGCAGGAGAAACTGACGCAGCACTGTTACAGAGTGGCTGAATAAGGAACTGTGCTGGGGGAAGCTAGGGAAACAGACAAGCAACGTTAAGACGCAGCGCAAGGGACATTGCAAAAGCACAGAACATCTATAACGAGGTCTGGACACTCAAAAAAAAGTAGGCTATCCAGGAGTGAAGCGAGATTGGAACCTTGCACAGAGCCCAAGGAGCCATAGGGCTGCTCACTAAGATGGCGCCCTATTGAGAACAAAGGAGAATGCGCATCATTGTAGCAAGCACTGCGGGTCCGGAGCGAGGAGCCGTCTTTGGTTGCAAGCAGACCTGGTGTGCCGTGGGGAAGGCGAATGACAATGCCAATGGCAGCGGTATGGACCGAAGCAGACCCGCCGATGTCAAGTAGCTGAGGAGGGAAGCACGGAGGATTAGGGGACACATTGTTGCACTGAGCAGGTGGCAAAACGGATGCAAGGACTCTGAAAACTTGAATTACTGCATGTACAGCACAGCGCGGCAGACGAAGGAGGGAGACCTCCGTACCAAGGCGACTGACTGAGCGCATTAAAAGCAGCAGTGGGTGAGAGTTCAGAAGCCCGGCTTTGGTATTAATGAGGAAGGTGACCGAATCCGAGCGCACTAAGGCAGCATTGGGTGCGAGTGATATTAATGAGGAATGGAAAGCTTGGGGAGACCGGCAGCATAGGTGCCAGTACGCCGCTGGGCACAAGGCCGAGAAGAAGAAACATGATATGCGACTGGTGAAGCAAGCAGGCAGAAGGTGAAGGAGCGATTGCGCCTCAACAACCCAACGTGCTAACGAGAGAAAGAATAGTCACAGGGGCCTCCCACAGTCGTTCAGAGGGACGCTTGCAAATGCATCACAGGAGCAGGACACTTAGCGAACTCCATGGACAATAACACATGTGTGGCCCTGGCATCCAGCAGCGGCGTCTGTGTGCCCTGTAGACGGTGCGCAACAAAGGTCTGAGGCAGTTCAAAAGACAAAGCCCCAAGGCATGCAAGGAAGGCATAGGGCACAGTCTGTTTGTTGAGTGGGCGGGAGCGAATAGCAAACACCAGCGCCACGCCATAGAGACATAAGCACGATGGAATGAAGCTAAGCAGAGCTCAGGACCCGAGCCGGACCCCACTACACAGAACGACCAGCGGAACTGCAGCATTGTAAGATAGGCCCTTCGCAGAGAATTGCTAGGGACCGGTGCTGGAAAGCCGGCTGCAGGAGGCTGTAACTAAAAGGGAGCCGGCAAGGTCTAGTCGGTCAATCGGACACTCCGCAGCGACCGAGCAAACACAGTGCAAGGGCTGAAATTGAACAGTTGTGGACACACTACATGAGAAGCAGTGTACAAGCCCGGAGAAACACCAAGGAATACATCCCAAGGGCCATACATGACAGAGCAAGCCGAGGTCAAAGGCATCTTCTCGCTGGTAGCCGGCTCAAAAAAGGGATATGGCGTCCAAATTGCCCAAAGTCAGGGGAAAAGAATCCACCATGGAGGAGTATGCTAAACCACAGAAGGAGCCAGTGGGAAGGAACAAAGCTCTAGAGAACATGATAGAACGGCGCTTAACAGTCAACAGATATTGGACGTCATAGCAGAACTGAAAGTATCGATGGGAAGTAGGATGGACACAGCCATCTCGGACCTACGGTCTGCTCTGGAATCTAAAAGTATTGATGTAAATTTACTGCGGCAAGATGTACGTGCACTGGCCGAGCGCACAGGGACCCTGGAAAAGGAAGTGAAAGACAATACAAGCTCATGTAAGACCAACACAATGGACGTCCATGTGTTGCAACAACAGGTACAAAACCTTGAAAATAGAGCTGAAGAGGCGGAAGGGCAGGCCCGTAGAAATAACTAACGCATTGTGGGGCTTATGGAAGGGGAAGAGGGATTGGACTACATCGAAACATGCTGCTGCAGGAAATGACAGGCGGAGCACTAAGCCAAGGGTTCGCAGTAGAAAGAGTGCACAGATCGCTGACAGGAAAACCGCCACCAGGAGCCCCACCAAGGCCAATTATTGCAAAGATCCTGAACTATAAGGATAGGGAGAAGGTCCTGGAACACTAAACAAAGCATCAGCAACCGTCACCATATACCCAGACTATACACTCTTGTTACAGAGGCAACGCCTGAATTATGTGGCAGTGAAGAGGAGGATGCACAAGGCAAGTTACAGATACATGCTGCTACACCCGGCAAAAATGAAGGTGCTCCTAAAGAACAAAGCTCTATTCTTTAATTCACCAGAGGAGGTGACGACATGGCTGGACTCGAGGAATTGTCCGACGGGAGCGGTGGACCAGAAGGGGTGTGAGACAGAGCTGTGAACCGGAGCCTTATAGACGTTGCACAGAGATATTAGATGGCCACACGAAGCGATAAGTACGTCAGACATGTTGACATTGGGACTAGATTATAGCGGATTGCACATGGGATTATTGGTTCAGAGTACGGAGCCTACACTACAATATGCTGTCAGCGCAAAGCAGGAGATAATACCAGGAGACACACTATCAATCCCCCTAGAGGTAGTTTGGTTGGGATACTTTGAGAGGTATCCCCCTGCAGAGTACCGAGAATCGGTTATACCGAGAGAAGGGCTAGATGCGGGGTAGCCTGAGATCCAGGGATGGAGCTGGGCAACAGTTTGGGGAAGTTGGAAGTGGGATGGGGGGAGGGCAGCAGTTGGAGTCTGGGAGGGGGAGTTGGGGGAGCTTGTTGGGTGGGTGGGGCTGGGGGTGGTAGTTGGGGGCAGGGAACAAGCTTACACCCATGCGCTATTGCGCATGGTGAGGAAGACAAGGAAGGACAGAGGCAGGTCTGGGTATGGGTGAGAGATGGGAGACCTTAAGATAGTAACCTGGAATGTCAAGGGGCTCAATAGCTACTTGAAGAGGAACATGATCATGATGTACATAAAAAGGCAGAAGATAGATATTGCCCTATTACAAGAAATGCACCTCACAAAAGGATGTGATAAGGAAGAAATGGAAGAGGACTACCATAGGGGCAACGGACACTGCATACGCCCGAGGGGTGGTCACTTGGATAGCACCACATGTCCCCTTTCAGTTATTACAGTCTACCGTGGAATTAGATGGGAGGATGGTCGCGATACGGGGATTGATAGAAAATAGAGAGCTGTGTGTCATTAATACATATGCCCCGAACTAAGATACTGTAGCCTATTTCAAGACCTTATATAGCAAAGTCAGCCCGTACCTTGGGAGTGCGGTGATATGGAGAGGTGACTTTAATTGCACGCTAGACCCCAGGGTGGACAGATCAGACAGGAAGTTAGACAAACCTACCCCTGCAGCCAAAACCTTGAGGACTCTGTTGGGAGACTTTCATCTGGAGGATATATGGAGGCTACACCATCCACATGAGAGACAATATTCCCATTATTCGGCCCCACAAAACCTGTACACACGACTAGATTATATGTTTGCTACTCCAGAGTTGACGGGGGAGCTGGTGCGGTTGGAATACAAAGCAAGGGTCCTCTCAGACCACTCGCCATTGATCTTAACACGGCAATACACGCCTCCTAGGACTAGGATCCCAACGTGGTGGCTTAGAGCCGAAGCACTGAAAGACACAGTGTTCAGGGAGGACCTGAGAGAGGAAATTGTAGAATACTTTGAAAATAACACCAGAAGTGTAGAATCAGCTGGCACTCTATGGGAGGCATTTAAGGTGGTGGTGAGGGGTGCGGCTACATCCAAATCCAAGGGTTTACAAGGAGGTAGAACATAGGAGTTGCAAAAGGCAGAAGCAAAATTCGAGGCGATTATGCAGAGAGGAAATGACTCCCTTGAGGATGCCGAAACCATAAGTCAATTGCAGCAAGAGTGTGGAGGGTTTTGGGAGAGACTATGCGACTTAAGTTATAAGAAATATACAGAGAGGCAGCACGCTGGCAGGGACAAGCCGGGGAAGCTGCTAGCATGGTTATATAAAAATGAGACACCCAGACCAAAGATCATAGCAATAAAGGGGGAGAATGGACAAACACTAGACACCCAAGAGGGCGTGAACAGGGGGTTCCTTGAGTTCTACCAACAACTGTATAGAAACGTTGAAGGGAGCGAACAGAGCGAGATGATGGAAATATTAGAAGATATTGGCCTACCTAAACTGAGTACTGAAGAGAGAGAGAACCTAGAGGCCCCAATCACATTAGAGGAACTAGAGTCAGTAATTAAGCTACTACCTACTAGTAAGGCCCCGGGAACGGACGGACTCTCCAGTAAGTTCTATAAAACATATAAGATGGAGGTGCTCCCCCCGCTACTGGCAATGTTGAATGAAGCGTGGGAAATAGGGAGGCTGCCGGTATCCCTGAGAGAGGCAACTATTATCCCGCTTCTCAAACCTAACAAGCCGAGCACAGACTGCGGGTCTTATAGACCGCTATCTATGCTGAACCAGGACACCTAGATACTCACGGCTGTGCTGACAAATAGGCTGAGACAGGTTATTAACTTACATATACATCCTGACCAGACCGGATATGTTCCACACAGAAGCATATCTGATAATCTCAGAAGGCTCCACCGGGTCATAGAGCAAACGGAAGGGGACTCGCAAGAAGTTGCAATCGTCTCATTAGATGCGGTAAAGGCCTTCGATTCTGTTAAATGGCATTGGCTGACGGCAGCCCTCAAATAATATGGAATAGGGCCCGGGTACCTGAAGTGGGTGAAAATACTGTACAGTGCGCCACTAGCCGGAGTCAAGATGGGAGCAATCATTTCAGAGAGGTGGCAACTCAGTAGGGGTACTAGACAGGGTTGCCCTTGGTCCCCGATGCGGTTTATCCTCGCATTAGAACCCCTAGCGATATATCTGAGGCAACAATACGGGGAGGTAGGAATCCACACGAAAGAAGGGCCACATCTAATATCAATGTATGCTGACGATATGCTGTTATACTTGAGGTATCCGGAGGAAAACCTGCAATATATCTTAGAAATAATGGAGCGATTTGCGTTGCTCTCTGGCATTACAGTTAACCCTAAGAAGTCGTGTATATTTCCCTTGGGGAGATGGAACAAGTTACTTACCTGTAACTGTTGTTCTCCAGCATGGATTCACATGCTCATGAATATTCCCCGTCGTCAGGCTGGGAATCCTCGGTAAAGTAAAATCAGTATCAGTTTCGTTTCTGATCTGTCTTTCTCAGTAGTAACTAATCACTGGTCTCTGGGTCATACTACCCCCAGCCAATGACTGCCCTCTCCCTAAACCCCGCCTCTGGCAGCCATCTTCAGATTTGGTAGCACGCAAAGTGGCAGTATAACCAAGTGAAGAGCCGTAGAGGGGCAGGAGGGAGGGTTCGCATGTGAATCCATGCCAGACCCATGCTGGAGAACAACAGTTACAGGTAACTTGTTCATTCTCCAGCATGGGGTCTGGCATGGATTCACATGCTCATGAATATAAGAATACATAGCAGTACACATGCACAACCACGGGAGGTGGCAAGGCTCAACATTAAGCATCTCTTACTTTCCCACCAGGCTCACCTTAAGCGAACAGGTTGCGCAGCACTGCCTGGCCGACTCTGGACTCCTCCCTGGAATCCCGGTCGACGCAGTAGAATCTCGTGAAGGTGTGCGTCGACCTCCACATAGCAGCCCTGCAGATGTCCAGCAGGGGCACACCAGACAAGAACGCCGTGGTAAGCAGCGATCGCTCTGGTCGAATGGGCTCTCGGTTGGCCAGGCAACGGTCGGTTTGCCAACCGATGACAATGCATGATGCAGCCGGAGAGCCATCTGGAAATGGAAGCCTTCGAGAGAGCCTTCCCTTGGCTCACAGGTCCAAAGTTCACAAACAGCTGTGATGTCTTCTGAAAACTCTTCATTCGGTCCACGTAGAACTTCAGCGCTCTAGCCACATCCAGCGAGTGCAAAGTCCTCTCGGCCGGAGACGAAGGCAACGGGAAGAAAACAGGTAGCACCAAGGGCTCGTTGAGGTGGAAGTCCGACTGCACCTTGGGCATAAACGAGGGGTGCGTCCTCAGCACCACCCTCGTGTCATGAAAAGTCAAGTATAGAGGCTTGCAGGATAGGGCCTGGATCTCTCCCACTCACTGTGCGGAGGTGATGGCCACAAGAAACGCAGTCTTCCACAACAGGAATTTCAGCGGCGCTGAATGCAGGGGCTCGAATGGCGCCCCCATGAGCCTGGTCAGCACCACGTTTAGTTCCCACGCCGGGGCAGGGGCCTTCACCGGCGGGAACGATCGGAACAGTCCCTTCATAAATTCCTTCACCAGGCAATGGGACCACAAGGACGCCCGTCCTGTGGTTCTGGTGTGTCGGGAGATTGCTGCCAGATGTATCTTGATGGAGGCGTGAGCCAGTCCAGCCTTGGCCAGCGACAGTAGGTACGGCAGCACTTGAGGGGCCGTAATCCGTAGAGGGTTAATCTTCTGTGCACGGCACCAGACAGAGAACCTCTTCCACTTATGTCGTAGCACTTGAGAGTTGAGGACACCCTGGTTTTGCAAGGACCTCTCTGCAGTCAGCCCGGATATCGTAATCTCGAAACTCTAGCGCTGCAGGAGCCAGGCCTGCAAGTTCAGCGACTCTGGGTCGTGATGAAGTATGGCGTCTCCTTCTCTGAAGAGAAGATCCGCGTCCGCCGGCAGCTGGACTGGTGGGGACGCTGACAAGTCCAGAAGGTCCGGGAACCAGATCTGCCTCGGCCACGTCGGCGCGACCAGGATCATCCTGCAAGGGGACCTCTTGAGCTGGTTGACGAGTCGGAGCAGCAACGGCAACAGAGGGAATGCATAAAGGAACAGGCCTTCCCAGGGGAACGAGAAAGCATCGCCCATGCTCCTCGGCTGGGGGAACCTGCTGGCGAACCTCTGGCACTTGGAGTTCGTCGCTGTCGCAAACAGGTCGATCTGGGGTTTTCCCCATCGCCGGAAGAGTCGATCCACTTGATCCTGACGTAGTTCCCACTCGTGGCACGAGCGCAGCTCCCTGCTGAGTGAGTCGGCGATGGTGTTTTTTATCCCTGCCAGATGAAAGGGCACCAGAAACATCCCTTGGGCGACGGCCCAATGCCACAGATCCTGGGCTTCCTCGGGGAGGGCTGGGGATCTGGTTCCTCCCTGCTTCCGGATGTAGAACATCCTGGCGGTGTTGTTGGTGAAGATTCTCACCACCTTGCCCATGAGGGACGGAAGAAAGGACCTGAGGGCCCAGAACACTGCACGGAACTCCAGGATGTTGATGTGGAGCGTCTTCTCCGCCGGGAGCCAGAGGCCTCTCGCGTGAAGTTCTCCGGTGTGCGCTCCCCACCCTTCCAGGGAGGCATCCGTCGTCACCGTCATCTGGTGGGATGGGGTCTGAAAGTCTGTGCCCGCTGTCAGATGAGCGCGGGTGCCCCACCACCGGATCGCTCGTCGGAAGGTCTCGTTGAGCGGGATCCTGTCCTCGAAGCTGCACCTCGCTTGGATCCAGCGGGAGTCGAGGAACTCTTGCCGAGGGCGCATCCGAAGCCTGCACAGGCGCACAAGATAGATGCAGGAGGACATCATCCCGAGGAGGGACTTGATGGACCTCACCCTGGTCACGTCCGCGGCCAGCAGACGCTGCACCTTGCCCAGGATGGCCTTCGTCCTTTCTTCCGACGGAGAGGCCAGGCGTGCCAATGTGTCGAGCTTCGCTCCCAGAAACAGTGCGACTTGCGACGGGACCAGGTGGGATTTGGGAAATTGATGGAGAATCCCAGGTCCGAGAGCAGCTGGACGGTCTTTGCTGTGTGATCCACGGCGAGCTCCCTTGTCCCTGCTCGGATGAGCCAGTCGTCCAGGTAGGGGTAGACGTGGATCCCCTGCAGGCGCAGCCGCACCGCCACCGGTGCGAGGCACTTGGTGAACACCCTGCCGACTTCAATCCGAACGGGAGGGCCTTGAACTGGTAGTGCCGTCCTTGGACCACGAACCTGAGGAACTTTCGGTGACCTTTCAGAATGGGGATGTGGAAGTACGCATCCTCCAAATCCAACGACGACAGGAAATCGCCCTCCTCCAGCTGTCCCAACACGTGCTGGAGGGAGACCATCCGGAATTTCTGTGCCTTGATGTATTTGTTCAGCCGTCGCAGGTCCAGGATGGGGCGCGATCCTCCTGTCTTCTTTTTTACTAGGAAGTACCTTGAGTATACTCCGGAGCCCCGGAGCCTCTTCGGGATGAGCTCGATGGCACCTTTTCTGAGCAATGATGATTTTCCTTCCTGACCACGGGTGGAATGCGGGGGCACTTTTTTAGAAATTCGAGGGCGTGCCCCTGGCCCAGGGCGTCCAGCACCCAATGGTCAGTGGAGATGGACTCCCACACGCTGACGAACCTCGCCAGCCGGCCTCCCACCAGGGTGCTTCGGTGGGGGCCCAACCCCGCTGTCAGTTCAATCTTGCTTGGCGGACACCTTGCCGCCTTGGCCTCCCTGGCGACAACGGCGGGGTCCCCCCGACTTGCCTCGTCCTCTATAGGCTTCCTGCGACGAGGAGCGGGCCGCTTGGCGGTACGTAGAGGAGCCACCGCCGAATCCCTTGGAGGCACTCTGCTTGCCTCCGGCGCTCCGAAAGGACGGCCTCTGTTGCCGGAGGACGCCTAGGGCCCTAGCAGTCTCTGTGTCCACCTTGATGGCTTGGAGGGACTCATCCACCGTTTTCCCAAACAGGTTGTTCCCGTCGAACGGCATGTCCAGCACCCTGGTCTGCACATCCTGGCGGAAATCCGTCGCCTTGAGCCAACCTCGTCGTCTAAGGCAAACGCTGTTGCCTAGCTGGCGGAAGCCGGTGTCGGCAATGTCCGTTGCCACCGTAATGGCGTGGTCCGACGCCACTTCGCCTTCTTGCAAGATCTCCAGGGCCTCGGCCCTCTTGTTATCCGGTAGGAAGTCCAACAGGGGGGCGATCATGAACCATAACTCCCTGTCGTAGCGGGCCGCGAGGGCGTTGGCCGCCTTAATCATGGTTGCCGCCAACGAGATAACTCGTCGTCCCATTGCGTCCAGCTTCTTCCCTTTGCCGTCCGGCGGGGAAGTTGACGTTGAGACTGACGCGCCCCCCCCCCCCGCTTTCTTCTTGGCCGCCGCTGAGACGACCGAGTCCGGGATAGGTTGTGCCCTAAGGCACAGAGGGGCAGCGTCGGGGACCCGGTACTTCTTCTCGTACCGATCCTTCTTGGCAGGCGTCGTAGCAGGGTTCTTGAGAAGGGAGAGACCCTCGTCCGAAATGTCATCCAGCAGAAGCACGGCGAGGACTGACTTCCTCCTGGCCTTGCCACGTTGGTAAAGGAAACCTTCCTCCTTCTCCTCGGTGCAGAGCTGAAAAAGCTCGGATGCCCTGGCGATCATTGCGTGGAAAGATCCGATTTCATCGGATGGGGAGGCCCGGGCTGGTGATGGGAGCTCTGTCCCGTCGTCACGGCCGTCGTCGTCGTCGGTACCCGTTGTGGCCGTGTCTGTTCCTGTGTCATCCCAGGGACGGGGGACGTGGGTAAAGGCTGAGCAGGCCACAAGGGCTGAGAAGGCGGGGCTGGGTGGATCCGTCTTCTCTTGTTCGGGGGGCTTCCCACCGGGACCGGCTCTGGTTCCTCCGCCGGACCTGGTACCGGGTCCTCCGTCGGTGGCAAGGGCAATCTCGTGCTTATCTCTGAACATAAGGATTGTATCGCCACCAACAAAATGGCCACTGAGTTATCCTGCGGCTCCGGAAGCGACGGCTGACTAGGACCCTCGCCAGTGCCACCGTCACTTTCATCGTCACCCTCGTTGGGATCCCTCCCGTGGGGACGGGCCTCCTCGACGCCCTCGTCGAGGCCCTCTAGGACTTCTGGCAACTCCTCCTCGGATGTTGTGTCTGTGTCCACAATGGCCACCGCTCCCCCCCTCTCCCCCCCCCCCTCCGAAGTCTTCACGGGGGTCATTTCGATAGGTCTAAAAGAGGCTTCCCTCCGTGGATGCAGGGAGACTCTGGACCCCGAGGTCGCCTCCCACTGGTGTAGCCTCCACAGGCTGCGCCAGGGCCGCCGCGACTCCCTCGATGAAGGCCTTGGCCGGGTGAATCAATGCCTTTACCGCCTTAGGCGCGTTTGAGGCCTTCACCTTGGGGGGAGGGTCACCGCCTCACTCCCCCTCGGCCGAATCCTTCGAGATCGACCGGGGCCTCTCCAGAGGTTTACCCGGGTTCTCGGATTTCCTCTTCCCCGAACCAGAGCATTGGCTCGTGGTTGATGGTGCAGGGTAAGGCACCTGCCTGGCAGCCGAAGAGTCCGACCGTTCGGCGCTCCCGGTGCCCGCGGACTCGCGGTGCTTTGCCTTCTGTTGGGCCCCCGTCGCCGGGGCGCCCTCACAGGACTTAGAAGACCGCTCGGACTACTTCTTCTTCTTCTCACCTGACAGACTCCTTCCTTCCAGCCAGTTGGAGAGACGAAGGTGTCAGTCCCTGATGGTCCGTTCCGACATGTTCCTGCAAAACGCACAGTCCTTCTCCACGTGCGTTTTGTCCTCATGAAGGCAGTAGAGACATTTGGAATGCTCATCCTCCTTGAACACATTCTGTAGCTGGCATCCAGGGCAGACCCTGAACAGCTTTCGGGGCGTCGAGCTTCCTTTCTCCTGGGCCATGTTCAGGTAGGCCGCAGAAACTTCTGGAATCCTCCAAGAAGCATAACTCGACAAAATCTTCACCCTTGAGGGGCGTAGAAAAATCCGACACGGATCCCCGTTACTCGGATGCAGAGACGGTGGAGCTTGAGGCTCTATTTGACCGAAAAATTAGAAATTCTCTTTGAAAAAGCGCGAAAACGCAGCAAAAGCTCGAGAGCTAAGCACGAGGACTCCCAACACTTGAGCGTGCGGTAAAAATCTGAAGATGGCTGTCAGAGGCGGGGCTTAGGGAGAGGGCAGTCATTGGCTGGGGGCAGTATGACCCAGAGACCAGTGATTGGTTACTACTGAGAAAGACAGATCAGAAACGAAACTGATACTGATTTTTTCTTTACCGAGGATTCCCAGCCTGACGACGGGGAATATTCATGAGCATGTGAATCCATGCCAGACCCCATGCTGGAGAAATAAAGGGATTCTGCGAGAAAATCTACCAGTACTACAAATACCCCGGGAGACTACAACCTTTAGATACCTGGGGATTGATATCTATCACACGGTGGAGGCTGAATATAAACATAACACAGAGAAAGCAGTGACAAACACTGAGAACAGCATGATGTTCTGGGCTAAGCTCCCTCTGGCCATGGTAGGGAGGGTGGCAATGTTAAAGATGGTAGTGTTGCTGAGGTTGTTAAATTTTTTTGGGACTATACCATACATGATACCCAAGCAATTCTTTGTTAAACTTCAGAGCATATGTAGAGGGTTCATATGGCATAATACCAGGAATAGAATAGCCCTGTGGAAATTGCAGAACATGTATGAAAAAGGGGGCACAAAATTGCCCAACTTTGAGGTCTATTTTCTGACCAGCCAATTACAATATGTGGCTCAGTGGTTAACGGAAGACTCAACAGCGTTGTCCAGATTGTTGAGATCTGAATGTGTTCCGTTCTTCTTGAAAGAATGGATATGGCTGCCAAAGCCAGAGCCAAAAGGGTGCACGAGGATGTTAGAACTGGCAGGGAAGATGTGGCGCAAGGCTTGCCAGGCCATAGAGAACCTGACCCTGTGTTCTGCGCAAGTGCCGCTAGTGGCTTTGACCGGTGGGGACGAGCAACTGAGGAAGACTATACGAATGCACTGGGAAGTGGTGGGCATTGCAACGCTAGGAGATGTATGGCATGATGAGAAGATAATGGAATTCAACTTATTGGTAGAAGAAACGGGTCTACACTTAGGGCAGTACATTACCTACACCAGATTGGTACGGCGGGTGAAAGAGACATGGTCCGAGACAGTGCTGGAAGACCAACCCGACACGGCCATAGAAACAATTTATGACACCTCAGAGGGGGAGCATAAGGTCTCTCGAATCTATGAACTGCTGATGTCTAGGGTGGGAAAGGAAGTGACCCAGCTGAGATGGGATTGGGAGGAGGCAGCCGGGGGAACCCATGAATGATGAGTTGTGGGAGAAAGTCCACAGATATCATAAAAAAGGGACTAGGAATGCGAGGCTACAACAGATCCAGCTATAATTTACCCACAGTGCGTACATGACCCCCCCCAGAGGATTGCACGATTTAATAGCGCAGAAATACAAATATGTCCCAAATGTGGGGAAGTGAATGCAGGGTTGATGCATATGTTCTGGGCATGCCCGGAAATTGGGAAATTCTGGGGAGAAGTAGCCCACCATTTAACCGAGTAGGGGATCACTCTAGATGTGGTATTTATATGGGCATGCATGGTAGTTTTTTTTTCTAGATTATGCAAACTAAAACTCGTGAGTAAACTCAAGGACTTGGCCTACATACTCGCCAAGCGCAGGATTTCCCTGGGCTGGAAAGCAAACAATAGGCCAAAAGTAGAGGTCTGGTGGCACGACCTCCTGAAATGGGCAGAGGTGGAAACGGCTGTATGGAATGAAGCAGCCAATAGGGGGTGAGGAAACAGGAATGATGGCCTGGAGACACTTAGTGGCTACACTGTCTGGGTCCACCCAGGCCTGCCTAAGTAAACATGATTCCTCCGGGAGTATAGAGCGGGCTGTATCCCAAGAGGCAACAAAGGCAGAGGGCGAAGTGGAGTAGGCTCGAGTTAAAGGGTGTGGAGGGAATGGGGAGGCAGGGGATGTTTTATGATATTGTACATGATACTTGAAGTTATATGACCTGCACAGTTGGGTTTGCTTTGTTGATTGGTTGTTGTAAAAACTAATAAAAAATGTTTTAAAAAAAAAACATTAAAATTTCATGCCCTGTGCTTTTGCAAAGAGATAACTATTGGCTGTCACACACATTTAGAAAATGTGTTTGAGCATATTTGTTTTGATCTTCCACTGGAATTGTTGATGCACCCTGTTGTCCGTCAGGTAATTGTGATCTCCTGGGACATGCCATGCTTGAATGTAAATCCCTCCGCTAGCACACCAATGCCGTAGGTCCTGTGTTAGGAGCAACAATGTAATTTGACCCGCCCTGTTCGTTTATGTAAGACATGGCGGTGGTGTAATCTGTATTGATTCATACACTGCTGTATAGTCTTGTTTGCAAATATAGCAGGGCAATTTCTATTGTTAGATGTTCTAACACATGTATAGTTGTCTCCTTTTGCATCCATGCCCCCTGTGCAGTGAACTCTTAACAGCTTGGTAATGAGGCATCTGTTACTGTTGCGTGTAGTGGTGGATGTCTGAATGGGCAGCCTTTTAAGAGGTTTATTTTTGTCCACCAATGTAGAACACTCACTATCTCTTGGGACACTGCTACTAGGTCGTCCCATCTTCCAGACGCACATGGCCATTAGTGTGAAAGAGCCACTGTTGAATTCAACACATGTTTAGGGATGTATGTGGGACAATGTAGGTGTAAGAGGCCATCATTAATATAAGATGCATTACCCTTCGAAAAGGTTACTCTTCGTAGTGACAACTGCACTCTGCATACTGATGGGGCATCCCACGGAACGGGGACAGGACCACGGCCTGTTACATAGCAGCAATTTATATAACTTTCTCACGCTTTCCGCCCAACTGCCAAATCCCTTTTTCAAGTCGGACGTATTGGCAAGGAAGGTGCGAGGGTGCATGGAGGAAAGGGGACTCTGGACTAGAGTACAATTGTCACTAAGGTGAGTAACCTTTTTGTATTCTTACAACTTATCACATGTCCTCCTTAATGATGGGAGATAGCGAAGATTTCATAAGATTTGGGAGGTTGGAACGTTTCACCCTTTTTTTATTCAAAAGCGTTCATGAGGAACGCCATTTTGAACCTGTATCCAATAAACCTTTGCAAAAGAGTGTGGAGTTGCCCATGTGGCTGCCTTACATTTGTTGGCCAATGGGACATGCCTCTGGAAAGCAATAGACACAGTTTTTGCTATTATGAGGTGACCTGTGACGCATACACCCATGGGCATGCTCTTCCCTCTACTGCTGTCAGCCTCTACAATTGTGGTGACCAACCAATGGACGATTGTTGTCATCGATGCAGCCTTGCTTGCTGTTACCCATCCAAACATTACAAAAAGTTGTGTAGCCTTCCTTACACATTTAATTTTTTCCAGGTAGAAGTTTAACACCCTGGCTATATCGAATGTGTTCAGTGACTTTTCTGCCTCAGTTTCTGGACCTGTAAAGAGTTTTCTTTACAGGTCCAGAAACAGAGGCAGAAAACGTGCAACGTTAGTTCCTCATAAGTGTGGAACGTAAAGACTATCTTCAGTAGCAATGTGGGCTCAGGACCACCTTAACCCTTATCAAGTACAGACCTGAGCCCAGGCGGAGATGATTCTTCCTCCCAATACCGTGATCCCCCCTGCTGAAACAGACAAGGGGATTCATGGGATTGAGCGGAAGATAAGGAGGAAGTGGAAGGTCCCCGTTGGATGGAAAAGAAAAATAATTGGTTACAACACGGCACAGGAAAACATAGGTACCGTCAACATGATACATGGAGGGAGGCTTCACCAGAGATGACACTTGGGGTTCTAGCGACCCATCCGCGAAGAAGAGGAAACACTGTAATCCTTATGGTTGGCAAGCAGGGGGTAATCCACGGCTGTCCATGATCCAGTGATAGGATTAAGTTCCAGTAAACAAGGAAATCTAGGTACCAAATCCAAGAGGAAAAATACCATTCAATCCAATGTCCATGTCTGGCCTCAGTTCCCAGAAACAAGGAAATCCAGGCACCAAAGACAAGGAAATCAGTAGCAATCCAAACACCAAAGCCAGAAGGTGGAGGGTGGAGGAAATCAGGAGCCAGAGACGTAGGGAACAAAATGCCAACTAACCGCCAGAGCTGAGTGGAGAAGTGTGCTCAATGGAGCCGGCTTCCCTTTATTTCCGGGAATGGCGTTCCATGTACGTGCCACTGTCTGGCTCGCCTTACCATGTGCTGTGTGCCACGTGGTTTGCCGGGATATACAGTCCTGTGTCTCAGACACTGCTGATGGCACCACTGTCGCTTCCAGTGCCACGTGGATACAAGAGCCCGGTGAGTGCAGCCGCAACAGTCCTCCTCCTACTCCCTCTGCAAGGCCCGAGCAAGGCAAGACCATGAAAGATGCAGACGATGAAAATCCGCCAGAAGGCACAGAGCACACTCTTGCGAGGTGGGTTCCCAGAAGCGTTTCTCAGGAGCATACCCCCTTGCCAGTCAATGACATACTGTAACTGGACCCTGTGGAAACCTGAGTAACCTTTTTGTATTCTTACGTCCCATAACATATCCTCATTAATGATGGAGGGTAGGCGCATCACCTTGACCACATACTCTGGAATCCCCATAACCTGGAGGGGAGTGGGACACTGAAGCAAATGAGTGAAAGGCGGACCTGAGCGAAGAAGGGACAGATAAAAACAAGGTGCATCTTCCATAAGGTTGCCAACGCCAGTCGGACTGCTGCAGGGTTGATAACATGCGTCACTCAATACGGACCTACATATTGAGGCAAGAACATCCAGTTCCAATGAAGACAGAGCTGCAAGGATAACAACCAAACCTGACCACCAGGTTGGAACTACATTGCTAGTACTCTATGCCTGTCAGCAAATTCTTTGGTATGGGCTGGAGCCCTGAGAAAGTGTTGTTGGATAATTGCGTGCAACTCACGGATACCGTTACGGCACATTCCTAAAGATGATTGTGTCCAGTGTATAAAAGGGCAACATTATTGTATGCATATTCTGCCAGCTGAAGAACAGAAAGCCAGTCGTATTGGTGATTTAGACAAACGACACAGATTGACTCTTTTCGTATGTTCATTGGTCTGAGGGTGAGTGGTAGAGGTCAGGAGGGTGTCTATGTCCAACTTCTTCGCAAGTTCTCTACAGAAGCGAGTCGTAAATTGTGTGCCCGTCTGTGATTATAATGGAAGGAAGGTTATGTAAAAGGACAATATGTTGCAGGAAAAGATCTGTGAGTGTAACAGAGGCAGGCAAGCCCTTACATTGAACAAAGTGGGCCATCTTGGAAAACATGCCCACTATAACCCAGAAAGTATTAATTCGCGATACACTAGGGAGGTCCACCACAAAGTCCATGGTGATAGAAAACAATGGTTTGTGGGGCACTGGCATTGGTTGGAGGGACCAAATAAGCTTTCCCAGTTGTCTTTTACATTTAATACAAATGGGATATTATGAATGATGTCTCACTTCATATAGAGCCACCAGCAGCAACGCCTAGGTGGTCTCGGGTTTTCTGTTGTACTGGATGGGTGGGGAGTTGGCCATCGAGGCACAGACACAATGCTTTCTTCTTCCAGTACTCCACGTCGGGGAGATGCAGCTGATTGTGCAGAAACAGCAGCACATCCTGAATGTAGAGGTTCAGCTCTTCTTGTTCACAAAGTGTTGTCTGTACCCAAGCATCAGATCTAAAGAAAACCCAGTTCAATCCAATGTTGAAGTCCGGGGTCAGTTCCAAGAAACAAGGAAATATAGGCACCAAAACCAAAGAAATTCAGTAGCAATCCAAACCCCTCAGCGAGAAGGTCTACGAAACCAAGAAATCAGAAGCCAGAGAAGTAGGGAACAAAACGCCAATCAACTCTCAGAGCTGTATTGATAAATGCAGCTCTATGGAGCAAGCTTCCCTTTATTTCCAGGATTGGCATTCCATGTCCGTGCTTCCGTATGGCTCGGCAAAAGTTGTGCTGCACGCAGCACCGGAAAATGCAGTGCTGTGCCTCCGACGCTCCGCAGCAGCTTGAAGCTCTGCAGTGATATTCTGCAGGGAGCACAGGGAGCACAGGCCGCAATATCTTTGTGGAACACGAGGTAAGGTTCCTCGACACTTAATGCCAGAAATTCCCACTTCGGCGAGCCGATGTAATAAATGCTGAAAAATCTGTTGTAAGGCTTACCCAGCGCAACTAGGTTTTGGCCATTGGCTCAAATGGTTTTTGCAGGCTGCTAGTACGACATTTGCGTTATAAATTCCATATCATATCATTTAGATCCCATGCAACAGGAGACCACTTCCTTGGGAGGGTGTCTCCTTGACAGCCAGTTAAAGTGGCTTCTCACAATCGTAGTTCACAGTGAATAGGTTGTGGAATCTGTGGCCAAATAAGTTCTGCACGAGCCCACCAAAACCTTGGACTTCACCAAAAGTGTGAAACAAAAGTACATAGTTTAGTTTTTCTTCCAGGGAGTTTCTTCCGTCGTCCATGCCTCAGTGACAAAAACATGTCCACTTGCTAGCATACTGTGAACACATAATGCCTTTCCTTGCAACCCTGATGATTACCATGTTTTACTCCAACAGGCCTAGGTGCCCGTAGACCAAGTCCTCAGGAAACAAGCTGCTAAAGAAAGCAATAAGAGTGTGGATGAAGAATCTCCCCCCCCTCGGCTGATGTATAAGGTCTGCTCTCAAAGGAAAACATCCTATGTGCCTTGCATCTGAGTGTGTCAAGGTCCGAGAACCAGGTCCTCAAATCAAAACCATTTGACAGTGCCAGGTCCACTTCAGATTGTTCAAACCTTTGTTATTTGTGTGACAGGTGGGGAAAATATAGACCATTTAGCCGTCCCATTGGAGCAGGAGAGCGCACCCCTGCGATGTCTCTCACTGAACCCTCCAGGACGCATATTGGAGACTAGTGTTTCGCTCTGTCACAAATAGGTGCCGTAGCGGTGTTCCCATAATGCAAATATCTCATCCAGCATCGCTGTCCGAAGCTCCCATTCGTGCTCGTGTAATGGGTTTGACAGTCGGCTCAGTGCGTCCGCCCAGATGTTCTCCTCACCTGCCAAGTACGTGGAGATCGGGTGGGCAATTTTGGAGGGTATGCAGTGATTATATCGAGTCCAAAACAACTAATGAAAAAATAACGAATTCAAAAACAACAAATTCCAAAATAACTCATACTGAAAAAAACAAAATTGGGTTGAGAGAGGGAATAGTGGTTTTGACGGAGGGCTGTCCCCCCCTAAAACAACAAAAAATTAATTAGTTATTTTGGAATTAGTATTTTGCATTTGTTATAATTACATGTAACCGTTTTGGAGGCACCACTCCCATAACTGTAGAGCCAACCTGCACAGGGCCAATGATCTTGTGCTTCCCCCTCACCCCCTGCCAGTTGTTCACACAGAACATGGTGTTGTCCTTGTATATCAAAACCTGGCCACCCTTCCGCTGTGGCTGGAAAAGGTTTAGTGCCAGGAATATGGCCTATAGTTCCAGACAGTTTATGTACTCCTGCTTCACCTCTGCAGTCCACATGTTGTGTCTGACCCACTGCTTTATCGTTGATGTCCAGACTGTCAGGCTCAGATCTGTGGAGTCTTTGTCGGAGGAGCGGGCAAGAAGAGAACTCTTCCTGCCATGTTCTCCTCTTGCACCCACAATCGGAGATCTGGATGGAGCAATTTTGGATCTTTATTCTGTTCTATTTCCGATTCAGTGCTCCGCAGTCAGAATGATGCCTCATACGGTTGTCTCTCTCATGTACATTCTGACATGAGGAACCACCAGCACGGAGGAAGCCATCATACTTAGTCTTCGAAATATTATCGCT